>NW_026068019.1:1063879-1134029 GCF_014885135.2 Alexandromys fortis
CCTCTCCTCTCCTCTCCTCTCCTCTCCTCTTCTCTTCTCTCTCTTTCTCTCTCTCTCTCTCTCTCTCTCTCTCTCTCTCTCTCTCTCTCTCTCTAGTACGCTGAGAGCCACAAGGGGCTTGTTAGAGGAACTAATGGCTACTTCTGTGGTGGCTGTCTCCATAGCACAGGCTCCCCACTGAGTGGTGGGATTGTGCTCCAGGGAGTCGTGTTTGCTGAACCCGGGCCCACTGATGAGGAGAGACATGCTGGGGTCGTTTCCTATACGGACAAAAGCTAATGCTTTCTTTCAGAAGTGCCCTGGTGCTGGGATCTTGGGGAAGCAGCTCTCAGGATTTAATCCTAACTGACAACTTGATACAAAGTTAGACTCATTCGAGAAGAGGGTCATGGTGAAGGGTTCATAGATTAGGATACACGGCGGGCATACCCAGGAGGGATTTTTTTTCCTCTCAATTTGGCTTAACTAAGATAAGAAGACCCAGCCCATTATAGGTGGTATTATTCCCTGGATTTGAGTAGACCAGGCAAACTAAGCAGTATGCATACATATGTTCATTTTTTCTGTGTTCCTGAACAAGAGCAAGATGCGTCAAGTTTCTGCCTTGACTTCCCTGCAATGGTGGACTTTAGTCTGGAATTGTGAGCTGGACAAATCCTTACTCTCCTGAAGCTGCTGTCTGCCAGGGTGTTTCATCACAGCCAAAGAATGGAAAACAGGACACTGCTGGATAGCCCTGGGCTGCACAATACAATGAAGATAATGGTGGTTATCTACCTCATAGGCGTTCCTTGAGGAACAGGAAAGTTCATGTATGTTAAGCCCTTAGAATTATGCCTAGCACATGCCAAAGTTCTTCTCGGGGTTGACTCTCTCAAATATTATGCCAAATGCCTATATTATTTTTCATAACTACAAATAAACAAAATCTTTGTGGATCTGAAGCCATGAATCATATTTGGGAGGGGGAAAAGTTAAGAAGAAAGCTTGATATTCTTTAGGGTTCCAGAGTATCCAGCACCTTCTGGGAAGACAACGTAAGAACTACAAGGAAAGCAGATGGCTCATCCATGCCCAAAAACCCAAAGGAACTGCTGCAATGGGCACTGTGCCAGGGCACTTTCTCATCGAAGGCACCAGCAAACAGCAGACAGCAGTGATACCAACCTCCTGGAGAAAACCTAGCACGTCCCAGCGTTTCAGGGAAGACCCTTAGCACAGCAAATGAATATTGCCCAAGAACTGCTATGTCAGGGGGCACAAGCATACAAGGTGTCTCTCCAATAAAAGAACTTCCGTGATGGAAATATTATCGGGAAAATGTTTAAATGTCCTTTCAAAAGTATAGCTAAAATCAGCATATGTGTGTTACACATATACACATGCAGGCCAAACAGTCAGACACAAAAGAAAATAACTAAATCTAACATATGCATTTATAATCCTCTTAATCAAAAAGTTGTATAAATGAAATGTTGAACCAGATAATTTCTTGAATGAATTAGATATTTACACAATTAAAATTAGAATTGATATTGTTAGTAGAATAGACAGAACTAAAGAGAGAATTAAAGAAATGAATGAGAAAACAGTAAATTTTACTCAAGATTAAGCCAAGAGAGATTAGAAAAACAGAAATATAAGAGTATGACAGGTTAATTATAATGAGAAAGAAAGTATTTGACAACTAAAAATTTCTATTCATTATTAATTAACTGATAAATACAGTTATTTTCATTACAAATGCAAAAATAATGAGTTTACCAAAGATAACCCCAAGAGATGGCACTAATTGCCCAGTCAAAGTTAGTATTACTGGTTATAGGATAAAATCAGTACTACATCCCCCTGTTCCCACCCCTTCGTGGTGCACTAAGAAAAGCACATGTCTTCTGTGGTATTGTTCACAGGGATGCCTAAACTCAATCCAGTCAGGGAAAAAATATTAGATAAATTTAAAATAACACTCTACAAAATATTTGGCTATTTTTTTTTTTTTTCAAAAAAGTCACTAAGACAAAAAGGCAACCCACTGACCGGGAGAAGATCTTCACCAACCCCACAACTGACAAAGGTCTGATCTCCAAAATATATAAAGAACTCAAGAAACTAGACCATAAAAGGCTAATCAACCCAATTATAAAATGGGGCACTGAGCTGAACAGAGAACTCTCAACAGAAGAAGTTCAAATGGCCAAAAGACACTTAAGGTCATGCTCAACTTCCTTAGCGATGAGGGAAATGCAAATCAAGACAACTTTAAGATACCATCTTACACCTGTCAGAATGGCTAAAATCAAAAACACCAATGAGAGCCTTTGCTGGAGAGGTTGTGGAGAAAGGGGTACACTCATCCATTGCTGGTGGGAATGCAAACTTGTGCAACCACTTTGGAAAGCAGTGTGGCGGTTTCTCAGGAAATTCAGGATCAACCTACCCCTGGACCCAGCAATACCACTCTTGGGAATATACGCAAGAGAGGCCTTATCATACAACAAAAGTATATGCTCTACTATGTTCATAGCAGCATTGTTTGTAATAGCCAGAACCTGGAAACAACCTAGATGCCCTTCAATGGAAGAATGGATGAAGAAAGTATGGAATATATACATATTAGAGTACTACTCAGCAATAAAAAACAAGGACTTCTTGAATTTTGCATGCAAATGGATGGAAATAGAAAACATTATCCTGAGTGAGGTAAGCCAGACCCAAAAAGAGGAACATGGGATGTACTCACTCATATTTGGTTTCTAGCCATAAATAAAGGACATTGAGCCTATAATTCGTGATCCTAGAGAAGCTAAATAAGAAGGAGAACCCAAAGAAAAACATATAGGCATCCTCCTGAATATTAACCTTCATCAGGCGATGAAAGGAGACAGAGACAGAGACCCACATTGGAGCACCGGACTGAAATCTCCAAATCAGGAGCAGAAGGAGAGAGAGCACAAGCAAGGAACTCAGGACCGCGAGGGGGGCACCCACACACTGAGACAATGGGGATGTTCTATCAGGAACTCACCAAGGCCAGCTGGCCTGGGTCTGAAAAAGCCTGGAATAAAACCGGACTCGCTGAACATAGCGGACAATGAGGACTACTGAGACCTCAAGAACAATGGCAATGGGTTTTTGATCCTACTGCACATACTGGCTTAGTGGGAGCCTAGGCAGTTTGGATGCTCACCTTACTAGACCTGGATGGAAGTGGGTGGTCCTTGGACTTCCCACAGGGCAGGGAACCCTGATTGCTCTTTGGGCTGAAGAGGGAGGGGGACTTGGTTGAGGGAGGGGGAGGGAAAAGGGAGGAGGAGGCGGGGAAGAGACAGAAATCTTTAATAAATAAATAAATTTTTTAAAAAAAGTATGAAAGCCATGAAAAACAAGAAATCCTAGATCCTAGGCTGGAGAAAAGATAGCAGTGATGAGACTGCTGAAATTAAAGCAAGGTCTACAGATTCGTTAGTCGTGTTAGCAGTGCATTGTGTTAGCTCGTAGTATTGTATAGTAGACAGTGGTAGTTAGTGTTGCTGTTTGGTGGAGATGGTTGCTGCCTTCTGTCTTTATATGCACAGTTGGGAGAAAATTTGGGTCATCAGGCTTATCCAGCAAGCAATTTACCTGTTGATTCTACTTTCTGGCCCCGACTTTGATGTTTTGTCCATTGCACTATGGTTATACCAATGTTAACACTTAGAGAAACTATGATTTAAAATAGACTAAATCGAAAGTTTTCTGAATACCTAAAATTACGTGATAAAAATTAATATCTTAGAATAATGCCCAGTACATTACAGAGACAGAAATCAAGATATGGGTGGAGTGTGGACTCCAGAGAATAATAGGACATAGGACATAAGTGCCAAGAAGAGAGAAACGTGAGGCTTTTAACTGGGGAGGGAGGAGAGACATAAATATAGAAAGAAAGAAGGGAAGAAAGATATATAACACTAAGAATGTTTGAAGAGGATAAAGGAATCCCTATTTTATATTTACCTAAAATCACATATAATCATACATAAGTGTTTTTTTTTAGGACACTTGGGATGATGATGCACCCCACAAAAGCCATGAACTATCTAACAATACTGTTATTATTATTAACTACCAGTATCATGCATAAGAAACCTCATTTCGAGTTGTTGGGTGGAGAGTTTAAAAGACCCTGAGACAATATATGCTATTTCCATTGCCTGCTACTGCATCTCTCAGTGTGAAGGTAAGCCCTATTACTGAAGACACGATGCACTTTGGACACAGGACTTGGAGCTATCGAACCTGGAAGCTTCATCTCTGAGAAGCGAGTGGCTCTCAAAGTTTCCAAAGGTACTGTGCAAGTTGACAAGGTAGAGGAGCATTCAGTAGTTCCACACAGATACAAAGGCTATGGACCACAGCAACGACGAGGCTGGAAATATATCCACAAGGATGAAATAGCGATTCTTTGATCAGGGGCTTAACCAGCATCTGGGAAATTTAAGGTCCATTCAACAGGAAGAGAATCACGTCTGGTACTATGAACGTAGCCAACTATCTGTGGCTGGAGAGGTCACAGGCCTGAGGGAAGAGCCTGCTACTGCCACTTCCTAAGTCAATATGACTCCAACTACATTCTGAATACTCACACCCACAGGTGACTACAGATTTCACCCCCGTTAAAGCATCCCAACATAGAAGGAGGAGGTCTCAACAAGGCCCCACACCTAGTGGAAAAGCTACACACAATTAACAACTACTGAGAGAGGAGAACTAGTCTGCCCCAGGAATGAGCCAGCCAGCTGATTGGTTATCCACTACCAAGTGGTCAACCCTAGAAACAGGTATGCACAAGCAACACGGAACAGGCTCGGCAGGTTGTACTTATACATTTATTGTGTATGTGTATACGTAACAACAGTGGTTGAAGAAGGGGAAACTGTGGTTTGGGAGGAAGGGACACGGGAGTGGCCAGAGGGAGGAGTGGAGATGGGGAGATGACGTGATTATATTTTTGTTAAGTTTTTTTTTTTTAAAAAAGAATCATTAAATCTTGGTTGAATATTTGGTACCACTGGAGGCAGGACATCTTGGATGTTTGTCAGAGTTTGGTGGGTATTTTTGTTTTATAATCATCCAAGCTGAGAATGCTGCTTCACATAAATACATAGCACAAACGACAGGTGTGGTTAGGGCCATTCCGGAAATTGTTGGAAATTCTATGCTAATCCCAAGCCAAGATTCATTTAATAGATTTTTTATGAGACTCAAGTCAGCAATTTAAACAGCAAATTTTAAATTCAAACATTCTAACATAATACGATCCAAAGATATACTAATTTGATAAGTACATGCTGAGGAAAACGTATTTAAAAGTCTTTGTTTTCCACAGTTAAACTATTATGTGTATAAAAGAGCAAAAAATTTACACATACACTGAAAACACTGGAATTCATAGCACGTGATATTCTTGAATTAGGTAGCCAGGTGTGGAAAAGCATACTTCTTCTAACCAAGGTGCTTGAGAGGCAGAGGCAGGCAGATCTCTGTGATTTCTAGGCCAGCTAGAGCTACATAGTGAGACCCTGCCTCAAAACAACAAACAAAAACAAACAGTCCGGCATCTGGACTAAGGGGCTGGCAGCATTGGTGGTGGCACAATGTCATACAAAGAACATGTGTCCATTCAGTACCAAAGCTGCAGTGAAGCCACGTGGTACCGCACAGACGAGCACCATCCAGAGACGCTTCGGAGCCATCACACGCCTGTTTGGAAATCAATTTTAGCCACTGCAAGTTCAGAAACTTACTGATGTCAAGTTATTTCTGATGCTCACATTCAGTTTTATGAGGTTGTGACCCATAGTTTAAAAAAGATGAAAAAATTTTAAATGAAAAGCTGGCATAGAAGATAGCTTCAAATAGTTGAAGATATTCAGTCCTGTGGACAGTACAGATATGTGGACCATGGGACATTTGCAGGGACATTCAGAGGAGCACTAAGATAATAAAAAAGTATTTATCAACTGTTCAATGGATAAACAAGTGGTTTACTTGTACAAAAAAAAATCTATATTTATGCAATGCTTAAAACAAACGCTAATCCTCTTTATTTATGACACATGTGTTCTAAGACCTTCAATTAACACCAAGAGCTGCAGGGAGTACCCAATGCTATGACACTATTATTTCAACTATATATCAATACTATTAGTCAGCTAACACAGTGATGAAATACTTGAGATAGTTAACCCACAAAGAGAAAAGGTAAATTTGCATCACGGATCTAGACATTCTCATCTGTGATTACTTGGTCCTGCCGCTTTGGGTGGTGAGGGGACATATCACAACGGAATGCACAGAAGAGCAAAAAGTGTTTAGCCCATGGCCAGAAAGCCAAAAGAGGGTACCTGACGCCCCACAGTCTCCTGCAAGAAATGCTCCCAATAGCCTAAGGACTTTCCGGTTCCTAAATTTCTGTAGTCAAGTGTGACGCTCCAGGGAGCAAGCCTTTAATACATGAGCCAAGCTGTAGCAATGCCTATAATAAGATTTAATCTTCTTGAGATGGTTTAGGGTAAAAGAACTCACCAGCCAACCTGATGACTTAAATTCAGTCTCTGGGACTCACATGGTAGAAAAGAATCAAGTTCTGCTAAGTGTCTACTGCACCCACACTTGTGCCTTGCCATGCTTGCCACTCCTACCCCTCAAGAAACACAATGTTTCTTGAATGTTTAGGGACTGGAGAGATGGCTCAGAACTGACTGTTCTTCCATCTATAACACCAGTCCAAGGGAATCAGATGCCCTCTTCTGGCCGCTGTGGGTACTGTATGCAAGTGGTGCACAGACATACATGTAAACAAAATACTCAAACATATAAACATGAAGAAAAACCTTTAAAGAATGAAAAGGCCAGAGATATGGTGGCACATTCCTTTAATCCCGGTGCTTGAGAGAAAGAGGCAAGTATATATCTCTGTGAGTTGAATTCTGGCCTGGTGTACACAGTTCCAGGCTGACTAGAACTCTACAGGGAAACACTGTGGTGGCTTGAATAAAATTGGCTCCATAGACTCATTAGAAGTGGCACTATGAAGAGGTGTGGCCTTGTTGGAGGAAAGGTGTCACTCAGGGGTGGGCTTTGAGGTTTCAGAAGCTTAAGCCGGGCTCAGTGGCTTAGCAGGACTACTGCTTGCTGGTCCATTTTTAAAACTCTCAGCTATCTCTCCAGCACTAGTCTTCCTGTGTGCCACCATGCTTCCTGCCCTGATGATAATGAATGAAACCTCCGAACTGTAAGCCAACTCCAATGAGATGTTTCCCTGTATAAGAGCTGCCGTGGTCATGGTGTCTCTTCAAAGTAATAGAAACCCCAACTGAGACATCCTTTCTCAGAAAAAGTTTAATTCTTTTATCATGTGAGCATGAATTAATAGTTGAAAATTAATTTTCCTATGTCAGATATTGAATAAAACAACTCTGAAATTATATATCTATAATAAATCACTATAATTAAGTATACAAAGAGTAAGCAGAAAGTCAGTCAGGCAAAAGCATATTATATTTTGTTCTTACTAGACAAACTTTAAATCCATGAAATGGTTTTGGTGTTGCTGAGGCAAGGTCTCACACAGCCCAGATTAGCCTCAAACTTGCTGTAGCCAAGGATGGCCTTGAATTCCTGGTCTTCCTGCTGAGTGCAGAGATTACAGGTGGCAACACCACATCCAGCCTTAATAATGCTTTTAAAGCAGTGTTAAGAGGAAAGTTCATAGTACTAAATGCCCACATAAAGAAGCTGGAAAAATCCCACACTAGTGAATTAACAGATAATTTGAAAACTATAGCACAAAAAGAAGCAAAGTCACCCAGGAGGACTAGACAGTGGGAAATAATCAATTGAGAGCTGAAATCAACAAAATAGAAACAAAGAAAACAATAGAAAGAATCAATGAGACAAGAGTTGGTTCTTCGAGTAAATCAACAAAATAGACAAGCCTTTATCCAAACTAAACAAAAGGCAGATAGAGAATATCCCAATTAACAAGATCAGAAATGAAAAGGGGGACATAACAACAGACATGGAGGAAATACAGAGAATCATCAGGTCATATTTCAAAAACCTGTACTCCACAAAATTGGAAAACTTAAAGGAAATGGACAACTTTCTGGATAAATATCACTTACCAAAATTAAGTCAAGACTAGATAAGCAAATTAAATAGACCTATAACCGCTAAAGAGATGGAAACAGTCATCAAAAGTCTTCCGACAAAAAAAAAAAAAAAAAAACAGGACTAGATAGTTTCAGCTCAGAATTCTACAAGATTTTCAAAGAAGAATTAATTCCAATATACCCTAATATGAAAACCACAGAAAGACATTACTAAGAAAGAGAATTACAGACCAATCTCACTCATGAACATTGACTTTAAAATACTCAATAAAATACTGGCAAATTGAATCCAAGAAAACATCAGAACCGTCATCCACCATGATCAAGTCGGCTTCATCCCAGAGATTCAGGGATGGTTCAACATCTGAAAATCTGTCAACATAATCCACCATATAAACAAACTGAAAATTAAAAACCACATGATCATCTCATTAGATGCTAAAAAAGCCTTCGACAAAATACAACATCCCTTCATGATAAAGGTCTTGGAGAGAGCATACAAGGAACATACCTAAACATAATAAAGGCAATATACAGCAAGCCAACAGTCAACATCAAACTAAATGGAGAGAAACTCACAGCAATTCCACTGAAATCAGGAACAAGACAGGTTGTCCACTCTCTCCATATCTATTCAATATAGTTCTTGAGGTCCTAGCTAGAGCAATAAGAAAACAAAAGGAGATCAAGGGGATACAAATTAGAAAAGAAATCAAACTCTCACTATTTGCTGATGATATGATAGTTTACATAAGTGATCCCAAAAATTCTACCAAGAAACGTCTACAACTCATAAACACTTTCAGTAATGTAGCAGGATACAAGATTAGCTAAAAAAAAAAAAAATTCAGTAGCCCTCCTTTATACAGATGATAAATGGTCTGGGGAAGAAATCAGAGAGTCAATGCCCTTCACGATAGCCAAAAATAGCATAAAATATCTCAGAGTAACTCTAACCAAACAAGTGGAAGACTTGTATGACAAGAACTTTAAATCTTTGAAGAAAGAAATTGAAGAAGACACCAGAAAATGGAAAAGATCGCCCGTGTTCTTGGGTAGGTAAAATTAACATAGTAAAAATGGCAATCTTACCAAAACCAATCTACATATTCAATACAACGCCCATCAAAATTCCAGAAAAATTCTTCACAGACCTCGAAAGAACAGTATTCAACAACTTCAAATGGAAAAGCAAAAATCCCAGGATAGCCAAAACAATCCTGTACAATAAAGGAACTTCTGGAGGCATCACAATCCATGACTTCAAACTTTATTACAGAGCCACAGTACTAAAAACAACCTAGCATCGGCATGAAAACAGACAGGAGGGCCATGGAACCAAATTGAAGACCCAAATGTTAATCCACACACCTACGAACACCTGAATTTTGACAAGGTAGCAGAATATATAAAATGTAAAAAGAAAGCATATTTAACAAATGGTGCTGGCATAACTGTAAGAATGGCCAAGATAAAAAAACAAAAAACCTTTGATGACAACTTATGCTGGAGAGGATGTGGGTTAAAGGGAATGCTCCTCGTTGCTGGTGGGAGTCAAATTGTTACAGCCCTTTTGTATGTCAGGTATGTATTTCAAGACAACTAGGAGAGGACTCCAAAAGCTCCCTATACACAAAAATAGTAAATGCTCGATCTGGAACTGCTAGCTACCCAGCTTTGATCATGGCATACCGAATACTGAGTTCAAGGCATACTCTGCCCTGTATGTATGTGCCAATATTATGTGTCAGGTTTTAAAAGTAAAATAAAAGTAGTGGTCGCTTAACACTGGCTTAAATAAGGCAGTTCAGCTGAGAGGGGAAAAGCTGAATGTACTAATTAAAGAATGTGCATCAGAAAAGAGAAAGAACAAGGGAAGTTCCGAAGGAGACTTCAAACATAACATAATGTTCCTTTCCCCATGCTAGATCCAGGACACTTAGACTTTCATTGGATTTTTCTTTTGTACCTTATACATATTTTATAAGTATTATTGAGTATATACTTAATATTTAATATTTAATAAAAACTTTAAATAATGTTTTAAAAAGAAGAAAGAGCAAGGAAACAAATCAAAAAAGTTTAGCATTAGACCTAAATATGTATTGATTTTAAAAAGTAAAGAAAGTCTTTAATAAAACCTGAATCTGAAGTTTGAGTCAATAGCGACATGGGGCTCAGATAATAGAAAGATGAATAAAGCCACGCTGCTTCTGTTCTACATAGATAGATAATATAAATACTAATTATTCACAAACTTCATTAGAAAAGCATTTCCTTGTGTATCGTGCCACAGTTGGGAGAAGAGTCTAGAAAAATCAATTCGTCTCTAATAAGTAGAAGAAACTGAAAGCAACCGTTTATGTGCAAAATTAAAATTTTGAAGACAAATATCCAATAAATAAATAAATAAAATTGGGACTTCGTAGATGGCTCAGAGGTTAAGAGCATTTGTTGCTCTTAGGGAAGATGCAGGTTTGTTTCCCAGCATACACACGGTGCACACAATCATCAGCTCCCCCAGTCCTAGAGAACCGCGTGCTTCCTCTGACCTGTGAGAGCACCAGGCACACATGGGGTGCACAGAACACGTGCAGGCAAAACACTCATGGATAAATAAATCTAAAGAAGTAAAAGAGAAAGTAATTGAAAGTGGTTGAGTCAGGAGAGTAAGGAGTGAGAGAGAGAAGTTAGACCATTTTTTATTAAAAGCTTTATGGACCATTTTTCTTTTTAACAAATGTGTGTGCAAAACCTCGATAAGAATTAAAATTAAAACATATGATTATGCCCCAAAACTGCTGAAAAGGCATTTGATAAAATTCCAACAGCTATTTGTTATTCTTAAAACTTTTAGCAAATTAGATATAAGAAGCTAAAGTATTTAATGTGGTCCAGACACCTATCAATATCAGGGAAAGCAAAAAAAAATAAAATAAAACAAATTCACATTCACCAGTACTATTTAGCATAGCCTGAGCAATGAAAGAAAAAATATACATACAAGATAATGACATATGAGTTAGGAGAGCTACTAGAAAGGGGGTGACACTGTCATCACCCACAGATAAGACTGCCAACCCAAAAGTCTGAAGGACATCCACTGGAAATTCCTAGCACTCTGTGAAGCAAGCAGAGGCAACGTCACACATCTCCCCAAATCATGACTTTTCCACCAACTAGCATTACCTACTAAAAACACAGAAGAGAGAGTTTTTATATATTATAAAAACAAAATCTACAACTAAATCTAACAGAAATGCAAAAAAACAGTAACTATAAATATGCATCAAACTTCACTGTACTTCCTATCTGGTTTTGTTTTGCTTCCAGGAATAAAGGTTACCATCCTTACCATCCTGACTGTCCTGGACCTGGCTATGTGGCCCAGGCTAGCCTCAAAAGCCCCACTTGCCTCAGCTGGGACTACAGGTGTGTGCCACCATGAACTCCCTGAAAGGATTTTTTAAGAAGACATGAACAAACCATAAGGGGAGATATTCAATGCCATGTTCATTTCCCCCCCAATCTCTTCTATACAATTTCAATCCAAATCTCAGTGTGTTGTTAGTCGGTCTCTCAGTGGGAAACTAACAGCGTGCTGGGATGAGGAAGAGTCAAGGAGGTTAGTACGACGTTTCTTCTTATGCCATACAGGGAAGTCGAGAGACGTTATAAAGACATGTACCTTCAGTAGAGGAAAACAGCCCACCCAAAGAGACTCTGCAGGCAGAGTCAGGAATGCAAACATCTCAGTACCCCCCATTCTCAAGCCCTCATTGAGAAGCCCAAATGCTGGTGCGTGTCCCAATGCATTTTTCATAGTCCAAACAGTATGACCCTTGGCAGGATGAAAAGGGACAGACAATGGACCTGAAGGATCTTGTCTCCCCAAGACGTGTGTGATAGAGGCTTGGTACCCCACTGGTGGTGGCACTGGGAGATGGAAAAACTTTAGGAAGTTTGGCCTAGTTGGAAGAACTGGATCCCTGGGGCATGCCATGGAAGGGGATGGATGGATACAAGCCATGCTAGAGGACTAGGAAGCAGCCTAAAGAAAGGATCTAGTCTGTGTGTGACAGCATGGATAGAGTCTAAGGACTTGTTTACAAAAAGAAGAAACCACAGCATAACACACACAGTATACCGTTTGAACTAAAACCACAACCTCGCTTCCATCATCATCGTCACAAAATACAAACCCCAGGCTGGAGAGATGGCTCAGTGGTTAAGAGCACTGGCTCCAGAGACCCCGGTTCAACTGCCAGCACCCACATGGCAGCTCACAACAATCAGTATCTCCAGTTCCAGAGCCTACCTTTCCTTGCCTCCTCAGGTGCTGCATACATGTACTGCAGACATGCATACGGGCAAACACTCAAATACATAAAATAAAAATAAAACATTTCAAAAACATATTTTAATTAAAACTAAGGATCAAGTTAGATGATTAAGATCTAGGATGGTAATTGAAAGCCCTTTTGTGTGTGTGTGTGTTTGTGCATGTGTGTGTATGTGAATACACACACATGCATGTGTACATATGTGGGGAGGCTGGAGGCCAATGATAATGTCTTCCTCAGCCATGCTTTACCTTATTTAAGACAAGGTCTCTCGCTGAACCAGAGATAATCTCTTAGGTGAGGCTGGCTGCTTACTGAGCTCTCAGGATCCACCAGCTTCCCATTCTCCAGCTCTGAGGTTAGCCAGCTTCTAATCCAGGAGCTATTCAGGTCCTCAGAGGTGCATGGAAGGAGCTCACTTTACCAACTGCCCATCTTCCCAACCCCAGCTTTGTTTTTATAATACTTTATATTTTAAGAATAACATAAACAAAAAGCGTATTCTTACGTTATTCCTAGTGTGCTATGACGATGACTGTCGGGGTTCTGCCCTTTCCCATGCCCGCTCTTCTAAAATTATAGATCACCGATAGGCTGATGAATCTAAAATCTGTATTCCCAATTCAGTTTATGTTTGAGTAATTCCAAGATGGCAGGCCCAGGTTCTGAAATGCTCTTGGTGTTTTACCTGTTGTCTTCGTTCAGTAGTTTTCCAGGAAACAGGAAGCGGAAGAAGAAATGGTGGTGCGTCCTATAACAAAAATAATTTTTTCCTCAGTGCCCCGGAAATCCTGATTCTCTTTTTGGTCACAAGATTCTCATGGTATCCTACTGTTTTATCTCTCTCAAGGAGGTGGCTTTGAACTACTAAGGGCTACTAAGGCCACAGCCTGGGGGTATTCTGTCCCCCAGACAAGGGCTCTGTTGCTGCTAAGGCAGCTTCCACTAAATCACTGTCATTCTAATGCAAAGGCTGGGATGAAAACCCTTAAACTGGGAGAGTTAAAGAAGCAACTGGCTTTCTTTGCTGGCCTCCTCGGAAGCCTCTCTCCTTCCACACTGCCCCAACTGAGAAACAGGCTATGTTCCTTCCTGCTACTTCCTGTCAACTAGTTGCTAACCCCGCCTCTCTGAGTCCAGGTTAATTTTATTTAATTAATGCAAATGCAACATGTCTTTATATAGTTAAACAAATGCGGCATAAACAAACGCAGCGCAGCTTTGCCTAGTTAAACAAACATTCCACAACAGTTTCTCCAAGCTACAGAGGAAGCTAGGCAATGCTAGCTGGACACACTGTCTTTAGAAGAAATGTCACAACATTCTCAGGCATCCGAAGGCACAAATGGCCAAAACATGCTCTTCGTCTACATCCCCTGAGCTGCCCCCTCCTCTGCCCTCCATCAACACACCCACATGAGCCTCAGGTCAGCTTTTTGCACTGACTTCTTGTTCTCAAACCTCATGAAAGGGGCTGTCAAGATTTCCCCAACACCTTCCTACACATGTCCACTTTCGGTCTTTACCTGAACTCTAACCTGTGTTCTCTAGGGGGCTTCTTGCCCCTCTGACCTAGTCCGCAGTCAGCCGGTGTGATCCTTTTAACAGACAAAACCAGACCCTAAGATGGCTTCACATGTTTCTTGGATGAACTGAAATGTTCTCCGTCTGCTTTGCAAGACCCTTCATGGTCTGCCCTAAGCATCTCTCCAGCTGTGCCCGGGATCATTCTCCCTTTGACCTCTGTCAGTCCCTCCAAACTTATTTTTGATCCCTCTAACAAGCAACATTTTCTCTTGAATGCATAATTTTTCCTCCTCTACCTGGAATATCACCCACCCAAATCTACGTTATCTTATTAATATTTATGATTAAATATTTATATCATCATC
Source organism: Alexandromys fortis (assembly GCF_014885135.2). Lineage (NCBI taxonomy): Eukaryota > Metazoa > Chordata > Mammalia > Rodentia > Cricetidae > Alexandromys > Alexandromys fortis. Next base: position 1,078,271 of record NW_026068019.1, read on the forward strand.
AGAGGTCAATTTGGAATATTACCTTCTAATAACAACAAAAAAATTCCAGACTCTCCCCTCCTATGAAATAGCGATGCTATTGCTAGTCATAGCAAATACTCCCCAAGCCTCTGGGGTGTATGAGCCCTACTTTTCTCTGATGTTACATGTCAGCAGCTACAAGCCAGCTCTGATCCACGTCCCTTCTCCTTTTAGGATGCAGGCTGATAGAACATCTCCAGTCTTTGATGTGGCATTCTCACAGTAGAAATATGGGATGCCCTTAAAGCTTCTGTTTGGACCTGGCACATATCATACCCTCTCCCCCTCTGCTAACCAAAGCATGTCACATGGCCAGCCCTGATATTGTTGGACTGACAATGTGCTATTTATTTCTTCATCACTGATGTCACTGTGTTACATGGCAATGACAGAGGATGCTTAATTAGCATGCTGGGAAGGGAGAAGAAACTAATTGAAGCCAATTATAAAATCTACTACAATAATAGTGATGATAGCTATCACGTCTTAGGTGTTCTCTATGTGATAGGCAGGTCAGGCCAGACTGAAGCAGAAACCTGACCCAGCACTGTCTGTCATCCGTCTTCACGATTTCTCAAGTCTAAACTTTCTTTTTCTTTCTCCACCTCTCTTCTTCCTTTCTGGCTCTGGCGATACACCTGTGCAAGGTTATTAATCCTCCAAAGGGAAATACATGCATTCACCAGGAACTGCTGTGTACACCAAGATAGTCAGCATCTTCTCTACCATCGGTGCCCAGCAGAGCAGAGCCTAGCAAGGCATCAATTGCCCTTTCAAAGTTCGTAGCCCAATGGGAGAATGAGATAAGGAGTCAGACTAGAAGCAGAAAACAATTTCAGAGTCTATAGTCAATGATCAATGTATATAGAAAAGAGTAGCAAGGACTGCTTATATTGGTTGGTCAGAGCAAGGTGTCTTGAGGTGTGATGTTTGGACTGAAACCTGGAGGATGCCAAGGAACCAGCCAAGCTGAGATGATCAAAGAGCATAGATCGCAGTAAAAGGGAGCAGCAGGTGCAGAGGGGGCACAACGCTTTCTGTACCCAGGAACCAAAAGAAAGCGCATGGCTGGAGAAGGAAGGCCTTGGGAAAATGCAACCTGATGGGACAAGGGACATGGGTAGAGCAGCCTCCACAGGGTCGTGTAAGTCATGATGGGAATTTGATGGGATACCTCTGGAAGGTTTCCAGAAGGCAAGAGATGGTCTACTCGGGGATATCATTCTGACCACTGTGCCGAATAAAGGAATAAGAGACCAGAGTGTCACCCAAAAGACAGATAATTGCTGTGACCTAGATTAGACATGGGACAGGGTAAATAGAAATTTACAAAATTTATCTAGCTTCTAGCTTTGCAGAACAAAGAACTGAATGCAGACGTGTAAATATTAGGAAACAAAGCAAAGGATTTATCTATTAAAAGAGGATGCATTTTCAAGCAGGGATAGTGTATTAAGAGGGTAAATAGCTCCAAGGAAGAAAGAAAGTTGGACTGGAAAAAGCCCCTACTGCCCAAAAGCAGGAGCATCCCGCTCACCCTAGCATGGGTGTCTTAGATCATTTTCATAGTGGGTTTTCCTAAACATGTTCTGCATGTCACATGTAGTAACCATGCATTACATGCCTCTGGATCCTAAATCTCTATCCAGGAGTGTGGGCTTTAGTATAAAGAGACAAAGGTCCCTTTCAAACAGTGTGGGGTGCCTCTGATTTTGTGCCAGTGGGGTCGGGGGGTTCAGGATTTTTCTTTTTGCCTGTTTGTTTTTTCTCATAATGCTGATTTTTGTAAGGCCTTCTAGATCTCATTCTCGACCCTACTCTTTTGTCTCGATTTCTCAGCATATCAGTGAGGTTTTTGAACTAAGAGCAGTGATGCTGTTGCTCCAGGAAAGAAATACAAGCCCAGAACTGAGACCTTGCCACGCCACTATCAAGTGTGGCAGATAGACAAGGAGCTGGGAAAGCAGGGCTAAGAAGGATGGCCAGGGAAGATGCGGAGGAAACAGGGAGACTCCATGCTGAGATGCCGGCTAGCTTGATCCTGCGCAAGCTTGCACATGCAGTTCTAGCGACAATGAGTGCATACGTGCAACAGGATTGTCATGGTCAGCGAACACCGTCTCACTACAAACACCCACTCCTTTTGGCACTTACACTTTTTCTGCCCTCTCTTGCCCCAAGATCCCTGACCCTTGGGTGGAAGGAATTTTACAAATATCCCATTTAGAGATGAACCCTCCAGTCTCTCATTCTTCGTACATTAGCTGTTTGCTGCTCTCAGTATTAACTGCCGTCCACTGCAACAGAAGCCTATCTGATGAGGGTTGAGATATTCACTAATCTATGGGTATAAACATAAGGACTTTGAGAGCAGCTCATTACAATGTACATTTAGTGGAATACTAGTAACAGGTCCTCCCCTAGCAAGTATGGCCTAGCCAGCCATGGGTTTGGGGCCCAGGTAATGGTGACAGTCATGGAGCCCGTCTTATAAAGCGGGCTCAAAACCAACCAGAAAGAAATTGGCTGCTCCCATAACACTCCTGCCACTATTGAAGCAGTAGGAGTATTTTGACAGACTCGTCATTATTGTAGCATACGAGATTCATCTGACAGCAACGGAACAAGGAAAACACAACAATGGCTTTTCCTCCCTAGTAGCAGGCATGGAACCTTCCAGGTGGGTACCAGCTTGACTTCTCCATGTCCTATAATTCAGGTATACGGGTCTTCAGCAATAGGATGACACTATCAAGTTTTGGGGGTTGACCAAGAGCGATGGCAATACCCTATAGTGTTTGAGGGGCCACACGACCCACTGACCAATACAGACGTAACTATACCTGAGCACTCACTGGGCTTTTTATTTGATAGCTGGTGCTGTCTAGGGGAAGCATTGTTCTTTGCCCTCTTGTAGAGTAGTTCCATTTAACCCCCTTTTGTATCATGTGAATATATACTTGTGTGTGTGATGTGTATGTATTTATTTTATGAAACCTCTGCAGTAACGGGTTTCTATACAGCATTTTCAAAGGTCTGTAGTGTTAGTTAGCCTTCCCAATAACCCTCCTCTACGCTTCCCTCCTATCCCCCACACATTTTCCCATTTAACCCTTGTTGTTCATTTATTCCCCTCTTTCACATACCAACTGCATCTAGCTCCCTTTCCTGACACTCCCCCAATGGACCCTTACTAGTCTCCTGCCTTCTATGGGTACTCCAATGGAAATACACATCTAAAAACTCAAAGCTAACATCCCATATGAGAGAAAAAATGTCTTTCTGAGTCTTAGATACCTCACCTAGAATGATTGTTGTAATATCCCATCATACACATGTACATACATATGTGCATATGTATACCAGATAGATGTATATACATATTTACAGTATAATTGTTTCCCTGTGTATTTATTCCCCATAGATTCAAAAAATTACTATGAGTAAATAAAAAAATTAAAAGATTTGTTTTTCTATTTGAGGAGCTTTAAATGTCAGCTCTATACAGTAATTCTTGGGGAAAGGGAAATACTGACATTATATCTTATGTAAGCCAATATCTACGTTTTCATAGGTAAAGTATGGCTGCTAGGAGAACCCTTATAAATCACCGAGTGTCCAGCCTGGTGGCATCAATATGAGTCTCACACTTGGAGTGCAGAAGTTCACCAAGTAATAGTCTATGATCGCTCTGGGCCCCAAACTGGGTACTTGTGCAGGCTCTAGTTTGCAAAGCACTGTATTACAAAAGTCTTCAGACCTGTAAAGCAACGACACCTTGAGATAAACGAACCAAACTTTGAGCTGATAATCCATCATAACCTGGAAATCTGGAGTGGCCAATAGTGAGAGAACAGAGATATACTAGGATCTATCCCAGGGCCCCGGGGAAGATGGTGCTGGATTCAGTAGAACCACCACAGACTCACTTGTACCTATAGCTCCCGGGCTATAATCACTTCTTGAAGATTCTCCATCTCAGTGATTCTGCTATCCAGGGATTATGGCCAACTGGAAATACATTAAATTGCAAATCACCTCTCCCATGTGGGCCAAAAGAAGCCCTGGAAGGATTCATTAAAGTATAATGGCACCTGCCAATGTTGCACACCTCACTGCAGAGAGGCCACTGCATACAGATTATCTGTCTCAAATATGGCCACTCCGTAATGAGCTCCTCCAGGACCGGCTCCTAATGGAGCACAGGAGAAAGGAGGCAACCTCACCGAGCAAAATGCTTCCAGGGGCAACAAGAACGCAGGGATGGAGCTTCCTCCTGCCTGTCGTTAACTCTCTGCACACCACCGGCCCCATTGCCTCGACAATGAAATGAACCACTTCTGGTGCCTCCTAAACTTCAACATGCACAAAGCCAGAAGGTGACCAGCCAACCCAGTAATCTCAGGATGAAGGCAGCTCCTGGGATGTTGGAGTTAACGATGCCAAGCAAACTTCTGGAGGGTCAGATCAAACAGAGTGCTGCTCCCACCTTAAGGTGCACCCTTGAAGTCCACAGAATGGGATCCAAGAGTGTGCGCACAGGTGTAGACTCAACAGCACAGGTCAGGAGTGCACACCTTCTACAGACATTTAATGCATCTGAGAAGATCATTCAAAACACAGATGCCTGGGTTCCAGCATTAGAAATTCTTATTCAGCCAGGCTGCAGCAGGGCTTAGGAGCGTTGTGTTATTTATACACTTCCAAGGGGATGTCCTGAGGGGCTGAGAACCACAGGGCCGGATTACGCCAAAGGTTCTTGCTCTTCCAACATTTTGTTGCATATGAAATATCCATGTCCGTCTCTCCTCAGGCAGAGTCTCCTGAAAGTTTAATGGACAACCCCCGCATCATTTTCTCTGTGCTGGACTCAGTTGTCACCTATTAGGCATTTCCATTTTTGCCCTGAGCAAAAGCAGCTGCTAGAGACAGCAGAGGAAGCATGGAGACAGAAGGGCGCATTCAAAACAGGCAAACATTCAGTTTCTCATAGATGCAGCCATCTTCCACCCTAGGTGAGATTCCAGCCTGTGTCAAGGAGGGCCGGCAAACAGCCAGGATATGAGCCAGTCACTAGGGCCTCATTGGGGATGAGTGTGACCTAACCTGATTGTGTCATGTCAAGTAAAGTCAGAAGAAGACAGCAAGGAAGTGTAAGTGTCTCCCGTGCCCAGGCTTAGCAGTTGTCCTGAGGTCCGTCTCCTGACCTGGGAGCATAATGGAAGAGGCTGAGTGGAAGGCAGTGATGGACACTCAGCCCACGGGAGTGACAGCCCAAACCCAGGCTGTGCTCAGAGTGGAGCGTGTGCTGCCATCTCCTGGCTCCAGCTGGTTTAAGACAGATCTATTCGGACGGTCTGCAGTCTCAAAGTAGAAATTCTGGAAGGTCTATCCCCACCTCCCCTAAAATAATAATAACAATGAACCCACAGAGATTGTCTTGGCCTTAGTTGCACATACTGAGAAGTGTGGATAAAGGTGGAAAGAGCAGGAGGGCCGAGCTGAGAAGCACGATGGCTCTAGAGTGAAGCTGAGTGCCAAACCACTGTGCGGAGAGGAAACTAAGCTGCTTGGATGGTCTCGGGCTTCTCCCCTCTCTATGGTCTTTTTTCTGTTGCTGTGAGAAAAGAAAAGTGTCAAACACGATTTAGTAGAAAGAGTGTCTTGGCTTATAATATCATGTCGTAGTCAGTATAACAATGATGTCACAGTGGGAGGAGCTTGAGAGAACTGGTCATATCACAACCACAATCAGGAACAGAGCAATGGTCACATGCATGTCTGTGTCAGCCCACCGTCTCTTTTTCTATACTTAAACCCAGGGGAAGGTGCCACCCACACACAAAGACTATGTCATTCCACATCAGCTAATGTGATAAAGACAATTTTCTACAGACATGCCCACAGTCCAACCTGATCTAGAATCCCTCATTGGGATTCTCTTCCCAGACCATTCTAGATTGTGTTGAATTCACAATTAAAACTTAATCACTGTACCCACATCCCAGACACGCAGTGGAGCTGGATCGTGTTCGTCCCAGGGCTCTTTCTCTAGTACCTTGCTGGCTTCCTATTTCTTCCAACCAAACTGCTCTGATCCAATCATCTTGGCCGGGCAAAGGAGAAATGGGGGTCTGTAACAGGATCTCTGTGAGTCAAGAGCCTTGAGTGCCACTCAGGAATGGGCCAGCTTGACTTCCTCGAGGCTTAGCCCTCTTTTGAAGGCCACAAAGGCGCAGCCAGGAAAGAGCACTTGTCATCCCTCAGAGGAGAAAACAAACGTGTCCTAGAGAAATATTTCCAACCAGAGATATCCAAAGCAAACAAGCATCAAACTGAAAACGGCTTCTGCTTCCCTAATAGCAGACTTGCTGGCCATTAAGTAAAGTGCTTGCCACGCAAACATGGGTACCCGAGATTGATCTGTAGCACCCATATTTTAAAAAGATGTTTTTACACGTTAGCTGTGCAGCCAACTTTGGGAAAAACTATTCCGGCTTGCTGTGTTGAGTTGACATTGTACAGAAATAAAATAACAGCCTTGTTGGTCTGGAAACATTAAACTTATTTTTTTTCCATTTGTAGAACAGGGGTAAGGCACTACATTAAATATGTAAGGTCTTATCTATGTGTGTTTGATTACAGAAACTAATAGAGTAGTCTCTAAATAATGGAAGATGAAAAGCCTGAGTCTAATGGGTCCAATGATGCTAGCCTGTAATGAGGTGGACACCACAGGTTCTCTAGGGCCTGATGGCCAGCAAGTATAGTAGAATGAATGAGCTGTTGGTTCAGTGAGAGATCCTACTTCCAACAGTAAGACAGAGAGAGATTGAAAAAAATAAAAACCCTGTGTTGACCTCTGACCTACACACACACACACACACACACACACACACACACACCACGCACACATGTGCAATTTGTGTGAGTTTATGGCAAGAGTCAAGATCAAGATCCACCTGGAGTAGGTCAGGAGAATCAGGGCATCCCTGGAAGATCTTTTAAAATATCAAGGCTTGGAAGAAGGAAAGGATAAAATATAAAAGAAAGGGGGCATGTGAGAGAAGGGGAAATGAAGAGATAAAAACCAGTGAGGCCAGTCTGAGCCAAAGGACTCAGCCTTGCTCATCCCACACTCATCCTACACGGTGGGTACCTTTTCTACCCACAGTATCCTGCACGCCTCCAAATTCTACCCAACGAGGAATCACTTACTCTTGCTTTCAAAGAACATACAGAGTGAGGTATGCAGAAAGGAAACCCTACTAAGACATTACCATACCTAGTACGGCAGTGGGTGATGGCCATGGTGCTGCCACGCTGTGACACTAATGTTAGAAGAAGAAAGGGACCAAGGAGGGTTACATCATCTCACTGGGGTTCTGAAATCACAGGATATGCAGGGATGGAATTTCTCGCATTTGATGCAGGAGAAGGCATGAAGGAAGTGAGACAGAAATAGATTTGGGAACATAGGACCATCTCTCTGGCTAAAATGCAGGTACAAGAAGGGACTTGCCAGCCACAGAAGAAAAGGCAAGCAGACCAAACTGAGGAGTAGGGTGGTGAGATGAATTCAAATGGCAACTTAAGTCTTTCTACACATAGAAGGAACCCCAGAGACCACAAGCAAGACAGGGCACAATCAGAATGGTCCCTTAGGAACACTTGGTCATAATAGGGTAAAAAAGAATCTATTGTCGGGGCTGGTGAGATGGCTCAGTGGCTAAGAATACTTTTTTCTCTTCTAGAGAACCTAGATTCAATTCTGAATTCCCACATGGTGTTTCACAACTATCCATAACCCTGGATCGGATCCAACAGGAACATGTACACATATATCCAACAGGCATATATACACATATATCCAACATGGATATATACACATGTATCCAACAGAAATATATACACATGTATCCAACAGAAATATATACACATATATCCAACAGGCATATATACACATATATCCAACAGGCATATGTACACATGTATCCAACAGAAATATATACACATGTATCCAACAGGTATACATACACATATAGCCAATAAGCATATATATATATATATACATGTATCCAATAGGCATAGACACATATAAAATAAATAAATCTAAAAGAACAAAAACAAATAAACAAAAGAAACCTATTAGAAGTTTGCCATACGAGAAAGAAAAAAGCATGTGTCCAAGGGACGAGGGTCTCCTATCCACTGAGTCTGTACTTTGTAATTAAGACCTAAAGAAGTCAACAATATGCCCCAGTGTTCCCATTACCAGGATTACATCCACCAGTTATGGCTTCCTGCACACTCGCTGCCAGTTTCTCCGCAATGAACAGCCCTGGAGGACAATAATGCCCTCTGCTTCCCACTGGCCTCCATTCAGTTCTGTATCTGAGTGATGTGGCTTTGGTCCTTGAAGGATAAAACTCGTATTTTTGACCAAGGCTCACCGTCAAAGTTCAAAGCAGCTGTGCTGGAGAGGTAGGTGGTTTAACAGGCACCACTGCAGAGACTGGAGACTCCCTCTTTGGAGCCATCGCAGTGGGAACATTTTGGACTTCTTCGACTCCCCACCTCCCCAGCAAGGAGCTTGTACAACAATGGCACTAAACAATTAGAGCAATTAGCTGAGTGCCCAGAGTCTATGGAGAGAGATGAAGGAAACCTCATCATGGCTGTGGGTGGGGGCTTCTCTCTCAGAGATTGATTCATCAAACAAACTTGCTAGATATCTCCACTTTAATTTTAAATGACTAGGTGCCGCTGTTCGCAGCCAGATAATCAAATTCAGTATATTGGAAACATGTTTCAGTCTATTCTGGGTTGGGTTTTTTTTTTTCAATTTTAAATAAATAAGAGCTCTTTCCAAGGCAGCTTTTTATTTTTCTTGCCTCCCAGCCTGATTAATGATAGGATCAGCTCCACATAAAGCCGAGGAAGCGGGGAATAAGTGTGAGGGCCCAGGCATTTCAGCTCTCTCCTGGCTCCTGGATGGGAACTGGCGTCAGCCCAGCGCTGGATGCCACAGGCAGGCGCAGGATAAGTCCAAATCCATGGCTGAGCTAATTATCCTTTCCAGCCCCAGCCAAACACTGTCTTGAGAAGCCAAGTCAAACTCACCAAGATCTTCCAGAACCCTGATCGCTCTCACCTTGAGCAGGCTGTTTGGTGTAGAGAGAATACTGATGTTTGTAGGAGTGGGAGCTTGGGATTGAGATGGGAATCTAATCTCTCCTGGACATATAGTATTAGCCAAGGCACTTCTCCGTCTGAACTCTGGCCTTCTCTTCCTTAAAATGGCCTTCATGTGTCAGGGAAGATGGCTCAGTCAATGAAGCACTTCCCATACAAACCTAAGGACCTGAGTTCAGATTCCCAGTCTCCACATAAAATGCAAGCATAGCAGTGTGTCTTTGTAATCTAAGTTCTGAGGAAATAGAGTCAGGAAGATTCCCTGGGCTCACTGACCAGCCAGCCACCCTAGCAAAGTCACCAAGCTTCATCCACGATCAGTGAGAGACCCTGTCTCAAAAGAATACAGCAAGGCATAATTGAGGGAGACGCCTACTCACTTCTGGCCTCCACACATATGTGTGTGCATGCATGTACACACACATACACACACCACTCGCACTTCCAGTCTTGTTGGGAACATTAAATAAAGCATATGGGTTTGGCATGCAGCATGATATGAAAACAGATAAAATGGACACACTAGAGCATGAGAGAAAATGTGTCAGCAAAGGGCTTTGAAATCCTCTCAAGTGATCCATAAAAACAGCATGACCAAACAATAGAGAGAGAGTGGCATTTGGGACCACCAACCTCCTCTGGGGTCCTGACCCTGTTGTATTGTCTTAAGTCTCAATCTCCTACAGTGTGAGGTGGAGGTCATGGTGCCTCGTTCAAAGTGTTTAAAAGGGGTGGGTCCCAAATCTCCTGTTAGAGACAGTGTCCTTTGTAGGAGACTTACCTGACATTGTAGAAACTTACCTAAATTATGTACAGTCTGTAGGGAAGGTACTGCAGGCTCAGGGGAATGAATCTAACTTCTCTGAAGGACATCGTGAGGGACAAAAGAGAGGGGGAGCAGGTGAGAAGCTGGCATGAGCAGGATGCCATCTCCCCACTGCCCCGTCTCCTCACTAGGAAAGTCAATGAAACCGAAAAGCACCTGCGCAGCTTTACCTGGGTGTGTGTGCTGAGGCTGCATGCCACCTGGCCATTCCAACATTGTTTCAGAAGATGAAGAGGGCGCACCAACAGGAGCCTAAAGAAACCATGGGGCCAGACGGCCTCCCTGAGCTGCGGAGGCCCTAGGTGGCACCAGCAGTGACATTAGTGTTGGGATAAAGAGGAAAGCATGACGAATTAGGAATGCCACACTCAGTTAACCTTCCAAAGGACAGGCTCCACCGGGCAGAGGCATCTTGATGCAGCATCTCATTCTGCACAGTTTCCCGATGAGCACAGAATGGCTAAGCCTCTGGTCCCACGTACTGTAGACTCAGGAGCCGATTTCCCTTCTCAGTCTATTAAAATTCGGAAGGAGGGATAACAGGAGCATGTGTCTCCGACGGTAAAGAAGGGCAGAGCTTCCATAGTGGGGAAATAAAACAATAAAAAGGGTTCAGGAGGCATCAGAACTAACAATTTCCCTGGCAGGGTAGTTTTATGTCACACCTGTTCTAAAGGCTTCCTTACTTCTGCCTCGGTGACATTTTGCATATTTTACCCACAATTCCTTGCAGCCATTTAGCTTTCAATAGGTTGCTTTTTGGCAGTTCTCCTAACCTAATTAGGTACCTGCCTAAGCCAAGGGAGTGACACTCTTTTTTTTTTTTCCTGGCCCAAGTTGGCTTCCCAGGACCGCAAGCCTGTCCAGCACATCTGAGCCCAGCGCGGTGCATATGGTGGACATCATTTATGCAGCGTGACAAGGACGGCGCCAATCTTTCATCTTGGCCTGATAGCTATAGCCTATTGGATTTCCTTTGCAGGACATTATCCACGGTATTGCCCGGCAAATTACTTATCCATTGGGTTATTGTAGGAAACTTGTAAGCAGATGGGATTTTAGATTTCTCTCCTGTCTCAAAGAAAAATGAACAAGGGATACAAGACACCTACGCATCCCCTCCATCATCGTCAGCTGGCAGGTGATGAGAGTTACACAGTTCACACGGTACACAGCTCTCCCTTCCTCTCCTTTATTCTGCGACAAGGAAAAGTTCTGAGTTGACAGCTTCCATGGCGCCAGCCACTGTCAGATGTTGGGCTGCCCCTCTTCCCAGGCAGGCCACATGCATCTCTTCCGGTTTACCATTCATTCACAAACCCCGGTTTCTGTTTCCCTTTGCTCTGCAACCTGGGGTCCCAGATCATGGCCTCCTCTTCAAAGCATCTCAGAGCTCTCTGCTCTGACAGACCTAAATTCTCCAGTCTCCATCAGGGTCTGTCTCTAACAGGTCGCTAATTAACTTCTGGCTCTCAGAGTTACAGAGCTCATTTGCTGACTCACAAGAGACAGCCAAAGGAAGTCCTTCATTAGCATTCCTCGGCTGCTTATTAGTCAGGGGGACAATCACCCCACCTGGACCGTCAAACCCACTCTCCTGTACAATGGAAAAAGGACGACATTTTGATTAACAGCACTTTACCTCCAGCGAGCAGTTCAGCATACGGCAAGAGGGCATCAATCCATGTAGGGCGGACTCCTAGCCTGAAGGGGATGGGAGCAAGACCCACAAGCGTGAAACGAAATTCATTATGCAAGCGAAAAGAACAATTGTTTTCTTCAGTGGTGTAGCCATTGTTAAGTTGTTCATTTACCAATAAGTAATCCCACCCATATTCACGAAAACAACCCTAATTAAACTCGGTGTGTCCACAAAACAAAGCAGAACAGCAACAGGGGAAAAAGAGACATGAAAACAAGAGGGGGACTATTGAGAAGGGTTCAGCGGGAGTGAGAAAGAAATAAAAGGAGGTAATGAGGGGGTGAAATGATCAAAATACATGTTATGCATTTAAAAATTGTTAAAGAACAAAAAATTAAAATATTTCATAGAATATTTGACAGAAAGATACAAAATAAAATAAGTATTTTAAATTGACTTATTCGATCAATCGAGAAAATAAAAAAAAAGATGTAAGAATGTTAGAAGTCATCACAACCAAGTTAAGGTCACTCAGCAAAAGAAGGTTGTTTTAACATTTGAAAACATCTGTATAGTTTGCCAGTTTAAAATAACAAAGACAAAACAAGTATAGTTGGTTTAGTAACTGAAGGAAGAACCAACTGCTAAAACCCCATGCCAATTCAAAACTGAAAAGGGAAAAAATAACATTTTTACTGGAAAATAGTAAAATAGGAATTGAGCCGATGAAAGGTGGAGACTTGGAACCCCACACACCTTGTGCGGGGGGTGAACAGATGAAGGCACTTCCTTCTGAGACTGGAAGCAAAGCCAAAGGGAACACCATCGCCCTTTCCATCTTCTGAGGAGATTGGAAAATGATATTGGGAATTTAAAATAACGACCTCTAACTCACACTAGCGACAAAGTCAAGGCCAAGTGTATCATGGGTCTGCATATGAAAAGTGAGACAAGAAAGCTTCTAAGCAACCCTGAGAATTAACCCTGTTGGTTCCAAGAAGAAGACAGCCCTGTCCGTGATGGACAGCAAAAGGTAAACTGGGCTGCTTTAGAAGCCACTGTGTGTCCAAACACAACATTGTTAGAGGTAAAGACATCATATATGACCAGAAAAAACAAATGTTATCCAAGCTATATAAACAACCTTTGCAAGTCATTTACATAGATAACTCAACATAAAAAGCAAAAGATTTGAACAGCGTTATAGGACTTTTCTAAGGAAGGGATGAACAATTATTATCCAGAGAAGACCCCAGTGACATACCAGAGTAGACCCCAGTGACATACCAGAGTAACGAATTCACCCAAGTCTACCTCTGAGAAGCAGCAAGTTTAAACGGAGTCATTACAGATATAAGGAGAAGGGTGTGCTTACAGGACCATGGGCAGCAACACACTGAAGCAGGGGCTCTTTCCTGTATCAGTTGATAACTACTATGTATCCTTGAGGAGAGGAGGAGCCTCGTGGACTACACAGGCCACCTGGTTGGCTACTGAATGAGCTGTCTCATGATCCCTTCCCACTCTCCATGAGGGAATGATGGTGAGCCCAGCATTACCAGGGTCTTCTGAAGTAAATCACGGTTACTCTGAAGCAAAGGACAGGTCTGTCATACCCAGAAGACAGAGTTCCACAACAAATGATCATAAATACCTAGATGGTCAACAAACATATAAAATTTTCTTAAATTCAGTAAAACTCAAGGAAATGCACATCCAAGCCATATTTTCTCCTTATGTCTGGAGATGATTCTCCCAAGTACTGGTGCACGTGTGGACCATCTGGATCTCTCCTGAATAGCTGGCAAAGGTGCAAAACAGGATATTCATTTTAAGAGAGTGGAAACACCCACTCAAGTTAAACAGACACAGCCTCGTGAACCAGCGATTCTTTTTCTAGGCACAAGACCAATAAAAATACAGGTGTGTGTATACCAAAAGCCACATACAAGAACAAAGATTAGAAGCTGGTGTGATGGCTCAGCTGGTAAATTTCTTACTGTACAGGAGTGAAGACCAGAGTTAGGATCCCCAACAACACATAGAAAACCAGGCATGGCAGTGCAAGCTTTCAACCCAGCTCTGGGAAAGAAGAGAGAGTGGGACCCCTTGGACTGGCTAGATAAGCACCCCAGTCTAATCAGTGAGTTTCAGGTTCAGTGAGGAAGCCTGTCTCAAAACACAAGAGAGAAGACAACTGAGGAGGATGCCAATATCCATCCTCTATATACATGGAAACACACATGCACCTGTACACACACTTGTACACACACACACACACACACGGAGGAGGGTCATCTGTCTATGTGTTACTCTCATTGGTTAATTAATAAAGAAAACTGCTTGGCCTGATAGGTCAGAACATAGGTAGGCAGGGAAGACAGAACAGAATGCTGGGAGGAAGAAGGCAGTGAGGCAGATGTGATGAAGCTCCAACCCAAGATGGACGTAGGCTAGAATCCTCCCGGTAAGCCACCACCTCGTGGTGCTACACACATTAATAGAAATGGGTTAATCATGATGTGAGAATTAGCCAATAAGAGGCTAGAACTAATGGGCCAAGCAGTGTTTAAAAGAATACAATTTGTGTGTTGTTATTTCAGGGCATAAGCTAGCCAGGTGTGTGGGAGCCAGTGGGACAAAAAGCAGGCCCACTCCCCTTTTATTACACACACACACCTAGCCCATTAGCCATCCTGGGAGTTATGATCTGGGGAGTCTTGAGAGAACTGCAAACCTAACTGTGTCCAGTAGAACCCCTGGGGTACAAAGGGAGGAAGTACTGAAGTGCACAAAGTCTGGAGGGCTCTGACCTCCTGTCCTGTGCAGGCGCCATACCAGCATAAACCTTAGAAAAGGCAAGAGTCCACAAGTTCCACGAACCCCATTCCCTGCATGGGCCCACTCCAATTTTCAAATGCCTGGCAAAGGAGAGAGCTGTTCTATACTTTCTTCTCCTTCTTCTTCTTTTTATCTGTTCTTGGCTCTTGTGTGTCTTTTTTCTTTATATTTTAGTAGTATTTTTACTTTATCATATTTTTAAAAACTTAGGAGAACTATGAGTTATTATCATGAAACCACACTTTAAAAGGCTATGGGACATAAACAGGAGCTGATATACAAAGCAATGGTGTATATAATCTATTTTACAAATCTGTAAAATAATTTGTTTCCAAATCGAGGGAGAGAGTTGGACATATAAGCATATGAGACATTTAGAACCCTAAACAGTCATGACCAAAGAAGAAATTCTCATGAAACATTATAATCAAGACATTAAAAACACAAGTCAAAAAAAATCAAAACTTAAGAAAAAATGGCCAACTCTCTTATAAAGGCAAATACATCAGCATAACATCAGATCCTTCATCAACAACCCTAAAATCCAGATAAACATGGAATGACATATTTAAACTATGAAAATACATGCTCATCAGGAGTGTCTCGTAAAGCTATCGTTTACAACTGAAACAGAAAATGGGATATTTCAGAACAAGAGCAAAATCAGGAAGATCATGACTTCTGTCTTAGGGTTTCTATTACTGTGAAGAGACACCATGATCATGGCAACCATTATAAAGGAAACATTTAATTGGGGTGGCTTGCTTACAGTTTCGTAGATTCCGTATGTCATCATCATGACAGGAAGCATGGCAGAATGATTGGTGCTGGACACATTTTGAGGAGAAGGCAACAGGAAGTAGACTGTCATAGTGAGCAATATTTTGAGCATAAGAAACCTCAAAGCCCGCCTCCACAGTGACACACTTCCTTCAACCAGGCCGTACATACTCCAACAAATAACGCCACTCTCTATGAGTTTGTGGGTGCACATTCAAACTACCACAACTACCAAGTCAGAGCTATAAAAGATACTTAAAAGATCATATATAGATTAGATCATCAAAAGTCTCAACCATGAATAAATTCCAAGAGAAGACCAGATTTTATTTATTTATTTATTTATTAAAGATTTCTGTCTCTTCCCCACCGCCGCCTCCCATTTCCCTCCCCCTCCCCCAATCATGTCCCCCTCCCTCATCAGCCCAAAGAGCAATCAGGGTTCACTGCCCTGTGGGAAGTCCAAGGACCACCCACCTCCATCCAGGTCTAGTAAGGTGAGCATCCAAACTGCCTAGGCTCCCACAAAGCCAATAGGTACAGTAGGATCAAAAACCCATTGCCATTGTTCTTGAGTTCTCAGTAGTCCTCATTGTCCACTATGTTCAGCTAGTCCGGTTTTATCCCATGCTTTTTCAGACCCAGGCCAGCTGGCCTTGGTGAGTTCCCAATAGAACATCCCCATTGTTTCAGTGTGTGGATGCACTCCTCGTGGTCCTGAGTTCCTTGCTCGTGCTCTCTCTCCTTCTGCTCCTGATTTGGACCTTGAGATTTCAGTCCGGTGCTCCAATGTGGGTCTCTGTCTCTGTCTCCTTTCATCGCCTGATGAAGGTTAATATTCAGGAGGATGCCTATATGTTTTTCTTTGGGTAAGAGAAGACCAGATTAACAAAATAGAGTTAAAAAGACTCTATCATGTATAATACAGCAAACTAGGAAATCATCAATACAAATAAATGAACAAAGACTAGAACATTAAAAATATAAATAAAAGAAAAACAATAATCTAAACAAATAAAAAACAAAATCAAAGTAATTAGTCAATTACTATATAAATCGTGTCAACTTACCAATAAAGATGCAGACTCACTGACTGAATTAAAACATAAGACCCAACAATCTAATATCTCCATGAAACAAATCTCACTGACAAAGTCACAGACTATGAGTCAAAATATGCAAGCCAAAGCATCAGGCAAATAGAAGCTGAAATCAAGTTAATGTCACTATTACCAATATATGATGAAGAAGACTTCAAACAAAATTAATCAGAAGAGACAATGAAAATCATCATATATTACTGAGGATAACAATTCATCAAGAAGATTACTAATTATAAATATGTATGTGCTGAATGATGGAGCTCCCAGTTTTGTAAAACAAACAGGCTGGATCTAAAAGGTCAAATAGGTGCTGATATAATAAACATGAGGAATTTCAATATCCCATTCTCTTTTCTGGATATGTCATCCAAACTAAAAGATAGCAGAGAAATTTCTGAGACCCTCTCCCTTAAAAAGAAGGAAGAAAAGAAAAGAGACTTCCAAAATAAAAATACCTTTTACATCAAATGGATTTAACAAATATCTATAGATTATTCTACCCAAAAGATTAGAACACAAATTCTTCTCAGTAGCCCATAAAACTTGTCTAAAATAGACCATATTCTAGGCCATAAAGCAAGCATTCACAAATTAAAAAAAATGAAATGTCTTATATCTTATCAAATAATAATGGAATAAAATTTAAAACCAATAGCAAGAGAAACTATAGAAATTACATAGATCTTGGAAACTGAACAATAAACTATAGAATGACTACTGGGTTATGAAGAAATCAGGGGGAGGGGGCTACAAAGCTTTTGAAAGTCAAATGGAAATGAAAATACAGTGACTTAGTTTCATTTGCTATTGCGTCACAAAATATCCTCAGAAAAGCAACTTAAAGGAGAAGGTGTTTATTTGGTTCGCAATTACATGTTACAGTTCGTTATTGTAGTAAAGTCATGACAGCTTAGTCATAAATCAGTTAGTCATGCCCTTAGTCAAGAGCAGAGAGAATAAATGCACACTGTGTTCAGCAGCCTTTATCTCCTCTTCCACAGTTCATGATTCTCTGAGTAGGGAACGGTGCCACCCACAGAGGACAGGCTTTTCCACAACTAAGACAATCCCTCATGGACACACCCATAACACCAACTACACAATCCCTCACCCACACTTACTTCACAAGTGATTCTAGAGTGTTTCAAGTTGACAATTAAAATTAACCATCACAACAGCTTACCAGAATCTTTAGGATACAGCTAGGATAGTTCAAAGGCAGAGAAAAACTCGTAAAAACAAAAAGCTGTTAGAGATCTCAAGCAAACAACGTAACAATACACCTCAGGTCTTAGAAAAGCAAGAACAAAAACAAGCCAAACTCAAAATGACTTGATGACAAGAAATGCCAAAACTCAAAAGAACAGTGCACCAAGTTTGTTATTTAAAAAATAGTACTCTGAGAAAACTGGGAAATTTGAAAAAAAATTCTCAAATTTTTCATACATCCAAAGGAGTGACCAAATTTAAATCAATAGAATATGAACAGCCTTAACAGATCCGAAGCAGCAGTGAAACTGACGCAGTGATAAAAGTGAAAACTAACAAATAAAAGACAAAAACCTGACCAAGTAATTGTCAAACTTTATCAAACTTTTAAAGACAAACTTACGCAGGTGCTCTTCCAACTGACGCGTATAACAGAAAGTGAAGGACCGTTCTGCAGCTCATTTTACAGTCAGAATTACCCTGACATCAAAGTCGAACCAAGACACAATACTACGTAAAACTTTTCTGATGAACACAGTGACAAAATTCCCCAATAAAACACTTGTAAACATAATCCAAGAATACATTTAGAAGATCATGCATCGTGAATGAGTTGGTTTCATTCTGAGGATTTGCCCAATACAGCATATTAATAGACTTAAAGACAGAAGCCACATGATCGTCTCAGTCAATGCCGAAAATCTTGTAACAAAATTCAACTGTCTTTCATGATAAAAGCCCCAAAGAAACCGGTAATAAAAGGAACATGCCTCAGCATAAAACAGACTATACACAACACAACGGTAGACATCACTAAAGGAAATGAAAATAGTTCCTGAAAACCCAGGACTGAGGGTCGCTTTGCTGTTGTACAAAAGAATGCTCAGAGTCTTAGGTAGAAAAGCAAAACTAGAGAAAACAAAACATATAAAAAGGAAATGAAGTCAATGATTACAGACAAAACAATACCATACTTGTGAAACCCTAAAAACTCCATCAGAAAATTCTGAAATATGATAATAATTCATTTCAACAACATATCAACATAAGTCAACATACAAAAATCAGTAACTTTTCTGTGTAAAAATATCAGACTTTCCAAGAAAGAAAAATATACCATTCATGACAGTGTCAAAATTTAAATTAAAAATCTAAATATAAGTAAAGCTAACAAAGAGGAATAAACTAAAAAAAAGAAAAAAACCAAACTAACCAAGAAGACAAAATACCTCTATAGACAGAATATAAGATATCAAAAAATATTAAAGAAAACACCTAAGATGGAAAGATTTTCCATTGTTGTGGATTGTAAAAAAATGACTATTACAAAAACGCCTACATATTCAAGGCAAAAACATCAAAATCCCATTGACACAGTTCACAGTCAGGAAAAAAAATCCCAAAATTCATATGGAAGCACAAAAGATCTTGAATGACTAAAACAATTAGGTAGAGAGATGATTAATAAAAATATCAGAATACTATATCTCCAACTGTACTTACAGAGCCATAGTAACAAAACCAGAAAGACACTGCACATACACACACACACAGCCAGATACACAAACCAATGAGTAGAATAGGAACCCATACAGCTATAGCCAGCTAATCTTTGACAATAGGATAAGAAAGAATATGCTGGAGAAAAAAAATATATTATAAAACAATAATCTCTTCTACAAATGGAACTAAGAAAACTAGATTTTCCCATGTGAAAGAGTACAAAGGAAATCCATATCTCTCATCCTGCCTGAAAAATCAATACAAACTCGATCAAAACCTTTATGTAAGACCTGGAACTGGATGTTCTAGACAACACCGAAGGCAAAGCACTGGAGGAATGCTGCCTCCTGACACAGTGAACACCGGCAGCCAAGGCACGGGAGCTCCCCTCACCAAAGGGTTTCTCACAAGCAATGTTCTCTGTGACTCATATGGAAAGAAACAACATTCTGTTCTCATAAAAAGTGCATTTATCAGTTTCAAAAGGGAGGCATAAGCAAAGACTTTCTGAATTTTCCCCCAAAGCCCTGGAAATAATACAAAGAACTAAAAAATGAGATTCCATGAAACCAAAATGATTGTGTACAGCGAAGGAAGCAATTACTCAGTGGAGAGACAGTCTACAGAATGTGGGGGGGAAACCTTTGCCAGCTACATCTCTGACAGCAGATTGATGTCTAAGATCTAGAAAGAACTGCAAAAATTAAAGCATTAACCAAGCTCCCAGTCAATAAATGGCCTAATAAAGTGAGCAGATACTTTAAAAGGAAGAAATAGAAAAGGCCAACAAATATTTTTAACTATTTTATGTTATTATTTTTGTGGTACACATATGTCTGTGTACCACATCAATTCAGTGCCCTCAGAGGGCAGAAGAGGGCAGTAGATCTCAAGGGGCTGGAGTGACAGACTGTTGTGAGCTGCGCTATGAGTATTGGAGATCAAATCCGGGTCCTCTGCAAGAGCAGCCAGTGTTCTTAGCCACTGCTTTGCTCCATTCACCCAACCAATATCCTTTTGAAGTTCTCAGCATGCATGGACATAAGGAAAATGAGAATTAAAATGGCTTTGGGGTTCTGTCTCACCCTAGTCAGGAGAGCTATCATAAAAAAAAAAAAAAGTCCTTAGGACTGGAGGAAGCAAGTATACATTGTTTCCTTAGAACACTGCAGGTAGGAATGTTAACTACTATAGCCACAGTTGTAAATCAGTGTAAGATTCCCCCAAAACTAGAACTAGGACTACCAAATAATCCAGCGAGGCTGCTCCTTGGTACACATCCAAAGGGGTCTAAGTAAGCAGAGATACTCGCACATCCATGGTTATCGCAGGGGTTTTCATCATGGCCACGATAAAGAGCCACCAATACATCCATCAATAGATGAAAATGTGGTGTGTGTATACATGATGGAATCTTTATTCAGCTGTAAAGAGGGAAAACATGCATCTGCAGAAAATGGACCTGAAGGTCATTGTGTTCAATGAGATAACTCAGACCCAGAAATTCTATGCACATTTGATGCTCGCTGGCTCTGCTTTGTGCCTCACTAGTGACTAACTGTGCTGCTTGTGACTTCACCAACCCTGCTGTTGCCACCACTGCTGCTGCCTCTGCTGCTGCATGGCTCTGCTGACATCAGAAGCCAGTGACTTCAAGCCAACATGGACTGAGGAGCAGTGGCCTTGCAGGGAATCTTCCAGGACATCAGCATCTGTTTAGATCCCCTAGATTGT
This sequence comes from Alexandromys fortis, assembly GCF_014885135.2. Taxonomy (NCBI): domain Eukaryota; kingdom Metazoa; phylum Chordata; class Mammalia; order Rodentia; family Cricetidae; genus Alexandromys; species Alexandromys fortis. Next base: position 1,099,125 of record NW_026068019.1, read on the forward strand.
ATCATGGAAGCCAACCTGATAAATCCCTTTTACGATATATGCATTGTACCGGTTGTCTTCCTCTAGAGAACCCTGACTGATACACCCTAAGAACAAAGACTGTCCTCGCCATGCTGACCAAATAGGCCCAAATACACTTAGCCCAAATAGTCATCCACCAAAGAATAGATAAACTGGCATTTTTCACTTTAACACGGCATAATGACGGAAGTGAGAAACCATGGCTACCTGTGACAAAATGGACATGTCTCACAAAATGACACTCAGCAAGAAAAGCTAGACTTGAAAGGGTGCAGACTACATGACTCATGGCGTGCCACACTCACAAACTGGCAAGACGAATCTTCGGCATTGCAAGGGACTCTCCCAGCGTGCTCCTCCTCTTCCGTTTGCAGAGGTAGATAGTGGCCACGCGGAAGCATTTGAAGTGGTATTGATTAAGCTAGAGCAGAATACGAAAGTGGGACCTCCAATGGGTCATAGAAGAAGAGGGTATAAACGGAGAGAGGGGCCATGTCTGAAAGTGTCGAGAAGGAGTGGGGGGGGCTGTGAGTGGACATGATCAAGATACATTGTATATGTGCATGAAATTACCAAGGGAAAAATTAACATTATTCTTGAGGGTGGGAAATGGTGGGCAGTGAGTGAGTGCTTTATCACTGATATTTAGCATGCCCAGGGCACTATGCTGATGAAAAACTGACTGAACCTCCACGTGGACCTTCTCTGTGGTGAATCCCCTTGCCACCTGAAGCTGGGGTGAGTGGTCCTTAACCTCCTAAGACTACGCAGCAAACTGCACTCGCAGGGCTTTACAGTTTCTGCTACACTGTCTTTAAAGTGTTCTCTTTAAGTTTTAATGGCAGCAATTAAAGGAACACAATATATCATTCCTAAATCAGAAAATATTAATATAAAAGATCAACCCCAATTCATTGCATGACAGGAGCTGACTCTGAAAGAGGAAAAAAATGGAACTTCCATTCTTTGTCTCTCTGTCTCTCTCTCTCTGTCTCTCTCTGTCTCTGTCTCTCTCTCTCATACACACACACACACACACACATACGCACACACAAATAAGAAACTAACTTCTATACTCACTTCTCTCGCTGTCCTCTCAGAGAGGAGTGCTTGGGCCTGGTCACATGGCCACAGAACCGGAGCTGCTCAGGGAAAGGACTGCAGTGAGGGGAGGTCTGGGGTCCACTGTGTCCAACCAGGAGGGGAAGAGCCCAAGCAACACTCTAGAAGTTCGGGGCTGCCACTGTAGAAGGTGTTTCTGGAAACCCCTGACTACTGTGGAGTAGCTAGTATGGGATCAGCACTAGGGGCGGGTGCTACTGAAGCATTGTAGGGCAGGCACATCAGGGCCTCTGCCGCCTCATGAGGTCAACACATGGCCTCAAAGAGTCTGACAGAAAGAGCCACCTCCAGAGAAGCAAGGAGGGATCTCTTTAAGCACAAGGTGAGTTAGTTAGCAATGCCAAAACTCATCCTCGGGGCTCCTCCTGGGTCACAAACACACTCAGATATAGTATTTTGCTATATTTCCTGAGCCTCTTTATAAAATTGGCGGAGGCTAATAAAACAATTACCATTCGTGAAATTTAGGAAGTAGGAGAAGGGGAAAAGCCCCCCTCTAAATGACCCCACTCCACATGTTCGGTGGTGGTTCACGATCTACAAACTCATTCTGCTGGTTTTCCTTACTGGGACCTCATCATCCTGAATATATAGATTTCTACAGCAGAGTTTGTCACGTCTGTTTATAGACAAGTAATGGGAGGCTCCAAGAAGTAAAAGAACTTGTCCAGTGCCACAGAACTATCGAGTGGGAAAGCTGGGTCTGGAATCACCAGACTGACGCTCTTATCCACGTAAATGAGCTTAAAAACAGATGAACCTCAATGCTGAGCAGCCCAGCCATTGCAGGAAGCTTTGTGCCTCTTCCTCAGCTCTTTCTGAGAGGGAGGGGAGAGAAACCTACAGAACAGACCACCAAGGCTGAGGCTGGGGGTTGCAATCAGTGGCCACTGTGTGTTGGCCAGTGAGGAGAGCCATCACCGGCTTCCCAGAACCTATTCTACCGTTGGGCAGAGCGGGAGACCAGGAACTGGTAGAAACCAGATGGCTCCCTCTAAAGTGGGTAAGATTGTTCACAAAGGCATGGAAAAGCATAGAAAACAAAAACTCACCAAAAAGGAATAAAGCTTCCTGAATCTAAAAATGATGATATTAGAGATGGTAAAATTCTGGGATTATAAAGAACACAGTTCCAAAATCATGGGCAGCAAGGATGGGGCTTTGAAGGAACAGCTGATGCTTCATCTCCTAGCTCTGGACCTGCTGGCATCCCTCAGGTATTGAAATCAACCAAAGGGCACAGGACCTGGAGAAAGCCCCTGCTTAGCTTCTCAGAACAGGAGCAGCATGGGTAAAGGGGAGGTACCTCAGATTGCTTTTCTCCTTTCTTCATCCTATGTAAATACACATATCGGTGAAGCTGAATTAGAATGGCTTAAGAGGAGTAATGCATCAGAATTCAACTCTGTTTTGCAGATCTATAGCAGGAGAAGCCACCTACCATCTGCAAGCTGGAGCTAGCTTAGGGCCTGTTTTACACTGTCTTGTGTGGACATTACCACCTCCATTTGTGTAGGGAATCTCTGTAGGGTTTTCACACTATGACAGCCAGGTTGAACACTTGTAGCAGACTTCACAGCCCGCATAGCCTAAACTATTTACTAGCTGGCTGTTCATAGTAAAAGTCTACAGGAAGGACACTCATCCTGCAAGTATTGATGGGATGCTGACTATTGCCAGATTCTAACGACAGAAGAGTGCACAAGATACGAAAAACTCTGTATCCTTATAAAACTTGTGGGTATGTGGGCGTGTGCTAAACAAACAGGAGATCGTCTGGAGTCTCAGTGAGTTCTACAAAAGCAACAGAAGAGGTCAGAATGTACTACCGTACTGCAGGGCATATGACACAATACATATTATTTAATAACATCGCGGAACTCCGACATAAAGCAGTGGGTTAACGCTCTCCCCGTGTTTCCCAGGAAAAGGAAAATAGGGCACAGTCCGGCCTAAGACCGCATAATTAAGCTGAGGTTGTGTTGGGATTTGAACTTACGGTTGTCTGCTACAGCCCTAGATTATACTACCCCCAAAATTTAAGTTCCAACTCAACAAAGCAAAGCAACTTCTGATGAGTTTTCGTTCTGATGCTGAGAGGTAGACCTAGTGATTATGAGCGACCATTTGAGCTTATATGGTTAAGGTCACACTGGGAGTTATCGGCCTGCGAGGTTTATAACACAGGTGATCTGAATCTAAAATTACAAGTTTAATTTTCCAAAATAAAAAAGAACTATTATTGTGTGTGCGTGTGTTGTGTGTGTATGTGTGTGTATTATACATGTGGAATGCTTATGCATGGGATGAGAGGAACACTCAAAATGTGTATGCAGATCCCAGTGGAGGATGCCGGGTGTTCTGCCTATCACCTTTATTGGCTTGAGATGGAGTCTCTCACTGAGCCGAGAACTAGCCATTTCAGCTAAGCTGGTAGCCAGTGAAGTCCAAGCCGTACTCCACGGTGCTCGTGGTACAGACATATACATGGTCATGCCAGCCTATTTGTGTGTGCTAGGGCTGAGCACAGGTCCTCCTACCTGTGTGGCAAGCGCTCTGACCTCAGAAAATAGCCCCTTCCAAACAGAATTTCAACCAGGAATTCTTTTAGTCGTTTAGAAGAGAGAAAAAAAGAAAACAAAGGAGTACTTTCTACTCACACTGCTTGGCTCCCACAGTGCAGCTTAGCAAGGAAACACGGATGGGACACAGAGAGACAGAGGATTCCACTGCTGTGACTATTAGCTTTCCTGGGTCAGATTTTGCCAAATATCTATAATTGATTCCTTTCCCATTTCCCAAAGGCTAAATTCTAAATCACCTTTGCAGAGAAGGTGTGGGTTTAGGTTATGGAAAAGAACAGTGACATTTCGGGATGTATAACCATGAAGGGAAAGTTTTCTCTCTCAGATGTCCATCCGAACATGCAATGACCACTCATCTCAGCTGATAGGGTCTAGGGAGCTGTACATAGGAAGCCCGGGGTCATAAAGAGCCTGTCATCGTTCTCCCTCCAGCTAATGAAGTCCCAAGGCTAGCAGGGCTATTAAATTTCGGTGCCAAGTATTAGTACCTTTTTCTGATTGTGGTGATTCAACAGACTCCAGTGAGGGTGAGTCACAGGAAGAGTTGGGAGGCTGGATGTGGCCCCAGAGCTCAGACAAGTCATGTTCATGAGCATCACCTGGCATCCACATCAGCCAGCAGCTGGGCCCTTGGAACAACTATCCACAGTACCATTCCATGTGGTCAGCATCACTCTGGGTGTGGCCGCTTGGTCCCTGCCCTCAAAGCCAGAACATAACACAACTGAGGATGGATTTGGGGTAGGTAAAGAAAGGGACGATGACTCCAGGGGACACTGAAGCTATGAAATACATGTCTCGAATGGCCTCCTTGGATATTCTAATGCCAACAGGGGAGGGCAAAGCACTAGCAGTAAAGCTAAAAGATGAACGAGCTGAATTAAAGAAACAAAGGAAATGACCTAAGTAGTCTTTGGGTAATAGGGTTTCATAAAGAACGGGAGAGAAGGGAATGAGATTCTTATACTATGGTGTGTCTTGCCAGGAAAGAGGCAGTTTCCTAAATGAGATGCGTGTGGCAGTCAGACAGCAATGATCTCCACAGCACACTCCTGTGTGCCACTGGTCCAATTTCCAAAAGACACTGTGGGGAATATTGTTTTCAGGTGTGTGAGTTTTGTTTAACTCTGTGAAGCTGTGTTACTGTGCCTGTCTAAAACACATGATGGTCTAATAAAGAGATGAACGGGCCAATAGCAAGACAGGAGCAAGGATAGGCGGGGCTGGCAGGTAGAGAAAATAAATAAGAGAAAGGAGGGAGAAGCAGCAGCAGCAAAAGAGCAAGGAGAGAAGGATGTCAGGGACCAGTCACCCAGCTCCATAGCAAACCAGGAAGACAGAAGTAAAGAAAGGTACACAGAAATAGAGAAAGATGAAAGCCCAGAGGCAAAAAGGTAGTCAGGACAACATAAGTTAAGAAAAGCTGGCAAGAAACAAGACTGGGCATTTCAACTAAGAGTAAGCCTCTGTGTGTGATTTATTTGGGAGCTGGGTGGTGGGCCCCTCAAAAAACCAAAAGAGTCAGACAACAGCAAACCACCTTCAAGCAAGAGTTGATGATCAGTCCCAACCCAGATGCCTACAATTCTTCACCCAATAGATATCTACATAAAACAAAATAATGAGAGAACCCAGCTGGGGCCTCAGACCCTAAGGCTCCACCTTACAGAGACCACAGGGCTCTGGGCAAATAGAGATACAAATGCACAGAAGCGCACAGGAGGTCGACGGCAGCCATAGAGACAAGCAGGCTGACAGCATCAGATCTGGAGCCTTGAGGAAGCCAAGTGTGGTCATCAAACACCCTTGGGGCTTGAGTTAGTCCCTCTCGCTTGAAACTGTGCTGGACTTAATTATTGTGTCCTCCCCAGACCTTCGTAGACTATTAGGTATAAAGAGAAGATAATGGCTTCATTTTACTTCTTTTTTTTTTTTTATAAGTAAGGAAATACAACACCAAAAGAGACGCTGTCTGGAGTCTGTAGATGGAACTGGTGGCAGGGTCTGAACTACTTCTCATTGTGCAAGGTACCTCCATGCGCTTTCTTCATTGCTAAAAGGGTCACCGGCTCCTAACCTACAGTCTATAAGCTCACACAAGAGGTTCTGTAGAAATAATAGGTTTCACATTGTCACAGCCAAGCAAAGTCCTAATGGAAAGCATACATTTTTTTTCTACCAGTAAGAAGCAGAGGACCTGACCCCTTTCTAGCACACAGCTCCCAGGGTATTCCACAAACACCGGCTCTGCTCACCTGGCTATCCAGGAGTTGTCGGGCTGGTGTGTAGGATCTCTTGAATTTCTAACCACTAGTTAAGGTCTTGGAAATAATTCTCAAGCCAAACAAATCCTGAGGTCAATTCCAGCCTCATTTGTGCCTTACAATGGTGGGGTTAAGGCTAGGTTGGGGCCTGCTTTTGGAAGTGAGCTGCGCAGGCTTGTCTACAACCCTTGTGATGTGGCAAAGCTCTTCAGGAAATGGCTGAACCTATTGCACAGCACCCTAGATAACACCCTGGGGAGACAGGGGTGAGTGTTTAAAATTCCGTGCCTCTGAGACTTGGAACCCCCGAGGTCAACTAAGATACACAACGAATCTTAAGGGTGAATCATGATGGCTCCATGGCTTTCTACTCCGTCATTTGTCAAAGGAGAGGAATGATTTAGTTTAGTTTTCTATTTTCTTTTTCTGTCACTGTGTAACAAATTACCGCAGACCTAGCAGCTTAAAACAATAAATAAGAAAAAAATTAAAGAGAATAAAAACCCAAACAAGAAATAACGAGTCCCTGGCCTGTGGCCTGGCCGGCTTCTCTGCACAGGTCTCTTACACCTGCAGAGTCACCTTTGTCGTGCCGTGTGACCTAACTACAGGAGTAGCTACAGGGCTGTCTTCCACTCTGAACAACACTCACGGCAGCTGTCACTTCCGTGCTCACTTTCTTCTCTGAACTCTCTCTGTCCCCACCCCATAAAAGCCAGGCTACCAGCCCCATTTCCTTTATTTGGCCTTTCATCATCACACTCTGTGTAGTTGCACTCGCTGGAAGCATCAAGAGTCATTTGTTAGGTAAGTGTAAAAACTCGTTACTTGAAGGTAAATGAGAGAAGTAAGTTACCCTAAGTTGTATACAGCCCTCTACCCTGCTGAGGCCCCAAACAATGCCCATGACAATGAGAAATTCTCTCATTTTTAAAGTTTAGGAATTATGTGAGAATATTTTCTACAGAGCACAATTTCTTTAAAACAACAACAACAATAACAACTCTCATACCCAGAAGCTCCCTGGTCAAATAATACTGTGGGTATCTTCAAACCCTGACCAACTCCTATAATAATTTGCAGTGACTAGTAAACTCTGCAGTTAAAGAAAGTACTGGGTACAAATACTCTCTCTCTCTCTCTCTCTCTCTCTCTCTCTCTCTCTCTCTCTCAAATATATATATATTTGAATCTATGCACATATTTCACAAGTAGATTAAAAAGTCCTGGAGGAATACAGATATTTTTAATTCCCTACTCTAATATGGCGTGGGAGGTCCTTCTGTCTATGCGTTGCTTTTATTGGTTAATAAATAAAGAACTGCTTTGAGCCTATGGCAGGGAAGAACAGAACTAGGCCCAGAAGGCTAGGCTGTATGCTGGGAGAAAGAAGGGCAGAGTCAAAGAGAAGCCATGGAGCCACTGGAGATAGACACTAGGAACTTTACCCAGTAAGCCACAGATTAATGGCAATACACAGATTAATAGAAATGGGTTAAATTAATATGAGTTAGCTAATAAGAAGCTAGAGCTAATGGGCCAAGCAGTGATTTCATTAATACAGTTTCTGTGTGATTATTTCAGGTCTAAGCTAGCCGGGCAGCTGGGAACCAACAAGCGGCCTCTCTTCTTCCAGCAGATTTGGTGCCCAATGTGGGTAATAGAGTGAATACTTGTTAGCTACTATTTATGGTATCCGAAAATGGATAAGCAGGACACACACACACAAAAAATGACTGTCAAGTCTTACCAAGACAGGGTAAGACAGTTCTAAAAATCTTCCTGCCTCTAAAAATAGTCTGTCAGTTATGCTAGGCCTTAGCCAGAGTTGGTTGCTTCAACATTGCAAATAAGACTTTGAGTGAGTGCTCAGGTAGCTAATTGTCTCTCTCATATATTGCTCACTTTGAAAGCTGCTTGATTGTACTTCCTGCCTGCTCAAGTAATATTATCTCCCTTCTCAGGTCTTTGATGGGGTTGAAGATTAGATAGTCATAGTTATCACCCTCTTATGATCTAGCCAAGCCATTTTTAATACAAGACTTAGACTCCTTAGAATAAAATGTTTACTATAATTCTAATCTTATACTTGATATCTGTTCCTAGTGTATATAGTTTTATATTGGGTTTAGAACTCTCTTATTTAAGCAAAAGGGGGAGGTGCTATGGGAACTCCTTCCACTCCTTCAGCCAATAACCTTTAAGATACCAGCTCACTTGGGTGTGGTCTCTCATACTGTAAATGAAGCTGTAAAGTGTGTACTTGCTCTCTTGCTCCCAGCTCTTGTTTCTGGCTGCTAGACTCTGTTCCTGTTCGTGCAGAGGACTGTTATCTAGGACAGTGATCTGTAAATTTCCCCTCAATAAGTAACCCTTTATTAATCATAATTCTAAACTGCTGTGGGATTATTTTGTGACTTCTACCTTCAGTAATCCATATAACACTATGATTGAAATAATGAAGCTAAATGAATGAAAGCTGTTCAATAAATTGGTTGTTGAGAAAATGGATGAACAAGTGTTTGAGGGAATACATTTTAAGAATGCTGGTCTAGACTCAAACATAAAAGCAAGCCCATACCCCCAATGTACAGTCCAAATCAAAGATAAGAGAATAGGGTCATGTACTTCATTAATGGATTCTTTTCCCTCTCTTTGAGAGTGACTTCCACAACAGCAAGTCAAGCTAAACAGGTTGACTGACACAACCAAAAACCCAAATGAGTTCCTGCAGCAGCCCTCAGTGAGGAGCACAAGTTTAAGGGTCCCTCTAGGGCCTGCCCAGGAGCCAACAAAGCCACAAAAGCAAACTCAACTCATGTTGTGGGAACACTCTTTTATCCACATCTACCCATCGAGGTTCATGAAAAGCTAGCAGCTAAGGCTCATTCCTCTAGGCAAGGAATCAGATTGCAATCAATACTGAAAATGTAAATACTACATTAGAAACAGCACAGTAAGCTATTGCCAGTTATTAGCTCAATAGTAGGATTTTTTTTAATCTCTCCTAAGACCTCGATGAAGCAAGAGAATAAACAGAAGAAATGCTTCTGAAGAAGGGAGATTTGTAAACTGTAGGGTTCATAGCAACCCTGCCTAAAGCTTGTTAAAAACGAGAGCCCCGTCTGGGTGTGGTGGTGGTGCACACCTTTAATCTCAGCACTGGGAGGCAGATGCGAGTGGATCTCCGTGTTTGAGGCCAGCCTGCTATACACAGTGAGTCCCTGGCCAGCCAGGGCTACATAATGAAGGCTCATCTTAAAAAAGAAAAGCTAAATGAAAATAAGTGCCCCGTGCAGAGGCAGAGACTCGGGGTCTCAGCCCAATGCTCAAGGCCTGTGGTGCCAGCCCTCTTGGGAAGGCCCTTCAGTCTGAAGTTGACAGGGTCAACACTCATGCCACTAAAGAAAGAAGAATAATATTTTTCTGTGTTTGATTTAGGAGCCTACCAAGGGCCTCCAGCCTGAAGCTTAACATCAGAGCTCCCCACTTTTTGGCTACTGAGCTATTTGTGTGCTTCTAATTACATATTTCCCCAACTCCTTTCCTCACTTGCCAACCTCATGAATCATAAAAAGGTGACTGTTTTGAGTAAATTCATTTTGACATTGTTGAGTATTTATAGGCCTTGGGATGGAGTGATACTGAGACTGTAATACATCCATGTTTTGATTTTGTTGCTTTTTTAACTTTTATTTTGATGGTTTGACAAGTTTAAAGAATAAAGCAATTCACTATTTCTACCTTTTGCATTTTATACAAAAAAATGTTCAGGTCACCAGACAAAATAATGTTTGTGAAGAAAATCCACATTGAATTCAAACAGCAAAGCTAGATGATTGAAAAGAAAATGGTGAAATGTTGCCATAACGGGCCTCTTCCATCCTGTTTTCACTCTTGACCTTACTAAAGGTTCCCCTGACTTTCACATGAGAAGCGGAGTAGACCATCCATTAAGTCACCATCGAGGTAGTGGATTTCTTTTATCAATATTCTTTATCTTTAGAAAATGGATATTAGGGCTGGGATGATGGCTCTGTGGATTAATGCACTTGTTACAAGAGGAGCTGAGTTCAAATCTTTAGTGCCCTTGTAAAAAAAAAAAAAAACTGGGATGGCCATGTATGCCTGTAACCACAGAGCTGTGGAGGGACAAAGACTTACAGGCACCAGTCTGGCACCAGGTTTAGTGAGAGACACTAAGGCAGAGCATGATGGAGTGGTTACCCAACATCTTCTTCTGGTATTTATCTACTCTTCTCTCTCTCTCTCTCTCTCTCTCTCTCTCTCTCTCTCTCTCTCTCTCTCTCTCTCTCTCACACACACACACACACACACACACACACACACACCACTCATATACATGCACATAAAATTAAAAATTAAAATGTAGAGATTGTTTAGTATAGTGATTTGGATAGAGGTCCCCCCCAAAATTATGTTTTTATACTTAATCCAGGACCAGTATCTGTGATGAAAAGAAATTTCAAATGTAATTCAGTGTAGTACCTTGAGTCTGGCCTACATATTGAGTCCAGGACAGCCAGGGCTACATAGAGAGACCTGGTCTCAAAAAATTAATAAGTTGGAGTGTAATACAGGACAACACCTGACATCAATCTCTGGACTCATATGCATGCACACATCTGTACACATATACACACAAAAAAATTTAAGATCACCTATAACAGAATACCCAAAACACTGACCTCTCACAAGAACAAAACAGATTCTCACAATTTATGCTCAGAAGATGCAATGTTTCCACTTCCACAAACATTCTCTTTACTAACATACTAAACGAAGTGTGTGTGCAATGTGTGTGTGCAATGCATATGTGTGTTGCAGTATGTGTATATGTAATGTGGGTGGTGTGTATGTGTATGCAATGTGTGTAGTGTGTATACAATGTGTATGTGGTGTACCTGTGTGTGCAATGTGTGTGTGGTGTATATGTGTATGCAATGTGTGGTGTGTGTGCAGTTTGTGTGTGTGTAATGTGTATGTGGTGTAATGTGTGTGCAGTATGTGTACAATGTGTGTGGTGTGTATGTGTATACAGTGTGTACATATGTATGCAATGTGCAGTGTGTGTGCAATGTGTTGTGCTATTATGTGTGTTGCAGTGTTGTGGTATGTGTGTGCATGCAATGTGTATGTGGTGTATATGTGTGTGCAGTATGTATGTGGAATGTGCATGGTGTGTATGCAGTGTGTGGTGTATGTGTGTGAAGTATATGTGTGCAAAGTGTATGGGGTGTATATGTGTGTATGTGTGTTGCAGTGTTGTATGTATGTGTGTGCAGTGTATCTGCAATGTTTTGTGGTGTGTATGTGTGTTGTGGTATGTGTGGTGTGTAAGTGTGTGCAGTGTGTGTGCAATGTGTATGTGGTATTTATGTGTTGTGCAGTGTGTGCAATGTGTACGTGGTATATGTGTGTGTGCAATGTGTGTGGTGTGTGTAGTGTGTTGTATACCGTGTGTATAGTGTGTGTGTATGATGAATATGTGTGAAATGTGTGTGCAGATTTGTGTGCAACGTGTGTGTTTGTGTGCTTATATGAGGTACTGTGAAGTTTACAAAATAAATAAACAGAAATTTTTGCTGTAAAGAATTCTAGATGAAGTTTTCATTAATTTTTGTTGTTATTTTAATGGTTTGTAATCAAGACATCTGGATTTAAGTTTTTAACCCCACTTTATAATAATAATACCAGGACATGTTGCTCCATTCCATCTAAGAGTTCACAAGTACAAATGTGGGAAATGCTAAAATTAACTACAAATGTCCATGCCGTTACATGCTACTCACATGAGGTGGGAGAACAAATAAAGCTAACATCATCATTTCCCGTGCACTGAAAATATAAACAGAGAAATGGTGTTTTGCCTTTAGTGGGCAGCTTTCTACAGGAAGTATGAATTACATACAATTCATTCATCCACTGTGTGCAATTCAAAAGGATTTTTTGTTTGGATTTGGGGAGGTATTTTATGTTTTGTTTGAGACAAGGTCTCACTGTGCAGCCCTGGCTATCCTGTAATACATTATGTAGACCAGGCTAGTCTGGAATTTACAAAGATCCAGCTACTTCTGCCTCTACAGAGATGAGATTAAAGGCATGTGCCACCAAGCCCAGCCCTCAAAATACTTCGTACGTATTCTATCTGATCTCTGGCACTGAGGTACCAGGCAATCCCTGATATATTTCTACAATGTTAGTTCTTTACTTCTCTAAAATTCCATATAAATAGAATCATAAAGTATAGAGGCTGTTTGTGCCTCATTTCTCCAGTCCTAGGAGTTGTCCATGACTGACTCTGTCGTTTCTTTTTCTCTGCTAGATAGTACTCTACGGTTCTTGGCCATTCACCAGCTGTTTTCCATTTGGTTCTCTCTTTCGCTTTTGTGTGGCTCCTGGGACTTGAACTCAGGTCACCATGCTTGCTCAGCAAGCACTTTTACCCACTGCTCCATCTCACCAGCCCTGACAGCTCCTTGTCTAGTTCATATATCACTGATTTCTTTCTTGCCACTTTCCCCTCTACCTTTAGATATAATCTGCCCTTTGGTTTTCAGTTTCTAAGTGTAGATGCTTAGATTTCTGATTTTCAGACATTTTCATTTTTCTAGTGGAAGCATTTAAAGCTGTACATTTCCCTCTAAAGTTTGCTTTAGCTGCCTTTATACAGTTTAAAACATTTTTCACTCAGTTAAAAATATTCTCTAATTTCCCTAGTGATTTCTCTGATTCACAGTTTACTTAAAAGCATATTGCTTCAATGTCTGCATAGTTGAGAGTTTTTCAAATTTTTTTCTGTGTTGATTATGAGTTTAATTCCATTGTGGCCCAGTGATTTTAAATTTGTAAGTAGAGAGTCATTCTTTGTATGAAAATCAAGATTAGCTTTGTTTTATAAAATAAAGATTACAAAAGAATAAACTGGCTTCCCCCACCACATATTAAAAAACCATCCTTTGCCATTCAATTATTTTTAATTATTTTAGCATATTTATTGGCAACAACTAACCAGGGTCTGGAGAGGTGGTTCTGCAGTTACAAGCACTTGCCAGTCTTGAGAAGATCTAGGTTTGGCTCCCAGCATCCACATGGATGGTCGACAGCCATCCGTATCTCCAGTACCAGGGATTCAGCATCTTCCTATGATCTCTTCAGGTACAGGCACAGAGGCGGTACACATAAATAATTCAGGGAAAACACTCTTACATATAAGAATTAAGTAAATTTGAAAATAAATTAACCATATAAGGATGATTAATCAGCATCCTTGATACTCTGCTAGACAAAGATCTACAAGTCTACCCTTATTCCAGTACCTGATCATCCAACCTCATAATCCAGTGCCTTTAAGCTCCTGAATGTAATTTTCTCATATAAAAATTGGTGTAGGCAGTTCTTCTGTCTATGTGTTGACTTTTATTGATTGATTAAAGAAACTGCCTTGGCCTTTTAATAGGGCAGCACTTAGGTAGGTGGAGTAGGCAGAACTGAATGCTGGGAAGAAGGGCAGAAAGAGAGCCGCCATGGAGCTGCCAGGTCACACATGCTGAATCTTTCCCAGTAAGCACGACCTCGTGGTGATACACTGAAAATAGAAATGGGTTAAATCAAGATGTGAGCGTTAGCCAATAAGAGGCTAGAGATAATGGGCCAGGCAGTGTTATACGAATACAGTTTCTGTGTGGTTATTTCAGGTGTAAGCTAGTTGGGGGACTGGGACGAAAAGCAGGCCCTCCCACCATCAACAGGAATCAAGAAGAGCTACGCTACATACATTTAGGATCCCAGCAAGAACTTTGCCTCCTACAAATATGCATTCCTTCCAAATCTTTGAGAGCTGTCATTAGTACTAGTAGACCCTGCTCCACCAGTTCTCCTGTGACCCAGCAGAGGAGTTTTGGGCTTGCGTTTGTTCTTATAAAGCTGTTTCCAGACACCCCAGGCAGAATTCCATGCTTTGATCTCTCAAGGGAATTGATTCAGAACTGTGTGCAGTGTGGTGGCTAAAACCAAGCTCGGCCACAGCAGTACTGATCCTGGCTTTGCCACATGCCTGCTCTGGGTCACTCCAGCCCATACGCCTGTCTTTCATGCTTGGACCCAAGATATTCACAGGAGATGGAGGCAAAGTGTTTCTGTACTTTACCAAGAGTGTCCCTGAACCTTTCTCAGTCCTTTGGGGACCAGGTAGTCAGCCACTGTGCACTAAGAGTCCAGAGCACGCCATCACACGAACATTATTTTTTATTTCAAGAACTTATCAATTTTCTAAAGTTCTGTTCAGATTGAACAAAACCCTTAGTAGTACCACCAAACCAATTTTAAGCTGATATAAAATATCCTGTTCCCTCACCAAAAAAAATTATTTCTCAGAACTTTGAAAAATTTAAAATAAGGCTGGGCAGTGGTGGCACATGCCTTTAATCCCAGCACTCAGGAAGCAGAGGCAGGCAGATATCTGTGAGTACAAGGCTAGCCTGGTCTACAGAGTGAGTTCCGGGACTGGCTCCAAAGAGCTACAGAGAAATCCTGTCTCAAAAAACATTCAAAATATGAAATAAAAGAAATTTCAGTTATAACTAGTCTTTTTTTTAAAAAAAAAAAAAAGATCTATTATCTTATGTGAATGATATGTTACCTGCATGTATGTGTGTGTACCACATACATGTATAGTGCCTATAAAAGGTCAGAAGAGTGGGGTCTGAGCCCCTGGAACTAAAGTTAAGTGTGGGTGCTGGGAACCAAACTGAGGTCCTCTGTAAAACCAGCAAATGCACTTAACCACTCAGTCACCTCGACAGTATCCTGAAAGAACCCCACCCCATAACTACAGTTTTACACTCTGGCACAAGTTCGTGTTTTACACAACTAGTGAAGATGGCTGTTTCTTAGAGTTCCCATTTTTATGATGAGTGATTCAACCTAAATATATCTGTACATTAACTCCTGAAATCCTGTTTCACAGAAGAAACCACTGACAAAAGAGCTACTGTGGTTGGTCATTTTTGTAAGTGGTCATTTAGTAGCTCCCCAAAAGCTGTTCACAAGTCATGGGTGAGATTTTCACAGTAGACAGAATCCCATCATTTGTTTCTTACTCCGTCTCAAATTTCACAAAAATGGTGTTAAGGAAACACAAAGGAGCCTGGAAGTCAAGGAGAACGGGATTAACAAGAATTTGTAATGATGGAGCGGAATCTAACAAATCCTTTAAATCCTGACTTATCTCGTATTTGTCTGCCTACCTTGCTGGGGTGGCAAGAGAAGACCAACAGGATGCGAACTAACTCAAAGCGAACACTCGGGAATTAAAGGTACAGTGATCTTTTGAAGGCAGAACGCAGGGTGAGGTAGAAAACAGCACTATCCGTTCACGAAGTGGGAGGCCCCACAACAAACCATATCCAAACCATGGCAGGCAATGTGCCTGGCACTCTTGTTACCACGGTTCTCTCACTCAGAGCCACACACCGCCACGTGACATTCCTCCCAGACCAATTTGTGCACCATGCTCCTTGCAGCCTTTAGGAAGAGATATCTTCTTGACAGAGTTTGCAAATCATGTTTTGTTTTTCCCTTTATAATTTGCGACACGAAAGGCCTTCCATATGCCAGAGTTGGTCTCATCACTTTTCTTGGAGGAGGGAGACAGGGAAGATGAGCACAGCTACAGGCCTGGTTTAAAGTGGAGCACGCATAAATATTGTAACAGCATCTTCTTTGCACAGGGCTTAAGAGCTTCCTATACCTACAGCTTCACCTTGTATTAACGCGTAGATGACTTTCTGGAAGCATCAAGTTTGAAGTGAAAAGTAGATCAATTGCAACTAAAACATAGCCTGATGTATGAGATTTTTATCCGACTAACATCTTAACTGCAATTGTATCCTATGTTATGTGAGCTAGCTGACTCTCATGACAACACTGGTTATGGAAAGCAGTGCTGCCTTACAGTACAAACTCCCACTGGCCTGAAGATGGCTGGCTACACGGTGCATTCGCTCCACAGCATCTGGCTCCTGGAACTGAGAGACCAGAGTCACTTACAGACATCCATTGAGTTATGGTGGCAAGAGGTGGAGTCATGTCATGAAATGACAGCAGGACTTGGCTTGTCCTCTCTGGGCCTCTCAGAAATAAATGCCTCCAAACTTAGTGAGTGCTTGAACAACCAGCATCCATTCACACATAAAACACACCATTCTACTGATACACTTGACTTCCTTCACAACTACAAGAGGAGACAAGATTCCACAACACACAAGTCTAGACTATTTTTCTTTCTTTTAACCTCCTGGCTTCCCTCTGGGGTTCTCTAAAAATTCCTCCTTCTCCTAGACTTATATTCAAAAGTTATTATAATGCATTATTTTTCTGATAGGAGAATGAGAAAGTAGAGTAGGAATTTGCATCTAACTAAATCATAAAGAGCATGCAAACAAACATTTTAAATCCCACATTCTCTACAATGCTCTTTATTTTTACACGAGAGAGAGAGAGAGAGAGAGAGAGAGAGAGAGAGAGTTTTAAATGTCCTTATGAGATGTTTTTCTTTTTTTTTTTTTTTTTTAAGAAAGAAAAGAAAAAAAAAGTTTCTTCCTCACCGCCGCCTCCCCTTTCCCTCCCCCTCCCCCAATCAAGTCTCCCTCCCTCATCAGCCCAAAGAGCAGTCAGGGTTCCCTGCCTTAAAGACCCACAAGGCTTTTTCTTCTTGTTCCTTCCTCGATCTATGCACTTTGTTCTTGGCTTTAGGCTGCTACTGCTGCCCTTGCTATCTCCAAGGCTCAGGGTCTTGTTCAATGAGTCTGCAGAAATCCAAACAAGCACAACATCCGTATGTGTCTGCACCTGTAGACCCCCAAACTCTCCAACAATAACCCCTGCAGTGCCACCACTTGGCTGGGACACCATCATTTCAGCAGAGTTAGAAACAGCTGGAGTGCCATCTGCTCAATGCTTCATCCCTCATTCTCTACATCTCCCTTAGTTCCTTCTGTAACGTGACCATCGCAGGCATCTCCAGCTATTCTGGACTGGTCAGCTTCACTGTGCACTAACAATCAGGCTTGCCTCCTGTCATGGTTTACCAGAGCAAACATTTTCATAGTACATTGACCTCTCGTCCAGTGATTTTCAGCCCTGACTGCAGAGCTATGAACACATACTCGCACTTGGACCCGGTGCCAAAGATGCTGATTTAATTGGCCTGAGTAGGACCTGGGCACTGCTGTGCTTTCGAAGTGATTTAAATTGTCCCCAGGGTTGAGAACACCAGTTCTATTACCTCTATACTTCTATTTATATGTGAAGTGTGGATGATGCTTACCAATTTAACAGGCTGCCTCATACCCACAGGAGTTAATGGGATACTGAGTCCACTTAATTGACCACATATGGACCTCCTTAGCATTTGTCTATCTCTAGAAACTGCCCTTGCGGTGTTCATGGTCGTGATGCTCAGGAAATTGGCAGGGATATGCCTCTTTCAGCACTGGTTCTGGGGTCTCTGGTACTGCTAGAATTCTGAAGCCTAATCACTTACAACTAAGTATCTATTCCTATACTTTGATCTATATGAGGCAAGGAGGGAGTCATATGTCTAATCAGGAGGTAAACCGTCTCCCTCCTATGATGATGGATTGGCAAATATGTATCTCCCTCTTACACTTAAGAATCATCTTCTTCCCCTGTTCTCAGTGAATGGAGAGTGTCAGTCAGGATAGGATAAACAGTTGAGAGTGAACTTTTAATATCTTTGTTCAGGTGCCTGGCTCTGAGAGTCTATTATGATCACCATGGTGACTCCATAAAAAGACTTCATCTTGGGGGAAAGTCTTATACTTGGACTGGGAGCAAAGGTCAACAGACCATGAATCACACACACACACACACACACACACACACACACACACACACCAAACTTACCAGGGAGTTACGGCTTCACCCTCAGTGAGCTGGAAGATGGCCCAACTTCATAGTGAAGGGCATGGACTAGGTTACATCTCTCTCTTTGAATTCCAAGTCCAACATCTCTAGGGTGTATAAATTAGAATTAGTCATGATTAGCTAATTCATAGAGTTCTTTTGAGGATTAAATGAAGCAATGCAGGTAAAGCTTCTTAGTAGCCTGTCACGGTACGTAATTAATGTTTTCTAATAACGTGCATAAAAGTCCTCACTTTGCATAACCTTAGAAATCATTTAGGGGATTAAAAACAGAGAGGACCATGGGAAGACATCCTAATCATGATATTCACATTCTTAATTTGAGGGTAGACTAGAGAGAGTCTGTGAAGAAGGAATAAATTGGGGTGGAGAAATAATTTCCTATTGACATCCCACCCTTCTGCTTTGTGCAGGTGGGAAAGTTTTCTAGTGGGCACAGCCCAAGTCAGATATTCCCGTTCTCCAGCTGACAGATGGGCAGGGAAGGAAAATTTCCGACCTATATTTCCCTAAAGACTTGAACCAGAGGCCAGGCGATGGTGGCACACGCCTTTAATCCCAGCACTCGGGAGGCAGAGGCAGGCGGATCTCTGTGAGTTCGAGACCAGCCTGGTCTACAGAGCTAGTTACAGGACAGGCTCCAAAGCCACAGAGAAACCCTGTCTCGAAAAACCAAAAAAAAAAAAAAAAAAAAAAAAAGACTTGAACCAGAAGAGGCTTTGCGGCCTCGGGTTATGATTCGGGGTGCTGGTGAGAGTTAAGGCTTCTGACACCCATGAATTATGCTACTGAGATCCTGTGTGCTGTAGCCAGCAACCTCCCAGTGACCACCGTAGCTGGGACCAAAAAGGAAAGTTGACTTTCCCAAGACAGCGGAGGAAATCACTTTCCTGCTCCACATGGGCAGTGTCTCAAGCTGTTTCAGTGACAAAGCATTGACATCAGGCTGTGATCTGCTCTCCCGACACCTTCCAGTGTCCTTAACGTGACTCAGGGCTGAACAACACTCAAGAGAGAGAAATTTTCTCTCACCTTTAGTAAATAAAAAGAAAAAAATCAATAAAATAATTTCCAATCTGTTCCTTTACAACTAGATGCCCCACTGATCAGAGTAAGTCAGGAACAGACGCATTAGCTCTGTGAGAAAACAGCTTTTGGAAATAGGATTTGATCTGGTTGGCTGAGTGGTCATTATGCTTGAAATTCTCTGTGCCATATTTACTAGTCAATAGAACGCACGGGGATGCAGATGGCAGTGATGGTGCCTCTCCTTGACACCAGCTTCCAGACCACATCTGCAATTACTGTCAAGACCATCAAATTACACAGCAGCTTCAAGGACAACCTTAATTCTGCCAAAACAACACAACAAGGAGTTTGTAACAAAATAAAAGAGTTTCCTCGGGACCAGCAACTCATTCTAATTTCCAAATTTGGGAATGCTACCTGTTCCTGGGACTTAAATCTAAGCATAGTTTTTATAAGGCTTTCCTTATCCAATCCTGTTCAACTGAGGACCCAGACCACCTCCCCAAGTCCTGAGCTTACGCTGATCTAGGTGAGAGTGTATCAGAAGTCCTATTGCTTTTAGTGGATGCTAGGCTTCAGTGGCATTGGTCCACAGTACAGGACACCAAATCAGTGAGGCTGGTTCACAGTCTAGGAGAATGTGTGGGTCCTTGCAACCTGCTTCCTACCTGACTCTAAGAATGTCATGTTCTATAGGCCCCATTACCACACCTAGCCACAAAGCAGAGAAGGTTTTTTAATATTGACAGTCTACCATTCTCAGGAGTCTGTACTCTATGGAGTCTCTCTTCGAGGCCCTCTTCACGTCTGTCCCTCTCTGGGCTTGAAGGCATCACCGCCACCATGGCTTCCTGAATCATGAAAAACATTTAGGTTTTGGCCTCTTTTTTTTTGTTTTATTTTGTTTTGTTTAGCTGTTTTTGGTTTTGTTTACAGCAAGAAGGAAAGAAGAATGGAAAGAAGGGTAGAGAGGAGGGAGGGAAGGAGGGAGAGAGGGAGGAAAAAAAGCTAGTCTTGCACAAAGCACTTAAACTATAAGTTACATATTTTTGGCCTTGGGAAAATCACCAAATACTACACAAGGTAGGCTAACCTTGAAGAGATGCAGGCTATATCCCAATGCCCTAGCCATGTGCTGCTGGCCAGTCATTTACCAACTGCCAGTATCAATTGTACTTCAGGTTTCCTAGTGTAATATGCACATCTGGTGTCCAGCCAACAGCCTCATTTCTGGAGCGGGTACCCATCCCCCAGTGGGCAGAGTACTGGCTACTAAAACAGCCACCCATCCTTTGAAGAATTGCTTTTGCCCAAGCTCCATTACTCTGGGTAACCTATAATCCCTTACTGGGTGATACAAAAAAGAAAGTACGAACCCCCTTGCTTCAAGGTGGAGCTATCTGTGAGACACTATTTCTTCCCCAGGGCATCCCATGGGACCCAGCTAAGGCTGAAGATCAGAGGTGACACTTTTGCTTTCCTTCCTGTCCCTTCCACCCCACTCTGGCCACCACACTGTTTCTCACTCCATGCCTCAGAAGGACATTCTTCTAATGCTTCCCTGCATCACTCCATGCCTCAGAAGGACATTCTTCTAATGCATCCCTGCATCACTCCATGCCTCAGAAGGACATTCTTCTAAAGCATCCCTGCCTGCATAAGCACCTCCAAGCCCTTGATCAGATTCTGCTGGTGGAGAGCCTGGCATAAGGCAACTAGGAGGTTGTGTGGGAAAAGAAAAGGGCTAGAGGTGGTGAAGGCAGGCTCTTGAAGTCATGTCATTGAGAAACATGGGTTCTTTTCTATTCTCCTGAATTCTATGGCTCTCTGAGTTGGGTGCTGTAAGAAGTCACGAGCTCATGAACTCAGCTTCATGTGTTGAAGCAGACATGGTTCAAAGTGTCAGAGTGAGCTGCCTGTACTTTGGAGGCTGGTAGCTAAAAGGACTAACAGGATAAAATGGAAACACTCTGCCTACTAAGAAGCCACACTGGAAAAATAGACTGCGTTTCAGTTTGCTGATGAAACTTACTACAGGCTTTCTCAAGACCCAAATGCAGGTCTCCTGATGTACTATGCTGCTGAGGGCACACAGGGGATCCAAAGCAATCTGCAACCCTGAGACACACACCCCCTCCCCCGGCCCCGTCCTCCATACAGTTTCCTGTGGGATCAGCAGGTGGTCCAAAACATGACTGGAAGCTGAGCTACTTCATATCAAAGACTCATTATGCACTCAAAACCAGAGGGGTGATGAGTTTATAATTTACTCAACGTAAGAGTTCATGTCTTTCCTTTAACCAATACCAATATTTCAATGTTTCTCAAGTAGGTCTATAAATGTACCTTTAGAAATGTGAAGTTTTTGTAAAAATTTTCTACTTTAATTTCTATGATTGTCTTTCAAGACTAGCGTGAGTGGATTCTGCATCTGATGGATGACCACTGGTAACTAAACATCGCCAAGAAAGTTCAATATCAATGCTCTAACTGGGCGTTGACTACACTGGGACCTATGACTACAAATGCTAACCTCAGTGAACGGTTTTTCAGGCTAGAAAACTGTAGGCGTGTTCCTTTGAGTCTAGGAACTTGCACATTTAAAAACTATTCAACAGCAAGTTTATTTCTGAAGATAGTCAGCACTAATTCCAGCTGCCGGCATGAATATGATCAATACCTACAAATTCTAACGGCCAACAAGATAGCACGTAAGGAGGTGTTTAGTAGCCTGCCACCCACGATACGACACCGAATGGTTACCCTGAGTGTTAAGGATGAAGGTACAACCGTGAAAATTCAAAGGACATCCCTTTGTGGAGTTTTAATTTAAAATCCTATGGAATATTTTTTGATGCAGGCTCTCATTTAGCCTAGGCTAACCTCAGACTTACTATGTAGCAAAGAATAGCTTTAAATTCTTGATACCTCTGCCTAGGTTTACAGATATGTGTCACTACACCTTGCTCAAGAATTCTGCTAATTTAATCGCCACTCAAGCATGAGGACCTGAGCTCAAGTTACCAGTATGTGTATAAAAAGCCAGGCATGATTGCATGCACTTGTAACCCCAACACTGGGAGCAGGAATGCTTGGGAGGTTGCAGAGAGGAAGATCCTGAGAACTTACTAGCCATCCAGACAAGTCAAAATATCACATTCCCAGTTCAGTGAGAGACTTTGTTTCAGGACAATAAAGAGGCAAGCAACAAGGGAAGGCATGTCACATTTTGTTCTGGCCTCTCCAGGAGTATGTACCTATACACTATATATACCTGTACACTCAGACATGTACCACACACATATAACAACTACACACACCACCACCACCAACAACAACAACAGCAGCAGCAGCAGCATACAAAAAAAAGCAAAATATAAAAATTTTCTTTTTATAATGGATGAAAGAAATCAATGAATACATCTGACATTGGCCATGAGTCTATTTCAAATTGGAAACAAATATGTATTTATATGTTTTATATTTCTGGTAGGGTCCCTGGGAGATACTTAATAAACATTCAACAAGAGAATTACTAGGGTTCATGCTACAGAGGTGGGTCCTTCAAGGAGTTTAGGGGCAGGAGGGGGAAAGACTCAGATTAAAGATGAGTATTTGATCACAAAGCAAATCTATATCTTCACAGACGTGAAGATTAGATAGAAGCAGATCACCATGAGCCCAAGAGATGGAGGCCTTCTGGCAGAGGGGCGGAGTTGAGAGCAAAGCAGAGGACACAGGCACTTTCTAGGATCAAGGGTGTTTTCCTACTGCTTCCTCATGACCATTCCACAGGTGCACATTGTCATAGAACTCAGATCCAACAACAAGGCGTGGGGACATAATGTGAGCACGGGCTTCCCACTGTTGGTCACTGTACTCACTCCAGAGTCTCACAGTTAGAGGTCTGGGGGCATAAAGGGATTGAACGCGTGGATGAAAAGGGTAAGGCAAACCATCCATTTGTCCCCAAGTTAGGACGACCTTTTCTGTTAAGTGCCTGAGAATTTGGACAAGTCTCAGATAAAAGAAACACTTCCTAACAAAACTTCTGCATCTATTTTTGTTTCTCTTGTTTCTTTCTCCTTAAACTTAAGCTATCTAGGGATTAGCCAATCAATTAGAACATGCTTTAATTAATGGCACTGTTCAAACTGGTCTCTGTTCATTCAAGACCCCAAAGGCAATCTTATGAATGAAGTGGAGGCTGGAGGTTTAGGATTGCAGTCTTCTTGTCAGTCAAACCCAAATCTTTCAGGCATGGATGCTTTGAGGAAACAGCGTGAACAAAGGCTTTGAAGGCTGGGGTGAGCCCCAGGGATCACTGGGCCAGTAGCAGCAAACTCAAATGCCTGAAAACTGTATCTCTTAACAGAACTCTGGGAGAGAGGCAGGCTGCGTAGACCAGGGCTAGGCAGTTGTGGAACTCTCTCACCAGGAACCTGTCTTGCTGCTTTGCTCTTCATAATTCTGCGTAAAACTCATGGTTAGGAGTGCTAGATTAAATGCATGCATTCATTTTTCCCTTCTTTCTGCAACCATAGAAAAGTGACAGTAAGACTTTTTTTTTTCAAACTATGGATGCTTAAGAAGAAAGAGGAGATGACGGCAGACAAAGGCCATCCATCAGGAAGACCTTGGAAGATGGAAGTGACGACTGACAGTAATGGGGAAGAAGATGAAAACTAAGCAGGAGAAAAAGGTTGCCATCGAGAAGCAAACTAAATGGCCCCTAAATCACAGAAGAGCTCTGAATATAGAGGAATGAGATTACCCTAGTGGCTGGCAGGAGGACACTGAGCTGGAAACTGGGAGGGTCAAAACAAGTTAATCACCCCACCTTCAAGTGCCCGTGTGATTCTGCTCCCTATTTTGTAAAAGACTGGCGGTCTTGTCAACAGTACAAAAGAACCAGACTGACCCCTCTCAAGCACACTGTACTGATCAGAGCACACTGGACAAGACAGAAACCTAAGGCAGAGGTTTTACATGACTTCCTTTAAACATATTATTAATAGTTGATGTTTAAAATCATTATTATAAATGGCGTAGTTTTAAAATTCCACCTTCTGATTGTTTGTGGATATTGACAACCTACCACAGATTCAACAACCTGGCCATGTTAATCTGATCATTAAGACCTTACAGCTGGCTGGACAGTAGAGGCACACTTCTTTAATCCCAGCACTCAGGAGGCAGAGTTAGGCAGATCTCTGTGAGTTTGAGTTCAAACAGACAGACAGACAGACAGACAGACCATACAGCTGTGCAGCCCCTGCACTTCCTACATATATAAACACCTCCGGCCAAGAATGAGTGTTATTTCTTCCTTTTGACTCATTTTACCCTAATTTCTTCTTGAGCTAATTCCCTCGCTAGAACTTCAGAATCAACGTCGGATGCATGTCACTGAGAGAGCATCACCGTCTCCTCCGACCTTATCAAGAGAGCACACACAATTCCACCCTGTTACCACTCTTCTAATAAATTCCTATCATCAGCATAAGAAAATTTCCTTTTATTGCTGCTTAGCCAAGAAAGTTTAGAAATCACTAATGAAAGGTGAGTTTTATCAAATGTTTTACATCACCTACCAAATAGATCGTGGTTTTTCTCCATCGTTAATTTGGTAAATTGCCATTGGCCAATTTTTGACAGTGAGTACTCCTTGATTTCCTACATAAATCCACCTTGTTCCTGATATATTTTCTCATTATTACTGTACCAGTTGACTAATATGTGATTTAAACCATATATTATAATCCAAGAGAGATATTGGCTAAAATTCTTCAAATAGTCCTTGAGAGATTTGGGTGTACTTCTCAACATTCCTGAGCTTCCATTTTCATTTCTGTAAAATAAAAACAATGCTCCACAGTGCTTTGGACTGTGATAAGGATTAAAAGATAAAATGTATGGAAAATCCTTTTGCACATTTCCTGGCACACCATGGGTATCCAGCAAATATTTATTGGAGCATGAAAATTGACTCCTTTCTAATCAGCTAAAATGTTAAAATAAAGCCTACATAAAACATTCTCAAGAAAAATCAATAGAAGAAAACTTCATTTCCAAAATCAACAAGAATGACTTGACATGCAGCACTAATTCATGGAGCCCAGCTCTGCTCCGTTCCCCCTTAATGCTGAGAACCCAGGGGTCACCATCTTGAGGCAGGAAGTCCAGAAGGAAATAGCTAAGAGCCTCCCCCAGGACACCTGCCCTTTCAATCCCTCACCATAACTCCTAACTCTACTGCCGGTGTAAATGACTGGTAAAATTAGCTTAAACAGTTGGCTGGAGTTATATTTCAATGGTTTATGACCTGACTCACTTAAGTCGTCAGAACTCTCAGGTTTGCTATTTCCTCGTTTATCAAAAACAAACCAGAAACAGTGAACCTGGAGAGATGGCTCAGGGGTTAAGAGCACTGGATGCTCTTGCAGAGAACCTGGGTTCACTTCCCAGCACCCCACATGGCAATCTGTAACTCCAGTTCCAGGGGATCCAACACCCTCTTCTGGCCTCTGGAGGCACTGCAAATATGTAGTACACAGATTTAACATAGGCCATTTGGCTCATACATATAAAATAAAAATAAACAAACCTTGAAAAACAATGGCAGCAGTAATCCCTACCCTGCCTGTGTCATCGTATTGTTAAAAGAATGAAACACAAAAGTTTCTTTAAAAACTGAATCCAGCTACCTGGAAATACAAAGCCTGACTACTACACATTACTATTATCAACAATACGCTATGTGCTTTCGGTTGTTTAAGTACTTACACACCAAGGGAGCCAGTGAGGATGAGCAGATGTAGGGCATGTGACTGTTAAGCACATTGCTGGAGTCCTAAAGTCGGGAATTGGAGCATCAGCATCTAAAGCCAGGCAGCCCGTTCCCCAGCCTCTAGGTTACACAAAGGAACATGCAGATCCCACTCAAGGAAACGATTAACCGTATGGCGTTAAGACTCAGCATCATTTGACACAAGAACATGTATTAAAGAGAAGGGGGGGGCTTTCTTTTTGTGAACATCCCTTTTCAGAATCATTTGTTTTCTTATTCATAGAAAAACATAAGCAAAACAAGCAAGAAGCCTGACACAGGAAATGCCTCCCTCCATAAAGCTCCAGTTAATCGAAAGTTTCCTTGGCCAGCTGCCCCAGTTGTACAACTGGAAGACATTAAGACATTGGGGAACTCACAGTTCTCCTGTTAATCTAATACTAAATTGTTCTAACATTTCATTGACTCAGAGATTGCTCTCCATCCGACAGTAGCTTCCGCCTCTGGATGTTCTTTCGGAGGTCTCTCCGGTCTCGTTGTGGAATCCGCGAATAGCCACAGGCCTCCTCATGCGTGCCATCTCCTCACACACCTGACATGGGGGACTCACTTTCGAGACAGGCGCTGCAATAGGGAAGACTCCCGTCCTAGGGCACAAGCGCCACCTCTCCTCACAGCCTCGGGCACACTGGTTGAATGGGGTTCATCAGATCCACATCCTTCTCTGGTTGGGTCTCAGGGAGGGTAGGATGATCCTGGGAAATTCATGGATGACTGCAGGGCATTGTTCGCAGTGGGAAGTGACTGTTGTGGTCCAGCCGGCTGTGTGATGTGGAAGGAGCCCTGCTGGAGCTGCGGGGCCTGAGCCTCCTCTGCAGAAACCCAGGAGCCTCTGCTGCTCTCGTTTCTGTTGTTTCCCATCTTCTAGCTTTCTCTCAGCCAGCATTCCTTTTGTTCATTTATTTATTTTGGGTTAAAAACAAACCAAGCTAAAGCTAGACATGACGGCAAGGGTCTGTAATCTCAGCACAAGGGAAATGGATACAGGCTCCTCTCTAGGGCTTTACTGACCAGCCAGTCTAGTTTACAAGAAGGGTCCCAATTCGTGGAGCAATCCTGCCTCATACATAAAAATAAGTAAGTCAATAGATAAATAAATAAGTGATGGCCCCAAGGAAGGACAGCTAAGGATGTTTTCTGGCCTACACACACACACACTTCCATACTATAGACACACACATACACACGCCTCGCATACACAGCTGCCTTTCTCTACGCACCTCAGCCCAATACTTTCAGTGCTGGGGTTGAAGCTCAGTGTAGACATAGGAACTTGCCTTCCTGTGTGCACTACATTCTCTTCACAGGTTCTTCCATGGCTCCCATTCTAACTCTGCATCTCGTTTCCCTATAACCGAGACCAAATGGAGAATCTGTTTTCCACCCAGGTCTTCCTGATTATCATTTCGACCTCTTTTCATCCTCCATCAAAATTCATTGACAGCTTATATTAGATTCTGTGTCACCATAACAAAATACCAAGGAAGGAAAGGGTTGCTTGGATCATGATTTCGGGTGTTTCCATTCATTGTCACAGGCTCCACATGCTATGGCATAATTTCATAGCAACAGGTGCAGATGACAAAGGAGGTTCCTTATCTTATGCTGGGTGGAAAACTAGAACAAAGAGCATATAGGAAGGGGTCAGGGCAAGGTAAAGCCCCAAACAGCATGCCCCCAGGAAGTTGCTTCCTCCATCCTGGTTCCACCTTCCATAGCCCTACTACCTCCCCAAGAGTCCATTCAAACTTTAAACCAGTCGATGGACTAAACCAGTTATTAGGTCAGAGCCCTTATAATCCAGGTGTATCTGAAAACACCCAGAGATGAACATTACTAATCAGCCAGGTGTTTCAGTCCAATCAAGTTAACAGTTAAGATTAACGATGTCGAATTTCCTACATGCCTGGCCCTATCGCAGGAACAAGTAGATAAATTCAAACAAAATGAAAACTCCTCAAGGAATTTAAAAGTCTGGTAGAAAGGACAGAGTGGTGTCTTCAGATGGACCGAGAGGACCAGATGCGGAAGATGATGAATGCCATTTCCAGAGAACACCTAACCCAGCCCAGAGTTATGAACAAGGAGGGAATTGCAGAGCAGAAGCCACCAGGGGTGGCTCTTAAAGAGAGTAGAATCAGCGAGATGATGAAGGAGGACAGAGAGCCCAGGTAGAGAAAACAGCAAAAACAGGGACAGTGATCCAGTCCTTGAGAAAGAGTCCCAAGCAATAGTTGAGTGTAAGTGCACTGGGAAAATTCTAGAAATAGGATAGAAAGATTTAGGGAGAAATAAACATAATCATGAAACACAACTTGCTAATCAAGAAGCGTGTGGGAAAACACTGGGTAGTGGAGTTAAAGAATTGCAGTTTAGGGCACACTGATAGGGATGGGAAGAAGGCTGAAGACTTCTTCCTGAACAACAGTTAGGATGGGGAAGAAGGAAAGAGAGCCTCTGTGAAATGTGACCTTGAGAAGGAAAAGAAGGGCAGACATGGAAGAATGTGACCTTGAGCTTGATGAGGAGGGCAGATGTGAAAGAGGAGAAAGCTGGAGGGGCTTCTGACCACCACTCATGGGGAGGGCAGAAGAGAAGAGGTGGGCTCAGCAGGGCTGCGCCAGCTTGCTGGCTTGAACACCAGAATAAATGGAGACAGCATCGCCAGCATTCAAGCAGCCTGGAACTAAAAATAAGGTTTTGGGAAGGTGTCAAAGGTGTTATTTGGGCCAAGGGAAGGAGATCAAGCACCAGAGATTGTAAGATTTATGATAACAGAAGTCCATTTCAGGAAACTGCAGAAAAGGCTAAATAGCATAGTGACCGACATCAGATTCACAAAGCTGAGCACCAGGCAAAGGAGCAAGGGAAAATGGTAAAAATGAGAGAACACAGCCAGAAAGAATTGTTCCAAGGCTGATACATTTGCCTGGGTTCTGCAGAGGAAAAGAACCAACAGAATGGTTCTCCGCTGTCTATGTCAGACTATGAAACAAATCTACCAATGCATGCAATTATAAAGTAAATTTGTTAAATTTGCTTCTATGGCTAGAATCTGGACAATGCCCTCACACAGTTTGCTTTGCCCATTTTCTAAGCATACCGAAGCCCAGTCACAATGACAACCAGATTAACCTTTACAGGCAATAAATAACTCTGTTAAGATGGTAGCTATACAACAATACACAATGGACAATGATGGAGCTATGGACCTACAGTGAATAAATTTTAATGTATTTGCATGTAAATACCTAAGCGGCTTTTAAAGCAATATCCTCTAGGGCAGACGATGTCCTCAGGAGAGAGGACAATGTACATAAGAAGTATGGAACCTCGGTGGTAGATTTCTGAATTAGTCACTAATTAGGTAAGTATATTGTATAAGGTAGAAGAACAGAAGCCATGGCAAGTGCCTCAGGACGTGGTGAAGTGATATGAAGAAAAATCATGGGGACCGAAAACCTAACAAACACAACACACACACAGTGAATGAAAGCTGAGGAGAATATTTTAAAAGAAGAGTGTAATCAAAAGAGAAAATGCCTCCAGAAAGGCCCAGAAAGACAGAACTAAGCCTGAGCACCCAGTGCCTTTGTCTATCCAGAGGACTTCGGTGAAGTCTGAGGTTTCTTCTTTCTCTCCAGTCATGCGATTACAATAACTAGACTACCCTGAAGCAGTGGCTTTAAACACATTTTTAGAAGCAAAAAAAAAAAAAAAAAAAAAAAAAAAATTAATAAAGAAAAAAGGGGAGATAGTTAGCTTGATTTAATGGCTTCTCCAACTGTAAATTCACTGGCTTTGGGTCCAGAAAGGCCCAGAAAGACAGAACTAAGCCTGAGCACCCAGTGCCTTTGTCTATCCAGAGGACTTCGGTGAAGTCTGAGGTTTCTTCTTTCTCTCCAGTCATGCGATTACAATAACTAGACTACCCTGAAGCAGTGGCTTTAAACACATTTTTAGAAGCAAAAAAAAAAAAAAAAAAAAAAAAAAAAGAATTAAAGAAAAACGTGGAGACTGAGTGGCAGAGGGCTTACCATGACCAACTGTAAATTCACTGGCTTTGGGTCCTGAAATTGAATGCATGAACATTTGGGCCACTTCTGGTCATGCACTGGTTAGGCAAAATTTAAAATAAATTAGAATTACGTAAGCACCTTGTACCTGGAAACGAAGGCCAAGATGGATGGTTGTGATAGCGTCCAGTATTGATACTAGGAACTGTTTGAACAGGTACTGGAAACCCAGAAGAACTAGGCTCCCTGCTGGGAACGAGGCAGGACCGGCATTAGTAGAAATTGTGGGGGAGGTCCACATTACAAGGCTGAGGGTGACCCCTGGTGGCCAGAGAGATCACTGCATGTTCCCAACATCAGTCGGTCACGCCTCCTCTCCAGTTTCCGTCTCAGAGGGTAAACTAAGCTAAAATAGCAGGATTGGGTGACCATGAGCGAATCCCTGGAGCCCTGGGTAGCGCCAACCGCTCTTTCCTTTCAAATGATGAGACCTATAAAAAGAGGGCGTGGCCATCCTATGACACTGCATTACGTCACACACCCTTACCGAGCAGGCAGAGCCACCTGTCACAGCTCTATTTCAAGAGTAGAAGGAGGTGGATGCAGAGAGGCGAAGAAGGAATTGCCCAGAAAGCCGGGTCTCATGGATCTAGGTGAATCAAGGGCTCACTCTGTAGTAGCACACCATTAGATCTCACCCAGGACAGGCCCTGGGGATGCATGCAGCATCCGGAGTCCATGCAGCTGAACTCACCCAGGACAGGCCTTGGGGGTACAGTGCAGCATCCAGAATCCACAGAGCTAAAGTTCTAGACATGAACTCTGACAGGTTCTAAGAGATCCCAAAGCCATTCAATCAGCAAGCGTTTCTTAAGTCCTTACTTCATAGTAGGCACAGTGTGTGCATAGATAATAAAGTCCTGCCTGAGAAAGCACTTAGTCTATCCATGGAGGCAAACAAGCATGGTTCAGGGCAAGACTGGCATGCAGCAGAAATCCATCCTTGCAGAAGAGAATTAGAACTGACAGGGACACATCCCCTGGTACCTGCAGAAGGCTCTAGCCTTGAGCAGTTGAGTATGTGTTGTCTGTCACCAGACCACCTGTCCTTCCCAAACTTGAAAAATGGGAAAAAAGATTCATCCTCAGTGAAACTAGGCATAGCCAACAACCTAATACCTGGCTGAGGAGACAAGTCAAGGGAAGGGGTAGACATGGCAAGCTTAGGTCCAGCCCGTGGGTAGCTTGTGGTTCTATGGAAGCCGTACATGTATTAGCTCGGCAATGCAAAAGCACCCAGAGCTCAGGATCATCCACTCAAATGCAGGGGAAATGGGAAGCGGACCAGCAAAATCCTGACACAAAGCGAGAAGTTGGCAAAACACCTACAAGCAGCTCGGCCTCTTCTCATCGGAGATAGCCAGAGAGAAGCAAATGCTAAAACACAGAACCAGAGGATATTCTGAGTAAGCAGGCCTGCTGTTCACTCCCCAGACAGAGGAAGAGGCAAGCATGAAACAGATGCATCTGAAGGCAGGAGAGCCTGTGGCAAAGTGTGTAAGAGACTTACAATTCTGGCACAAAGAGTGGCCAGGTACTGCCAGGCCCTGAGGGAGAACCCATGCTATCATTAAATACCAGTTCAAGAAAGATATAAAAAAAAAACTTGTTTTGGGACCCCCCCCCATGTAGCCCAGGTTGGCCTTGAACTCCTGCCTCAGCCTCCCAAGTGCTGGGATGACAGGCATGCTTCACTCAGTTTTCTGATTCTTTACTGTATACTTAAATTCAATAAGCCAAGAGGATCCATGAGCTCTAAGGGAACTGAGAAAGCTGCCCCAGGGGTCTGTCCTCAGCTTAGAAGGATGCTCAGTAAACGGTGGAAGTCCAGGATCTGTGACAGGAATGGGTCATCCCCAAGGGCAAAGATTATACAAGGGCTGACCTGGAGAGTTACCTATCTCAGGCCATAACTTGGAATCATTAATTATTTTTCACAATTCGTCCAACTTTGATATTTGTAAAAAAAAAATGGGTAGAGCATGAAACTATTATTTATACAATGTAAGGCGACTAAAAATAGAAAGGCAACAACTCATGTGCTCTCTCTCTCATTCAGATCCTGGTTTGCAATCCGTGCAGGCATGAGTATAAGTGGGTTGCATGGGTAAAGCCTAAAAACTAGGAAGGAAACCAAAAGGTGTGGGGGATGAGGAAGCCGGGAGTGAGAGTGGTGTGTGTGTGTGTGTGTGTGTGTGTGTGTGTGTGTGTGTGTGTGTGTGCAAGTGTGCAAAAGGATATACGCGACAATAAATGAGAAAAAAAAACTGGGTAGAGGGAAAGATCCAAGAGGAGGGGAATGGAAATGTGGGGAGAACAAGTAAAGCATCCTGTGTTTGAGAATGCCGCTATAATGTAATGTACTGTAGACCAATCTCAAACATAACTTTTTCAAAATACAAGTTTCCTGCAAATGCATCAGCACAAACCTTTCCTCTCACAGGAGGGGTCTGAGAAGATTCTCTACTCAGGGAATCCCCGGGGAAAAATTAACCTCAAGTGCTTCTCACTCAGAATCACACTGGATCGCACCACAGACACAAAGGGGAAACCACGCAGGCCCCTCAGGATTCCCACGGAGAGCGAAGACATGATCAGATCAAAAATAACCAAACACACACACACACACACAAAAAAAAAAGCCACAAGAAGTCAAACAAAGAATCAAAGACTGGATCCCAAACGGTGCAGATGTTAAAACAATAGGTGCAGAATAAAAACAAAGTAAAAATGAACAAGTATTGACCACAGAAAGCCTGGGCTAAGAACAGCAGCAGCCGCATATCTAAGAGCCAGAACCTCGGAACAGCGGTACCCGCAGAGGAGATGGGATCATGCAGTGAAACCCAGAATTAGAAAGGAATGAATAACAATCTTAAAACCAAGATGAGCACTAACACTGTTTGATTCTATCTATACAAAGCTCCAAAGGAGAAAACTAATATCAAGGCAATGAAAATCAGAATGTCTAAGGGAGAAAGGGCACATTAACCCCAAGGGTAACAACAGAACTTTCTGAAGTTATGGCAATATTCTATATAATGTTTTGATACTGAGTTCGTAGGCACCCACAACCATGAAAACCCTTTCACTGCGTAAGTATATCTAAATGACATACATTTAACAAAAATAAAATAGAAATTATGTCTTCATCTTTAAAAGTGATCAAGAATATTTGAAAAAAGGTCTAAGATGAAATTCTAGAAATAAAAATATACAAGCTGAGTGTGGTGACACATGCTCTTAGTTCTAGCACTCTGGTTTTTGTTAGTTTTTGTTTGGTTTGGTTTGGTTTGGTTTGGTTTCATCTGGTTTGGTTTGATTGTTTGGTTTTTCAAGACCGGGTTTTTCTGTAGCTTTGGAGCCTGTCCTGGAACTATATTGACCGAGGTTTCTGTCATGCCCAGTACTGCAGCCATTCAGTCCCAAAGAAACACACAGAGGTCTACATTAATTATAATCTGGTTGGCCTATTAGCTCAGAATTCTTATTAACCCTTACATCTTAAATTAACCCATAATTCTTGTCTGTTAGTCACGTGGCTTTGTATCTTTTATCAGTGAGGCATTCTCATCTTGCTTCCTGTGTCTGGGAGATGACTACAGACCGAGCCTTTTCTCTTCCCAGAATTCTCCTGCTCTGGGCACCTCGCCTATACTTCCTGCCTGGCTAGTGGCCAATTGGCATTTATTAAACCAGTACAAATGGCAAAACTTTACAGAGTACAAGGCCATTGTCCCACAGCAGAACTAGCTTTTGTAGACCAGGCTGGCCTCGAACTCACAGAGATCTGCCTGCCTCTGCTGGGATTAAAGGTGTGCGCCATCACCGCGCGGCAGTTCTAGCACTTTAAAGGCAGAAGCAGAAAAATATCTGTAAATTCAAGGCCAGCCTGATCTACAGAGTGAGTTCCAGAATGGCCGGGGCCTAAAATAAAAATATATAAACACTAAATTCAAAAGCTGAGTAGGTTCTGTTCCAAGCTATGGTTTATATAAAATATTAAGCCTCGAGTCTCTCAAAAAGATCTTCTTTGGGGAGTAAGGATTGAGACAAGGTTTCTATGTATAGTTCTGGTTTTCCTGGGACTCTCTATGTATATCAGACTGGCCTCAAACTCAGAGATCACCTGCCTCTGCTTCCTGAGTACTGGGACTAAAGGTGTGCGGCACCATGCCTGGCAAGAACATCTTTGAAAGCAACAGAGTGCTGTTACTATTCTAGAAGACATTTTCAGGGCCTGGACTATGACTCAGCGGGGGTTGGGGGACTAACCACACAAGCTTGTCACTCTGAGTTTGGTTCCCAGAGCCCACATAAAGAACACATGAAGTGGCTCCGGGTTCTAGTCACTCCGCCACCCTCTCCGTCGCCTCGGCCGCCACCCTCACTCGCCGTGCTCTCCGCCCGCGTCCCCGCTCGCCACCATCACCGACCAGCAGCAGCAGAAGGTGTCGCCGCTGAAGCGACTCCACCTGTCCGAGAAGGAGAACACGCCCCCGAGTCTCAGCGGGACCCGCATCCTGGCTGCGAGGAGAATCTTGCTGGACCCGGCCGAATCGGAAAGTAAAGAATCTACTAAGCCCAGCGTTGAGAATGAGCCCTTACTGAGAGAAAATCCCCGCCGCTTCGTGGTCTTTCCCATCGAATACCATGATATCTGGCAGATGTACAAGAAAGCCGAGGCCTCCTCCTGGACGGCTGAGGAGGTCGACCTCTCCAAGGATATTCAACACTGGGAAACCCTGAAACCCGACGAGAGACATTTTATATCTCACGTCCTGGCTTTCTTTGCGGCGAGTGATGGCATTGTCAATGAAAACCTGGTGGAGCGCTTTAGCCAAGAAGTTCAGGTTACAGAGGCCCGCTGTTTCTATGGCTTCCAAATTGCCATGGAAAACATACATTCTGAAATGTACAGTCTCCTCATCGACACTTACATTAAAGATTCCAAAGAGAGGGAATATCTCTTCAATGCTATTGAGACA
>NW_026068019.1:1135915-1146899 GCF_014885135.2 Alexandromys fortis
TAAATAAATAAATAAATAAATAAATAAATAAATAAATAAATAGAACACATGAAGTGTCACACATCTGTAATCCCAGCACATCAGAGAGATGGAGGCAGGAGAATCACCTGGAAGCTTACGGGTTAGCTGGCCTGGGGTATAAAGCATAAGAAACAAGAGGGAGACCCTACTTCAACATGATGAAAGTTGTCCTCTGACCTCCACACAAGTGCGAAAGCAAATACACATTCACCTGCCTTTGCACACATACACACGCACTCACACACACAAAATTTAAAAAGATATTTTCAAATACCTATTAATACATGAAAAACTTGAATCTAGTTTTTAAGAGAAGGACTGCACAGAACTGCAAGTCAAATGCTCAACTTTTTCCTCTCAACACATTTGCTGAAAGTGGCCACCTGAGAGAGGGGGAATTACAAGAATATGGCCGCAAAGTTGTTGAGGACCTAAATAGTCTATTTGTTGTCCTACGAGCTCAAGAGCTAAGTGTCAGAGCTCAGGGCCCTGTAAAGTATCCCCAGGCTCTCAGGTGACAGCCTGGCAGAGCCATCCCCAAGAATCAAAAACGGCAGCTTTCCCGAAAGACCCAAATGAATGCCAACTGAGCTATTTTTTTGTTTGTTTTGAATTTCAAAATGGATTGAGTATTTTTCTAGTCCAACTATCTAAGTGAAGTAAAAAAATAAAAATAAAAAGTCATCTTTAGAGAGAGTTCATTCAGAGTCTCAAATTAGCTCTACAACTTTTCAAACACAATGTTGCTCATTTCAACAAAACCAAGACAAGCCCTGTAGAGGGCATCCAGGACAAAGGAAGCATGAATGCCACCAATTCCAGGCTTGTTCTGCTGCCCAGGCTCCCCAGCTCTTTCATCATGTGCTCAGAGACGATTTTCCACAATTACTATAACCATGTATACTTGAACCACCATTATTTCACACAATGGCCATCCTTTGGGCACTTTGTATCTGTCCATCTTAAAGGAAGAGAAGAATTGAATTCCCCAATCACAACTGGAGTGATTTTTCCCTAAATGAAATACCTGTATCACAA
Organism: Alexandromys fortis; assembly: GCF_014885135.2. Lineage (NCBI taxonomy): Eukaryota > Metazoa > Chordata > Mammalia > Rodentia > Cricetidae > Alexandromys > Alexandromys fortis. The sequence goes on from NW_026068019.1 coordinate 1,136,975, forward strand.
ACAGCCTGACTCTGAGACTAAGGGAACATCACAGAAGGGGGTGAAAAGGTGGCAAGGGACAGAGGAGGGGGTGGACCACTTAGAAACAGTTTCTTTCTGGGTGTGGTAAGGCTGTTGTATTCAAGAACACACAACAACTGTGGCTCCCTGCACAGATCAAAGCAGTCAACATTCCAATGCAGGTGGAGGCGGAGCTCAGAAGGACCTGTCCCTGGCTGAGGAGCCAGTGGTAGTTGATGGCTCTGGGGGTGGAGGAGCCAGTTCTTTGCAGGTGTGATCTCTGGTACATTGTTATACTCTAGTGGACTACCCACACCCATGCAAGCGGCACTGACTAGACTCAGTGGGTGATGTGGGATTCCCCTCTGCATGCTGTAAATATCATTGGTTAATAAAGGAACCGCTTTGGGCCTATAGCAGAGCTATAGGGGAACAGAGCTAGGCAGGGGAAACTAAACTGAATGCTGGGAGAAAGAAAGGAGAATCAGAGAGAAGCCATGTAACCCCTGCTGAAGACAGACACTGGGAACTTTACCCAGTAAACTACAGCCATGTGTCAAAACACAGATTAATATAGATGGGTTAAATTAATATGTAAGAGTTAGCCAATAAGAAGCTAGAGCTAATGGGCCAAGCAGTGATTTAACTAATGCAGTTTCTGTGTGATTATTATGGGGGTCTGGGCAGCCAGGAAACAAACAAGTGGCTTCCTTCCAACAGTGGGTTATGAAGGAGGAGGAGGAATGAAGTGAGTCGAGGGCAAGAGGGTGTGAGAGGTAGATATGATCAAAATGCAATGAATAACATGTATAAAATTCTCAAAGAATAAATAGATTTTATTTAAAAGAATACATAGAGGGACCTTCTAGGCACCCTGCTGCAGTCTTGGCTTTGCAGAGGAGCTGGTGCCAATGGTTTTGTGTGCTGAGCTGTGACTGCAGCTGCAGGGCCTGCAGGGAGACACTGGGCAAGCTGAGAAGCCACAACATGGGTGTTATATATTTATGACATTAGTGACTGAGCCTCCTGAATCATTGGATTGCAGAATGCCGTGGCCTATAATGATGTGCACATTGATTTCACTCAGGAGGAGTGGGCTTTGCTGGCTACTTCCCGGAAGAATCTTTCCAAAGATGTGATGCTGGAGACCTATAGGAACCTTGCTGCTTTAGGCAACAAATGGGAAGGTCACAATATTGAAGACCTTTGCCAAAGTCCTAGAAGACATGGAAGGCATGAAAGAAGCCATACTGGAGAGAAACCCTGTGAACGTAATCAATGTGGGAAAGCCTTTTCCACACAGAGTCATCTCCAGATACATAGAAGAACACATACTGGAGAGAAACCTTACGACTATGAACACGAGATCATCGAGAGAGGCATGCCAATAGGTTTGAGATATGACAGCTAAGGCAGGAGGCTCAGGGCTCACATCCTCTACCTGAAACGTGAAGCAGAGTGTGACAACTGCAGTAGGTAAGGATTTAAACTCTAAAGCCCTCTACCAAGAGAATATGTCTTCTAGCAGGGCAGCCTTCTTCTAATTTTCTTCAAATGATACCCATAGCTGAATAGGACTGAATTACTGGCTTTGAAGCCTACATGCTTGTTGTGTGTTCCATAACCCAGCTCAAGGGGACAAACATTCTGTAGGCAAGCCTGTATATGACTCAAGTCTGAGGTACAGGAATGGCTTACACAAGAAAAGCAGCCATGAGTGAAAATATGTGCAATCATTTCTTTTCATGTTAATTACGTGATGTTGGTGCACCTTTGGGTATATGCATGCGTGATATTCTCAAGCTTAGACCCTATAATCTTCCTAGATTTCTAACAGGAATTAGAAGGTGTCTAAAGCCTGACCTGGATCCTGGCAATGAACTTGTCTTAACTGATGGGTCATGTCTCTAGCCCTGTAAATATCTTAAAACCTTTTTCTATCATCTTGACATCAGGTAATAGAGAAGAACTCCTACAAGAGAAAGCCCTATTCATGTAAACAATTTTGTAAAGACATTAGACAGTTGTCTTCAGTTGCAAGGAAAAAAAATCATTTCCTTTCCTCATCGCCTTGAAGCAAGTTAATTATCATGTTCATTCCCGTCTGGTGGTGGAGATCGCAGAATTATAGTATTTCATAGCTCTGGTGTAGGTACTGAAGTTCCCTGCATGTGAAGCAAGCCCACTGACTGAAGTTTATTTGACTCCACATATTCCTTGTGCTACTTCTGTTCATCTTCTACCATGCTTTCACTTGGTGATAGATATTTTCTGCTGGAAAACATAAAAAGGATTCCCATAATAAATATAAATAATGGGGCTGGAGAGATGGCTCAGTGGTTAAGAACACTGTCTGCTCTTCCAAAGGTCCTGAGTTCAATTCCCAGCAAACACATGGTGGCTCCAAACCATCTGTAAGGACATCTGGCGCCCTCCTCTGGCATGTGGGTATAAATGGAGGCAGAAAGTTGTATACATAATAAATTAAAAAATTGAAATTCAGGGCTGTAAGTTTAAAATAAATAAATAAATAAATAAAAATAATATATAATTATCCAAATGAAACACTCAATTAAAAAAAACCTTAGAAGGTTTGAGAATTTGCTACCAAAAGAATACGAAAGATAAACAGAAAAAGACAAAAATTTTATACTTTTCTCCATATATCCATGAAGGTTTTTTAGGATACTTTTGCTATGCTTTGTATATATGTATACATATATATTTGATCATATTCACACACACACACATACACACACACACACACTTCCCCTCTTCCCCAACTCCTCCTAACTTCACCCTAATATCAACCCTAAACCCTCTCCCAACTTCATGAAGGTTCTAATTTAGGTAATAGGCAGGATTTTGTTGTGTGGCCATTCTAGCCTGATACTCACTACATAGTCCAGGCTGGCCTCAAAGTCATGGCAACTGTCCTATCTCAGCCTCCCAAGTGCTGAGGTTAAGTATGCAGCATCATGTCTGGCTCTGAGGTACTCTTCTGTGACACTAGGGGCTGAACCAAAGCCTTGTGCATGCTCCCCACCTTAGGTGACAATTGCTGTTAAAGGAATGGAGACTCCAGGTAAGAATTTGTGGGGGCGGGGAATGTTTATGGAATCTAATTTGACTATCTCCAACCACCACACATCCAGCGGGATTGTATTTCTGCCACATTATCACTTTTGTGATCTGCGTGCTGTTCTACTTTTGCTGAATTACACCCTTCATTTTCTCCTGCGTGTTCTCTGCTTTGAGTTGCTTCTAATTTGGGGTGGTTATATAAGACTTGCTTCTATTTAATACTGATGTCAGCATTTCAAGGGCTGTGAAATCATGTGTTTTGTGCTATAAATACCATAGTACCTGCTTTCCTTGGCCCTCTGCTTATTCCAGTGATTAAGCTAAGTCTTGTATGCTTTGCTGTGTGACGCTACGACTGACTCTCCCACACCTCATGTCTGACTTACCAGCTCCCAGGTAGGCCCTGCCAATAGAGGACACTAAGAATAGAATGGATGGAGGAGGAGGCAGCGATCATCTCCTGCGGCTTCCTGCTTCCTTCCTCTTCCTGAGGGCATCCATTTAGTGTTGCTTCCTCACGCAGGCACCCCCAGTTCCTTCCCATGACAGCAGCACAGTTGAGTGCCCAGACAATTGGCTTTAGACAGACAAGTCTCATTGCATACCCTCAAGAGCTCACCACAGCCAGCTAGGCCAGTGGATCTCAACTTGTGGGTTATAACCCTCTCGGGGTCAAAGGACGCTTTCACATGGGTTCCATATCAAATAGCTACATTATGAACCATAATAGTAGCAAAATTACAGTCATGAAGTAGCAATGAAGACAACTTTATGGTTGAAGTCACCACAGCATGAGGAACTGTATTAAAGGGTCGCAGCATAGGAAGGTTGAGAACCACTGAGCCTGGCCCTTTTCTCAAGATTTGATCTCAAATTCTTCCTGTGAGCTCAGAGACACCAGCACTGGGTGTAATACCTTCTCATCCAGCCCTCTTCCAAGGTGCAAAATCTCCATGAGTCTAACCCCTTTCTTGCCTTTGATCCCTCAGCTTTAAGGATGGTTCCTGGACCTCTTGCCCTCCAAACACCTGACAGTCCTTTTTGACTTGCTGCTTTTAGAAACCTAAGTTAACAAATACATATGCAAATGGAACCCTGGAATACAGCTTGCTCCAATACTGAGGGGACTTGGGAAGTAAGTCAACATCCACAGGGCCGAACAGCTGTATGCCCCACTCTCTAGGACCTCCCCAGTGGGACAAAACCCAGGGGCCTCTCCCCAACTTCTCGGCTTTTCTAGCTAGCCAGCAGGGAGTTTTCCTGCAGCTAGGCTATCCCCCAACCCACCCAGCCCCCAAACCCGCCTATTCACCTGCAAGCTCCATGGAACCCTGAAACACAGCTTGCTACAATACTGAGGGGACCTAGGAGGCAGCCACAGCAAGGATTGGACCAGGACGCCAAGGCACTGCCAGCCTCATTTGAAGGAAAAGATGGGTAGGCGCCAATGCAAGAATCCCTCCATCATCCTAGAAAGCAAATGGCAACACCAGAACCCAGCGGACACGCAAAAGGAAGACTTGATTATCCTAACCCAGAAGAAGTAGAAGAAACCAACTTTAAATGAAACTTTATGAAAATGGCGGAAACCTTTAAAGAGAAAGTGAAAAACTCCCTTAAAGAAATGAAGAGAAAAGAAAAAAACACACACAAATTAACATCACCAACAATGAAAACTAAATTAACAGGAACTAGCAATCATTGGTCATTAATATCCCTTAACACAAATGGACTCAACTCACTTATTAAAAGACACAGGCTAACAGACTGGATACAAAAAACAGAATCCATCCTTCTGCTGTATATAAGAAACACACCTCAACCTCAAAGATAGACATTACCTCAGAGTAAAGGGTTGGGGAAAAAAATTCCAATCAAATGGACCTAAGAAATAAGCTGGTGTGGATATCCTAATATCTAAAAAAAATAGACTTCAAACTAAGATCAATCAAAAGAGACAAAGAAGAACATTTCATATTTGTCACAGGAAAAATTCATCAAGAGGAAGTATCAATACTGAACATCTGTGCCCCAAATACAAGGGCACTTTCGTATGTAAAAGAAACATTACTAAAGCTTAAATCACACATTAAACCTCACACACTAATAGTGGGAGACTTCAACACCCCCACTCTCACCACTAGACAGGTCTGCCAGATAGAAACTTAACAGAGAAATAGGAGAACTAACAGATGTTATGACTCAAATGGACTTAACAGACATCTATAGTGCATTCCATCCAAACATAAAAGAATATACCATCTTCTTAGCACCTCATTGAACTTTCTCAAAAATTGACCACATACTAGGTAATAAGGCAAATCTCAAAATTTTTCGAATACAAAAATAATTGAAATAACCCCATGTATCTTATTGGATCACTATGGCTTAAAATTAGTATTCAACAGCAATACAAATTTCAGAAAGCACACAAAGACATAGAAATTAAACAATGCTCACCTGAATCACCAATGGATCAAGGAAGAAATAAAGAAATTAAAAACTTCCATCACAATAATCCCAAATAACATAAAATATCTTGGAGTGGCTGGGCGGTGGTGGTGCATGCCTTTAATCCCAGCACTTGGGAAGCAGAGGCAGGCAGATCTCTGTGAGTTCGAGACCAGCCTGGTCTACAAGAGCTAGTTCCAGGACAGGCTCCAAAACCACAGAGAAACCCTGTCTCGAAAAAAAACCAAAGAAAGAAAGAAAGGAAGGAAGGAAGGAAGGAAGGAAGGAAGGAAGGAAGGAAGGAAGGAAGGAAGGAAGGAAGAAAGAAATTTTTTGGAGTAACTCTAACCAACCAAGTGGAAGACCTGTATGACAGGAACTTTAAATCTTCGAAGAAAGAAATTGAAGAGGACACTATAAAATGGAAAGATCTCCCATGCTCTTGGGTAGGTAGAATTAACAGAGTAAAAATAGCAATCTTACCCAAAGCTACCTACAGATTCAATGAAATGCCCATCAAAATCCCAGAAGGAACAATACTCATATGGAAAAACAAAAAATCCAGGATAGCCAAAACAATTCTGTACAATAAAGGAACTTCTGGAGGCATCACAATCCCTGACTTCAAACTCTACTACAGAGTTACAGTACTGAAAACAGCCTGGTATTGGCATAAAAACAGACAGGAGGACCAATAGAACTGAATCCGAGACCCAGATATCAATCAACACACCAATGAACACCTGATTTTTGACAAAGAAGCAAAATATACTGTAGAGGCCCAAAAATGTGAGCCTATTTCCACCTTGACCAAAGGTCAGAGAGTTGGAACTTACCTCTATTCTTTCAAGGTTATTGTGTTTCTACCTCAAACAAAGCTTCCACCTAGATTTAGATCAGAGAGTTCTGCTCTCTCAAGGTTATTGTCAACAGGTGTGGCTAATATTTAGACCTTGTATTTCAGGAATAGAGAAGCAGATATGTTTCTGCCTACAACAAAAAGTCTAAGGATCCAACTAAGGTTCTAGTTCCCTTAAAGAGATGACATTGGATTCCACCCAAGAAGTAGTTTGCCTACAGAATGTTTTGGTCTAGTGTGTGAGCATGACTTGTTTTGTTCTAGCAAGAGAATATTTAACTATGAATGTAGCCCGCGACCTTTAACTGGTCCAGTTTAATACAAGAAAATACAAAGAAATATATTTCCTTGCATTATGTTAATGCAGTTTTTTATCTTACTCCTACCTCTTGGGGTTGGGATATTTAAGCAATTGGAAACTAAACATGGGTGATTTCAGTGTTCACTGGAAATCCCTTCCGGCACTATTCTGTTTTCTGTCTTATTATTTTCATGTCGTCGCACTCTTTACTTATATTTCTGATCCCCATGCCTCTACCCTGGCAAGTGGTATTTTTGTCGAGGCTGATTCCTGACAAAATAAAAAATGGAAAGAAAAAGCATATTTAATAAATGGTGTTTGCATAACTGGATATCAACATGTAGATGAATAAAATAAATCCATATTTATCACCATGCACAAAACTCAAGTCCAAATGGATCAAAGACCTCAACATAAAACCAACCACATTGAACCTCATAGAAGAGAAAGTGGGAAGTACACTAGAACACCTTGGCACAGGAGACCACATCCTAAATATAACCCCAGTAGCACAGACACTGAGAGAAACAATTAACAAATAGGACCCCCTGAAACTGAAAGCTTCTATAAAGCAAAGGACATGATCAACAAGACAAAACGACAGCCTAAAGATGGAAAAAGATCTTCACCAACCCCACATCAGACAGAGGGCTGATCTCCAAAGTATACAAAGAACTCAAGGAATTGGTCATCAAAAGAACAAATAACTTAATTTTTAAAAATAGGGTATAGACCTTAACAGAGAACTCTCAACAGAGGAATCAAAAATGGCTGAAAGACACTTAAGGAAATGTTCAACATCCTTAGTCATCAGAGAAATGCAAATCGAAATAGCTCTGAGATTCCATCTTACACCTGTAAGAATGGCCAAGATCAAAAACACTGATGATAACTTATGCTGGAGAGATTGTGGGGAAAAGGGAACACTTCTGCATTGCTGGTGGGAGTGCAAGCTGGTACAGACCCTTTAGATAGCAGTATGGTGATTTCTCAGAAAATTAGGAAACAACCTTCCTCAAGACCCAGTGATACCACTTTTGCATATATACCTAAAGGCTGCTCAACCATATCACAAGGACAGGTGCTCAGCTATGTTCATAGCAGCACTGTTTGTCATAGCCAGAACCTGGAAACAACCTAAATGCCCCTCAACTGAAGAATGTATTAGAAAAATGTGGTACATTTACACAATGGAAAAAAATACACAGCAGAAAAAAAATAATGACATCTTGAAATTTGCAGGCAAATAGATGGATCAAAAAATAGCATATTGAGTGAGGCAACCCAGATACAGAAAGACAAATATCATATGTACTCACTTGTAAATGGCTTTTAGACATAAAACAAAGAAAAACCAGTCTACACCTCACAATCCCAGAGAACCTAGACAACAATGAGGACACTAAGAGAGACACACATGGATCTAACTTACATGGGAAGTAAAAAAGGCACCACCTCCTGAGTAAATCAGAAGGGGAGGGAGGAGGATGAAGGGGAGCAGAAAAAAAATATATAGCTCAATATAAACAATTTTTTAAAATCTAAGGAAAAATGTCAGCAAAATGACAAAATCCCACTTAAGTAAAAGTATCACATGCCCAACAGCTGCCTGGGGAAAAGCAGCACCATTTAAATAGACAGGTATTTGAAAGACCCTTGAAGAGGACTTTCTCTCAGGAGGAGACCTCCTCATGCCAAGGAACAGGCCGAGACCATACGGATGCAAATCGCAAGAGGTTTATTGGGTAAACACAGGTACCTGCGGGCAGCAAAGTCTTTCGGAGGACTTGCGCGCCTGCCAACTGGAGGGTGGGTTTTTTATAGGGAAGAGCAAAAAGCAAGTTTACAGAAGCAAAAGCGTGGTTATCGGAATGAGGCGGGGGCATGAATGGTTTCCTCTCTCAGCATGGGTGTCAGCAAAAGTCATCCTGTTCCTATCTTATAGATATCCTGTTTTGCAGTCAACCTGCTTTGTTGATGTCCTATCTTATTGATATCCTGCTTTGCAGTCTTCCTATCTCATCCTGCTCTCTCAAGCACATGGGATGTTCTTACGAGAGCAGGCTGCTGCTGCAGGTTTTGAGGAGGGGGTCTGTAGGGTCTTTCAGTATTGAGTTATAAATACAAAAATTAACTGCCACTCATACGAAGAAGAGAACTCTATTCAAAATAAACAAACAAATAAATAAATACAGCACTGTGTCCTTTCCAGAGAGACTTCATGGGTTATTTCTCCAGGATATGTTGTGACTAGAAAAACTATTGTTTTCACTTATGTTGCAAACACAAAAATGCACAAGGTTGTAGGCTATATTTGGTAGTATTCTACTGTCATCTACACAATGCTCTAATTTGACTTAGGGTGTCGTTTCAATTAGTGTCTTGTTGCTGTAATAAAAAAAATCCTATGCAAAAAAGTAATTTAAGGACGCATGGGTTTGTTTTGACTCCATCATGGTACAGAAGTCATGGCCAGCGGTGGCTAGAGCTGACTGTGGTTATACTGTTTACAGTCAGGGAACACAGGAAAAGCCCTGCTTTGCTGGCTTCTGCAGTCTAGGACCAAGCCAGCAGGAATGAGTGGTGGTACCACCTTCCTTTGGGGCTGGTCTTCCTGCTTCTCTAGTCTAATCAAGGTAAGCCATCAAAAGAATGGCCAGAGGCTAATGTAATCTGAGTCACCCCTCTCAGAGGAGTCTGTATTCTGGACCTTGAGTCAACATTAGCCAGCAAAGGAACCACTTCAGATGACAGTACACTGTGAGACTCACAGCCAGCACACTAGTCAAAAGTCAACGAGTAAAAAAAACCAAGACTGTGCATTTCAGTAAAGGAAAGCATCTCTAATTGACGATGTGTATTTAGGGGGAAGTCTGTAATTTATTTTCAAATGCACCAAAAAAACAAGACGTAAGGGCAAATGAACAGATGAGATAAACCAAGTGTGCCAAAATGTTAACGCATACTGTAAGTGAGGGGAATAAGGTGGTAACTGTGAAGTTATGTTCATCAAATGTTTGAAAATGTCCATGATAGCTGAGCAGTGATGGCGCATGCCTTTAATTCTGGTACTCAAGGAGGCTGAGGCAGATGGATCTTAGTGAGTTTGAGGCCAGCCTGGTTTACAGAGTAAATTCCTGGACAGCCAGGACTGTTACACAGAGAAATCCTGTCTCAAAAAAAAAAAAAAAAAAAAAAAAAAAAGGAAAAAAAAAAAAAAAAAAAAACAG
>NW_026068019.1:1150721-1162253 GCF_014885135.2 Alexandromys fortis
ATGCACACACACACACACACACACACACACACACACACACACGGCGGGGGGGGGGGGCAGGTACTCCAGCACAGTTAGGCTTTTGTAACCACCTAGATTACGGCCACCAATGTCTCCCAGGATCAGAGGAAGCACAGAAGCTACTGCTGAATTGAACCTCCGAACCTTCCAAATGACCCAGTTCCCCAGTCAAATGATTCCCCTGTAGCTGGAGGTTTCTCTCCTGCCCACCAGCTCCCAAATAACCACTCTAAGGCTTAATATTAATTACAAACTCTTTGGCTCAGGTTTATTATTAACTAGCTCTTACAACTTAAATTAGCCCATTTCTATTCATCTATATTTTACCACAAAGTCCGTGGCTTCTCTAGCGGCAGCTGGTGTCTCCCTGACCCTGCCCTTTTCCTCACTCTATCTCTGTTTAGATTTCCTACCTGGCTCTATTCTGCCTGGTTGTTGGCCAAATCAGCTTCTTTATTAACTGTTGGTAATAAAACATATTCACAGCATACAGAGAGACACCCCACATCAATCCCTCTCGAGACCACACACTCTGGCTTCTCGGCCCAGTCAGTTCTTTTTCTTCCTACTTCAGCCCGGTACTCAAAAAATAAAAAATAAAATTAAAAAAAAATTGGGGGGGGGGTTCGAGACAGGGTTTCTCTATGTAGCTTTGATGCCTGTCCTGCACCTAGCTCTTGTAGACCAGGCTGGCCTCGAACTCACAGAGATCTGCCTGCCTCTGCCTCCCGAGTGCTGGGATTAGCTGGAGAGATGGTTCAGCCATTAAAGGCTAGGCTCACAATCAAATGTTTTGTTTTTTATTTTAATAACCAGACTTCACCCTCCCAGCCACATAGAGGGGAGGATGCGGGAACCCAGTGAGTTGCAGCCACTCTTGACCTCCCTTCTAAAAAACTTCATGGAGAGGATGTGGAACCCAGTGAATAGCAACCACTCCTGACCTTCCCCACTCCTGACCTCCCACTCCTGACTTTTCCCACTCCCGACCTTCCCCACTCCCGACCTCCCCTTCTCTTTTCTGGGACTCTAAGCCTGACTTTGAGGGGAACACAGATGCACCCCTGGACTAATTCAGCAGACTCTCATCAGATGAAGAGACACTCAGATGACAGTAAAGAGAAGGCTGCTGGGGTTCAGATCCTGAGGGCTGTGTGGTGACTCAGCTGGTTAAAGAACTTGCCACAGAAGCCTGATAACCCACGTTACAGCGCTGGGTCCACATGATGGCAGGGGAGAAGTGACTCTGGGAAGTTGTCCTCCGACCTCCACATGTTAAAGAGCTCATGTACACACACACACACAGGCATGGAAGCATGCACTCAGGCACATGCACACAGTCATAATAAGTATTTCTAAAACCTTGACTGAACCAAGCCTTGTGCCACATGGCTTTAATCCCAGGGCTCTGGAGGCAAAGGCAGCAGATCTCTGTGAGTTCAAGGCCAGCCTGGTCTACACGGCTAGCACTAATCCAGTCAGGACTAACTACGTAGTGAGACCCAGTCTCAAATAAACAAGAGCCTGACTCCACTACTCACGCTGCTCACCAGATGTGTGGCAAACTGCCCACTGTCTCCAAGACACAGCTCCCACCATTTGTAAAGTGAGGGGACTAGTGGCCTTTAGAGAAGTTGAGAGCCAATCACATTGCCCGGCACTTTACAGCCATGTAAATGTCAATTCTCCTTCTCCCTCAACTCAATGGGGTTTCTCACTGAACCCTTGAACTCGAAACAAGCCCTTTCCTCACTGCTATCCTCACGAACCCTCTCCTCCATCACCGGAGGACAAGTCTTTCACAAGCATACTTTCCTCCCTAAATGGACTCTGTAGTGTGATGCTGAGACTTTCTTCTTTTTTACAGAGGCTCAGAGGTGTCAGGTGACTTCTCCAAGGTCGCAGGGCCCTGAGAGGAGAGCCGATTCAGCCTAATTCTCTGCACCTCCAAAGTTTGCATCGTCTGCTTCCTGCCGCACTCTCCTTGAAATGGATGCTTGTGAATCAGAGTCACACGCCAGCGAAAATGACTGCACTCCATCAGCGTAGGAAGCCTTCATCCAGGAAGGGCAGTTTACTCGGGGGACTTACCATCTTATTCTCCAATGTCCCACAGTCCTTGAGTTACCTTCTCGTGGCTGCATTTTCCTCTACATCCACAAGATGGCAATGTTCAATAAAGTTAAATGCAAAGCCAGGGAACTTAAGCAGGATGGCCCCTGACTAAGCACTAACCTAAAATACACTGGAGTAGAACAAACCTACTACAGCAAAAAGTCTGCCTCATCTCCTCACCCCCAGGACAAAGTGCACAGTCTCAGGAAGGCTGACCCCTAGTTCCTACATCACAAACAGAAATCAATGGACCAGACCAAATAAAGAATAAAAATGGGGTATGAAGGGAAGGAGAGCCTGTCAGATGGCTCAGCAGGTAAAGGCACTTGCCTAATGACCTGAGTCTGATCCCACACTGCAAAATGAGAGAACTGACTCCCGCCTCCATAGACATGCAGTGGTGCGCACATACATGCACACATGCACATATGCACACATACACAGAGGGACATACACACACGCACAGAGACACACATGAACACGTGTACACAGAGAGACACACATGAAAAAACAAACAAATAATTTTCAAAGAAGAAATTAGAAGAAGCAGGAAAATGAAGAACGAGGCCAGATTTAATAGCAAGAGAAAGTGACAAGTACCTGACAATAAGAAACTCCAGGTAGGGGCTGGAGAGATGGCTCAGAGGTTAAGAGCATTGCCTGCTCTTCCAAAGGTCCTGAGTTCAATTCCCAGCAACCACATGGTGGCTCACAACCATCTGTAATGAGGTCTGGTGCCCTCTTCTGGCCTTCAGGCATGTACACAGATAGAATATTGTATACATAATAAATAAATGAATAAATAAATATTAAAAAAAAAAAGAAACTCCAGGTAGGAAGACCTTCTCCAGGGTCATGTTTCAAAAGCACAGCTCAACATGGCTTGAAAGGCATAGTGAACACAGGAGCGGCTCTTAAGTGCCCTTATTTCTCCCACAAAGTACAGCTAAAGACCAAAAACATTGAATAAACATTAGTAAGACTCCAAAAGTTGAAGAGAAGGCAGACGAACTTAGAGCTTCAAAATCCATGGCAAGACACAGGGGGAATTCTCAAGTTGATTTTTGTGACAAGACTAGTTATCAGAGAAACTGGCAGCTTGGAAACACTGCGCGCGCGCGCACACACACACACACACACACACACACACACACACGGACGAGTGGACGGACGGACAGATGGACAAACAGAAAGCCTATATCCAAATGACCAGGAAATTGGCAACCTAGTAGAAATGACAGACATGCTTGTGTGTCTGTGGTATTATCGATAGGATCCACAATCAACTCATTACTGAACTATATTTCTAGTCCTTAAAAACAATATTTTTGGATAGTGATCACTCATCTACAGTCAAATATCATAGGCCTGCTTCAGCCTTGCTCTCCCCAGAAAATGTGAAGCAGAAAGCCTGTATTTCCACCTTTCTACCCAGCATCCTCCCCTGCCCTCGCCACAGCTATGTCCAGCTGGCACAGCTTCAGAAAGGGCCAGCAAGGGCTGAGCTTTCATTCTTGCTTAGTCATTTCAAGCACCACCTGACCATGTTGAGTGGTCAGTAGGTACCACATAGGGATCTGAGCTCTACCACCACCAGGTAGTAAGGACCGTCCCCTATGGTGTGACCAGAGGCCCCTTGGAGAGCCTGAAGTCCTGCCACTCCCCAGCAGCTACAAGAAGTCTCTATACCCTGAATATCCCTAAGGCCAGGAAGGAAATCTGAACTGTGGTCCACCCAGCAATAGCAAGACAATATCCCCTTTCTTCCACCAAAGCTATAGCAAAGAGGATCTATTGAAATACAATATTTAAATAAAATCCAAAATCCTGGAACATCTAAGATGCTTGGTTTCAATTTTTTAAAATTTACTCATCTGTCCTAGTTATTTTTCTGTTGTTGTGGTAAGACGCCACGATCAAGGCAATTTATAGAAGAAAGAACTTATTGTGGACTTACAACCAGAGGTAGAGAGTTCAGGGCAATGATGGTGGGATTATCTAAAAGAATAGTTAAAAGAAGCCACTTAATCAAAGGGAAATGACACCCCCGTGGGTGGTGTGTGTATGATGTGAGTGTGTGTGGTGTATGTATGGTATGGTATGAGTGTGTGATGTGTGTGTGGTATGTGTGTGGTGTGTGTGTGTCTATGTGGTATGTATTTGTGTGCATGCAGTGTTTGTGGAACATGTGTGGTATATGTGGGGAGGGGTGTGAATGTGTGTGTGTTTAAGCCAGGGGTGGACATCAGATGCCTTCTCAATCACTCTCTCACTGAACCTGGAGCTCACTGGCTAGTGATCACCACACACAGCTTTTTACATGGGTACTCAGGATCCAAATTCAGCTCCTCAAGCTAGCATGGACAAGAACATGTTAGCTGAGCCAACTATCCCACCTTTGGGGTTGTTTTGTTTTGTTTTGTTTTCCTTTGCTTTGCTTTGTTTGAGATAGGATTTCCTATACCCCAGACTAGATTCAAATTCACAATGTAGTAAGACCAGCCTCTCACTCTTGATCCTCCCACATCTGCCTCCAAAGTTCTGGAACTGTAGACATGCTCCACCACACCTAGCTGAGAAAGTGACGTTTTCAAAAGGAACATGTCCATTAATAAGGGGTGGGGGGGAGAACCACAGGCAAGTGCAATAGAGCTTCCTTCTGCTCTTGAGTTTCCCACATTATGTTTAACGGTTGAAGCAAGAACTCTGTAACACAGCTCTTGGTGTAGGTGGAAGGTTTAAGACCATTATAAATGGAACCGGCTGGAGAGCGATGGAGTTTAGCTGTCTGTACATTACTAGAGTGGTAAGCATGGACAGCAGTGGGTACTGATAAACTGTGTGCATATACTTCCTAGAGCAACCACAACAAAATACAACAAAGACACACTCAAAACACCACAGATAAAACAGAATGCACTTCTTTAAAGTGTTCTACAAACTCAACACAATGGGGATAAAAAAATAAAACCAAGAAGTAAAAGAACAACAAACAAACTAAGAAAATAGCACACTTCAGCTCTAACATTATCAGTAATGTCAATAAACACAAATGGACTAAATGCAGACATGAGAAGAGACTGAGCGGGCTTTAGTCAATGCTGCACTGAGACAGGAGAAACAGTTAAGTATTAAAGGTGACATATGCTAATTAGCCTAGTTCAGTCATTCCACAATAAGCAAATCATCTCTGTATCCTATATTACACATGGTCACGATTTGTTTAAAAAACCGAGACCAGCACAGGGCTTAAACACCATGGTATGTTTTCTGGCAGAAACAGGACACGCAAGGTGGTTCCAGTTTGTAATCCCAGCACTTGTGAGCTGGAGAAAGATGAGCCCCTTAGAGAAAGTTGACTCTCAGCCCAGACTGCATGAGACACTGTCTCAAAACAAAACCCAAACAAAACAATATATGCATGTATAAAACGCATTTGGAAGAAAAGAGTGGGAAAAGATATATAATGAAAACATTAATAAATGATGTCTAAGTGACTCCACTCAGTGGTGGAAGACTTGCCTGGCATGTGGGAAGCCCTGGGTTCCATCTCTAGCACTGCAAATAAAAAAAAATACAATTTTTTATACTGCTGATGTGGGAGGGTCTTCTGTCTATATGTTACTTTCATTGGTTAATAAAGAAACTGCCTTGGCCTTTTTGATAGGACAGCAGCTTGGATAGGTGGAGTAGACAGAACAGAATGCTGGGAGGAAGAAGGCAGTGAGGCAGTCACCATGATTCTCTGACCTGAGATGGACGTACGATAGAATCCTTCCTAGTAAGCCACCACCTCGTGGTGCTACACAGATTATTAGAAATGGGTTAATCAAGATAAGTAAGAGGATAGATATAATGGGCCAAGCAGTGTTTAAAAGAATACACTTTCCATGTTGTTATTTGGGGGCATAAGCTAGCCAGGTGGCCAGAGGCCGGGCAGCAGGAACATAGCCTGCCGCTCCTTCTACATACTGCCATCACATTGTGTAAATGTCAGAGCAGAGAAAATGACCAGAAATGGGTAGGGTTATCAATAGTATATCCATTTCACAACATGGCCATCAGCAAATGCCTACCACAAGTTAAGGGCACAAGGATTCATTTAGCTCATGTTTCAAAAGTTTCCATCCATTACAGCAGGAAATCTGTTCACATCAAGGTGAGAAGAAAGAGGGCATGGGTTGGGTGGGTAAGGGCAGGAGAGAGGGGGGCTTTCTCCTTCCTCCCACTTATTCTATCATTAGGGCTCTGAGCTGTGTGATGGGGTACCCACATTCAATGTGGCATTTTTTGCTTTACGTAATCCTCTCTGGAAATAACCCCACACTCCCAAAGTTTCATTCAAACTTAACTGTCACAGGCTGCAGAGATGTCTCAGTGTTTAAGAACATGTATTGTTCTTCCAGAGGACCAGAATTAAATTCCCGCAGCCACATCAAGAAGCTCATAACTATCCATAACTTCAGTTCCAAAGTGATTCCATTCTGGCCTCCGTGAGCACCTGCGCTCACACTCAGACAGACAGACGCACACTTAAAAATAAACCTTTAAGTTGAGCGGTAGTGACACACACCTTTAATTCCAGCACTCATGAGGCAGAAGCAGAAGCAGGGAGATCTCTGTGAGTTTGAACCCAGACTAGTCTACAGAGTGAGTTCCAGGACAACCAGAACAACAGAAAAACCATCTCAAAGTACAAATAAATAAATAAATAAACAAACAAACAAATAAATAAAATCAGTCTTTTAAAAATAAGAATTAACACCATCAATTAACACATCCAGTGGACAGTTGGCAAGTATTCACCCATAGCAGAAAGTACATTCAAGGAAGTATGGACCATAGACAACAGAGACCATATCTTAAGGCATATCAAACCTCAGCAAATTCAGTGCTACTTGGCACACGTGGAGATCAGAGAGAACTTTCGGAAGTCAATTCTCTCCGTCCACTGTGGGCTCCAGGAATTGGAAACAGGTCCTCAGGCTTGCACAGTAAGCACTTTTGCCTGGTGATCCGTGTCACCACCAACTTAAAAGAACTGAAATGATAGTTTATTCTTTGGCCTGAACAGAGGCTTCCAATAACAAAGGTACTCCTCCACATTTGCTAAGCCCAGCTTTGTGTGGAAGGAAGTCAGTTAACACAAAAGTGCAGGACTTTTAAGATGTCCTTGTCCTCAAAGTTGGCTTAATTTCTTGTTGGATTCAGGGACTCTCCTTTGCCACTAGGCTCTGGAAAAGACACCAGAGAGCTGTTTGGCTAGAGAATAAAGGACTTCCTCCTGCCTGTGTCACCTACTGAGCTGCTTCACCCTGGGTAGCCATTATGGGTGACAGCAGCACCTGAAACCAGTTTCCATGTCTGAGGACTTGAAAAGACAACCTTGCCAGGCTTTGAGGGTATATGCTGTTATCCCAACACTCTGGAAGAGGCCAAGGCAGGACAATTGTATTAAGTTTAAGGCCAGGCTGGGATCCATAGTGGATTTCAAGCCAGGCTAGTCTGTGAAGTGGAACCCTGTCTCAAGAGAAGGAAGGAAAAAGGAATGAAGGAAGGAAGGAAGGAAGGAAGGAAGGGAGGGAGGGAGGGAGGGAGGGAGGGAGGGAGGAAGGAAGGAAGGAAGGAAGGAAGGAAGGAAGGAAGGAAGGAAGGAAGGAATCATCAAGTTGCACCAGTCCAGGCTCTATCACTTTTCGTTGCCTCTCCTCACACTGAGGCTCCCGCTGGAACACACACTAACACAGCAGAGAGAGCAGGTGAGCGCCCACTCCTCTAAGCCTCTCCCTTTTCTTTTTGCAGACACAGCAAAGTCACGTGCTTTCTGAGGTTGTTGTCTCCACTCTGTCTTAGTTTTGGGTGCCTTCCCAGTTCTTCAAGCCTAGTAAGCAATTCCTCTGAGTAAATGTTCTCAAATGAGCTACTATGGCGATCATATCAGGTGACACCAGCTCCCACACTGGAAGACCACTTCCTAAGTATAGTCATTGCTAATGACCATCAGTCACATCTGTAGATGGCAGATACCTTCAGGACCCTGTCATGTGAGAGTTATCATCCGTATCCAGTTCACAAAAAGATGCACCAAGCATGGGAGTAGTAACGGTCGGGGCCATGTTTGCAGGCTCTACCAACCGGCACCATCCTCCCCTGCACCCCAGCCCCGGATTGTTCTTTCCTTCTTCAAGCCCCACTTCTTTTCTGTCTCCTTCCAAACCATCCATTGCAGTGTGCCTGTGTTTCACTTAGGACGTGTACACTGCAATCTATTTCCTGACAACTTATGTTGTTTGACTTTTCCTGGGAAGAACAACCTTTATTTATCCCAGACAGGACACTAATGGCAGACCAAGGAAATGATTCCACTCAACTCTAGCTCAGTGAACCAGTGAGTTTATTGGGGTTACTCACTGGAGCCTGAGTAGCTCTTTTCATCACTGAAAGCCCACCCCAGCATCAGTACCAACTCCTGAAAGTATCCCTGGGACCCCCTGTACAAGAGGCACACAGTTCTGCTCATCTGAGTCTCTTCTCCCCAGCAACTGTCCACTGCTCTTACAACCTAGGAGAGGGGCCTTGTGAACCAGCTTCTAAACTTCCTGTTTCATTAGCTTCCTCTCTCCCTTGGGGAATGCTTCAGTTCTGAGGGAACAGCGACACAACTATATTCTGTGGTAGATGGAAAAGCACACACGACAACTTTCAAACAGTGATGTATCATCCTATTTACACATGCTTGGTTCCTGTGAGAACAGCAGTGCTGATTACCAGGTTTTCTCACGCTTCGCCTTGGTGGCACTCATGAGAGTAATGCCTCCCTCCTCCTCCTATGGTCATGTCTGTCGGTAAAATACAGAGGAAAATGACTTATTGTAAGCAGATGCACGGAAGAACTGCTATGTGATCTCCATCACACACACCCTGACCATTGCCTCTGGCAGCCAATGACCTCCAGGAGGTCAAGCCTCCCTCCACTGCCAGACCTGCTCAGGAGAGCCACTCAGACCGTGGGAGAAGCAGGGTCTTGGTAACAGGAAGGCACAAGTTCGGCGAATGACAAACAGACACAACACACAAGAGAGTGGTTGGAATCTGCTGCAATTTTACTGAATTCATGTTTTCATTATATAGTATTCAAACAAAGAACAAATCAGAAGGTCATGTATCATTCGTTGGCACAATATGAAAGCTTCTCTTAGTCACATCAGCAATATTTAAGAAAAGTATATTATCAGGAACAGGTGTTAGACATAAAGCATCCTTAGAGGAAATCTTGTCCTTGGGACTATAAACCTCAGACAAGTGGTTTCATCTTATGAATAGGAAGTTTCTGTCTCATTATCGCTATCATGGCCCTTCCTCATCCTAACCCTTTATTTCATCTAGTGACCTAATATACCTAATCAGTTCTCTGCACCTGTTGAACTATACTTTTTAGTACCTTCTTATGCAGCAGACATCATGGGGGTTGGGATCTAGCAAGCCTATCCATAAAGTTGAAAGTATAATATAACAGTCTTTGTCCATCAACATTAACCCATCTATTCCCTTGCTCATCATACACCCTGTGTATGACAAAGGTTCTGCTGTAGTCTTATACATTCCCATACTGTGCTTCCTTATCCCAGAGCTGTTTCTGAAGAGAATGATCTTTGTCTTGTATATATATAGAATATCATTATTATAAAAGAGATTGTGCAAAGCTCATATCCCGCATAGCCAGCTAATCGAGAAACCCGTCTATGCCTCAGCTGTGGCTAATACCAGGCTGTCTGCCATTGACCTCCAGGAAGCCTAGTCCCATGGGACACGTAGCTCCCGTCCGGCATAATGACATATTTCATGTCACACAGACGACACTGGAGTTGGTGTGGCACTCCACCTTGTCTCTAAGTAAGGCACAGCACCTTGAGGGAACTGGTGGCACAAACAAGAAATCAGCCTTTGTTTCCAATCACCAGGCTTGGGCCTTTATTTAGTTACCAAGGCAGGGCTCCTCCTGCCCTTACTAATTCCTAAGCTGGCTCTGATTGCTCCTGTCTGCTTAGCAGGCTTTGGTGCTTTGTGGAGCCCCAGCACTGAATGCTAATCGGATAGTGGAGAGACAGCACTCTCCTGTGACAGTTCTGTGAGGGACCTTTGGGCGAGCACACAGGCCTGGGAACAGGTTGAAGCTCCTGCAGGTCTGGAGAGGCAATAATGAGCCTTCAAAAGCTGGGGCTGAGTGTAAGACCCCTCTGGGAGAGCTCGAGTGTGGAGGAACACATAATAAACATGCAAAGATAAGTACTCACCCTAAAGACAAAATGTTCCGGAGATGGGAAAACCAGCACTATCAATTGTTTAATGCCACAAACTTGTCTAAGACAGGCACGTGGATTGAAAAGGGAATCTTTAGACATGAGAACAGAAAGGCAGGCATAGCAACATATGCCTACAATCCTAATACTTGGGAAGTGGGAGCTTAAAAGTCAAGTGTTCAAAGCCAGCCTGATCTACAAGAGAAATTGTCTCAAAAATGAAAAGAAAAAGTGGGGGAGGTGAGTGCATAGCTCAGCGGTAGAATGTCAGCCTGGCATGTGGCATGTGCAAAGCCCTGGGATACATCCCTAGCACCACATAGAGCCGCACATGCAGGCACTGGAAGGTGATAGGAGAGATACTGGGGATGCCCTGGGTCCTCGGGCTGAGAGACCTTCAGTTATGGCGGATAAATAGATTTTTAGACACCAGCTGTACAACATCATGTCTGTTGTGAGCACCACCAAACCACTGACTTGGAAATCTCTTCGGAGAGCAATCTCTCATTGTGCTTCCTATCACACAGAAGTGGAAACACATAGATACTAAATAGAAGAATCTAAGCCACTGGCTCAGACCTGTAACCACCACGTTCAGAGGCTGAGGCAAAAGGACTGTCATGAGTTTAAGGCTTGCTTGGGCTACTAGTAAGTTCTAGGCCAACCCAGGTTACAGAGTGAGACCCTTTTTCCAATAAATTCATAAAGAAAGGATAACCTACATGTCCTACAGTAGGGAAAACTGAACTGAGACAGTGATATCATACTATGGGAAATTATAAAGACAAAGATAAATTTATAGATAAAAGATACATTTGACACACTGAAAGATGGTCCAGCAGTTAAGATATCTTAGCGTTCTTCCAGAGGACTCAAATTCAGTTCCCAGCACCCATGTTAGGCAGATCACAACTGCCTATAACTCCAGCCACAAGCACAAGGGTGCCCCTTCTGGTCACTACAAGTACTCACCTCTCTCTCTCTCTCTCTCTCTCTCTCTCTCTCTCTCTCTCTCTCTCTCTCTCACACACACACACACACACACACACACACACACACACACACACACAAAAACAAAAAAAAAAAAAAAAAAAAA
>NW_026068019.1:1163502-1190396 GCF_014885135.2 Alexandromys fortis
GGGGGGGAGGAGGAGGAGGAGGAGGAGGAGGAGGAGGAGGAGAAAGAGAAGAAAATGGTCCCCAAGGGGAGTGGCATTATTAGGAGGTGTGACTTTGTTAGAATAATAGTTGCGGCCTTATTGGAGGAAGTGTGGGGCTGGAGAGATGGCTCAGCGGTTAAGAGCCCTGAGTGTTCTTCTGAAGGACCCAGGTTCAAATCCCAGCACCCACATGGCAGCTTACAACTATTTGTTTATAACCTCAAAATCGGATACCCTCAGACAGACAATCATGCAGGCAAAAAGCTGGGGGTGGTGGTGAAGGAGGAAGAGGAGGAGAGATGACTCAGAGGTTAAGAGCACTGGTTGCTTTTCCAGAGGTCCTGAGTTCAATCCCCAGCAACCACATGGTGACTCACAAACATCTATAATGAGATCTGTTGCCCTCTCCTGGCTTGCAGGCAGACATGCAGGCAGAACACTGTACACACAATCAATAAGTAAATATTAAGAAAAAAGAATTGTTGTGGTCGCAGTGTCTCTTCACAGCAATAGAAGCCCTAAGACATGTAATTATATATGTCAAAACATCAGATCATACATTTAAATATGTGCAATCTGTTGAATAGCCACAAAGACTTTTAAAACACCATTTAATTATCATCATGGTTTGCCAAACACTGATCCAGGCAGAGAATGCCCCCTACAGTGGGGGGAAATCAACTAAGAAGCAGGACAAAATGTACTCTGGTTAGCAAGAAATTAACAGCACCTCAAAGTCCACATTAAAGAGAACAAATCTCCAGGGAAAGCGATCGATCCAGACCACAGCTAAAGTAAACCAGGGACAGTCACCGCTGCAAAGATTGAGAATGATTTTTGCGTAATGCTGAAGGCCCTGAAAAACTAAGTGTCATCTTTACACCCTGAACAGAGTAGAAAATGACCTGAGACGTGACTTTCCCTCAGGAGTACCCCGTGCTCCCTAACCCATTCTGTGAGGCTTGCCACACTAACCCTCCCAGGAGAGCGTTTTCATTGTGAACTCTCTCTTCCTAATTGTCTGAGCCCACACCTTGCTGCCCCATGGCTTAGAAAGCAAAACAAGACTCCCACTTTCCCTCGCTCCATTTTTATGTAATGATGTTTATCAGACTGTCTTCCCACCTTCCCAGGTCCCCCCGGGGTACCTGCTTTCTGTTCCCCCAGGAGTCCTTCCCCTTTCTAGACCTGGCTTCATGTAACAACCTCTGTGGGCAGACCCTTTCTTGGTTTCCTCACTAGATGGTCACCTGCCTTTCCTTTCTTTAGAAACCAGTCTATACATACGGGCCATATTTCTGAGCCTCAAACTGGGACGTGTGGGTGTAGTTTTATGTTGCTTGGATTCTTCACAGGCACCTGCAATCACACACACACACACACACACACACACACACACACACCTGAAGATAAATTTTACCGAAAGAACGCTGTTAGCTGGGTCTAGGTGTGGTGGAGCATTTGGGACAGAGCTCTGTGAATTCAAGGCTAATCTAGTCAAGAGGGTAAGTTCCCAACCAGCCGGAGCTACAAGGTGAGACCCTGTCTCTGAAACGAAAGCAGCCTGTTATGTGCAGAACAGAAGCCATCTTTATTGGAAGAAGTCTTGGAGTAAGTCCTCCTTCTCACTGGACTCCTGAGTGCCACAGTTCTTTATGGGTACCAGTATGGCTGCTGACTTACGCTCATCCTTCACCAAAAGCAGGTCACTACCTGGTGGGCCTCAAACATTCCATGTTAGTAGTCACTGAAACTTAAGTGGAACAGGTGCTTAAAGAGAAAACTGGTTCTTAAATAACGGCTCTTCTCAAGAATCCTAAGACTCTCCCACCCCACCCTCGGACTGTGAGTGCGGGTTAAGCCCAGGGCTACCCCAAGGTTATACCGCTGCTCCCTCCTCCCGCCAGCTCCAGCCCCACAGGGTACTTTCAGAACATCAATTTTGCAGCTGTTGCAGGCTCTGCACTGTGTTCACTGCAGGTGACTTGAATCATGGACTTCAGGAAGGGGCCGTCCCAGCATGCTTTGCAGACAGGCCCGTCTCTTGGTCAGCAGGGTCTGGTTAAACACTGGAAGGGCGAAGGCAGTTCTGGGATGTTGATGCTCCCTCGCTGGGGAGCCGGAGCTATAATTAACCCACGTAGCACTTGGCTCTCTAACTCCAGGTGGCTTTCTCCTCCTTTCCTATATACAACCGTTCAGGATGGCCAGGTGTTCAGATTAGATCTGAGAGCAGGCTCCCTGCAGTGAAATAGCAGACCTTCTGCTCACATCAAATTCCAAATGCTCGAGGCGCTTTTAGTCTGGCTTGGTGTTTTTCCTTTTCACCACTCCCCATTTCACACAGGTCTGCCTGTTCAGGTGTTTCATAAACACGCATATTTCTCTTCCCTCGGATCATCCTAGCTGGATGGCTAGGCCTTCCAATGGCCAGTGGAATGATTTGTGCCCTTTCCTTCAACGGGGGGAGAGGCTGCCATCTAGTGGCCAACAGGGTGAGCTGCGCCTCCAGCATGCCAAACAAGTGTGGGCAAGAACGTTGTACCTGTACCTGCCAGTTTCCAGGCACACTGGTGACAGCTCACCACACACTCAGACAGGCTGCCTACGTTAAGACGCTAAGAAAGGGGTGGGTGAGAGCGCTCTTCTCCGGTGTGGAATGATGAGCTGTCCTGGTTTGCCGGAGACTAGAGGTTACTATGGATAGAGGACTCTCAGAGCTGACATCTGCCAAGCCCCAGGAAAACAGCAACAAATTGGTCACCACCGCATATGGAGAGATGAGACATCTCTATCGCAGAAGCTCTGAGAAACAAGAGACGTTGGGCTTGTAGCTGTGGGCAGAAGACACTGGGCTTCAGGAAAATGCTGGCCTGGAAAGAGAGACTAATCAGCAGGAAGAGGTGAGCTCGGAAGTGGACAAGTTATGGGGCTGTGGTGTAAATAACTAGCCCAAAGTATCATGATCAAGAGAAGGGGATGAAGGGCTGGAGAGATGGCTCGGTGGTTAAAAACACTGGCTGCTCTTCCAGAGATCCAGGATTCAGTTTCCAGCACCCACGTGGCACCTCACAACTGTCTATAACCGTATGGGATCCAATTCCCTCTTCTGGAGTGCAGAGATACATGCAAACAAAACAGCCATATACATAAAAAAATAGATAAATCTTGGGGGGGGGCTGGAATGAGGGGCAGCAATATGGCTAAGCAGGTAAAGGCACTTGCCCCACCAAGCCTGACAACCTGAGCTCCTTCCCCATGGCAGGAGAGAACTGATGCTTGAGGTCTGCTCTAATCTCTGCATGTGTCCCTAACACACACACACATACACACACACACACACACACACACACACACACACACACACACACACGTAAATAGATGGTTTTAAAGAGAGAGACTGGCCGAGACTGGGAGCTGTTCCACAGCCTCCAGACTGAGGAATGACGCTAACAAGTTCTGTGTCTGCTCCTTCAGAGTTGATCTTGCTGATCTGGGCAGTGTGTTGCTTGTATAAATCCCCAGTGCAGTCTTAGTGTTTCAAGTATACCCATTTCAGCTACACCCAAGAAGGGAACAAGGACCAGGTACAAGCCTGTAATCAGAGCATGTAGGAGTTAGAGGCAGAAAAATCAGAAGTTCAAGTTCACCCTCCAACCGCACAGGGAATTTCAGGAATTCCACATGTGAAACCCTACAGTGAACAGGAGTGGGGCACAACAGTTTCTGCCTATAATTCCAGTACTTGGGAGGTTGGAACAGGAGGATGTCTGTAAGTTTGAAGGCAACCTGGACTATACAGTGAGACTCCATCTTTGAAAGGGGTGTGGGGGGGGGAGGTAGCAAAACCTTTCTATTTCATAGACTGTCTAGTTTCTTATCTATTGCTGTGATAAAACAGCATAATCAAGGCACTATAGAAGAAAGTCTTGGTTTGGGGTGCTTATGACTCCAGACAGAGAGGAGTCCACCCCCACTATGATGGGGAGCATGGTACGGCTGCAGGCAGGTATAGCACTAGCGCAGCAGCTCAGAACTCATCCAGACTCACAAACAGGAGGCAGAGAAAGAGCACACTGGCAATGTTCCAAGTTCTTTGAAACCCTTAATCCTGTCCCCATTGACACACCTCCTCCAGCAAGGCATTCCTCCCAATCCTTCCCAAATAATTCTCCTAATGTGAGTTCAAGTATTCAAAGCTATGAGCCTACAGGGGCCGTTCACATTTGAACCACACCACACAGACTACGGTTTTCTCACCTCTGCTTCCCAGCCACCGGCCCTGGACTTTTCACCACTGCTGGAATCAAAGAGAAACAAAAACAAACAAACAAAAAATACGGCCCTGGGAAGATGGCTCAGTACATACAGAGTCTGCCATGTAAACTTGAGAATATAAATTCAAATCCCTAGCACTGTATCAAAAACCAGGGCATTGTGTGACATGCCGCAATCCCAGCACTGAGGAGGCATAGATAGGGGGTCCCTGTGACTCACCAGTCAACCAGACTAGCCTAAAATATCAAGCTCCAGGTCTCAGTGAGAGACCTTGTCTGAAAAAAGAAGAAATGGTGTCATAGTGGCATCTGTTGTACCTTCTCAACACAGAAACTACTTAGACTCCAACTTTGATTAAAGAAAACAAAAGGATGTGCACTTTCCTCATCAATTCTGATCATCAGTCAGGGTGTTAAAGAATTGTTATCACATTTAGAAAAAAGAAAAATGTGAGTGGTTCCTAGGGAACCACACCTGAGGTGGACTTCTGACCTTACAGTGCACACACTGTATATGCCTAGGACCCAAATGTGAATCTCTCTCTCTCTCTCTCTCTCTCTCTCTCACACACACACACACACACACACACACACACATATTAATATGAAAGGAAAGAGACTCTTTCCTTTGTCTTAAAATCTAGGCAATGTTGAAGAATGTCAAAGGTCTCTTGTCTATCCATGCCCGGTGTCACTGTCTAGCAATATTGAAATATGAGCGGCAGGGCTGCGTCCCCAACACCCCGGCCGCTTGGCTAGCTTATGCCCGAAATAACAACACACAAACTGTATTCATTTAAGAACTGCTTGGCCCATGAACTCTAACCCTTACAGGCTAATTCTCGCACCTGGACTAGCCCATTTCTAATGATGTGTGTAAGCACCCCAAGGTGCGCTTACCAGGAAGAGTCTAGCCTCCGTCCATCCTGGTGTCTCTGCTCCAGAGAGCAGAGCTGTTGGGTCTCTCCGGGAGCAGAGCAGAGTCTGACCTCACTTCCTCTTCCGCCCAGAATTCTATTCTGTTTACTCCTCCCATCTATGTTCTAAGCTGAGGCCAAGCAGTTGGTTTATTATAACTTAACCAATGAAATCAACAGATTGATATATGACACTCCCACATCACTTCCCCTTTTTCTGTTTAAACAAAAAAAAAAAGGCTTTAACTTAACATCCAAAGCTCTAGAAATGACAGAGACATCTCGCTGCCTGGACAGTCACCCAAAGTTCCTCTGTACCGTTGGGGCATCCATCTTCGGCCTACAGGCCCATAGTTTCCAGCAGACATTTCCACAAAGCAGGAAATTTCAAAGGCAGTCACTATCTGCTTGTCCTGAAGAATGTCTTGCAGACTCTTTCATGAATCAGGAACCCCGAAAGATCATCTCACCTTTAGGCAAGTTCAGCAGTCCTCTCTCTGCGGGTTCTCTGTGTCCAGTTTATGCAATAGTCCAGGCAAGAGCAGTTTCTTGCCCAAATGGCTATCAAACTCCATAAGGATCCTCTTCGATGCCCATCTTCCTCTTGAAGTAGATTGGTGCTGCCAGGAGCAGAGTGTCTCATTGTCATGAAAAGTCCTAAGTTATTAAAACATTTAAAATGCCATATTCTATAATCTTTGAAAAATATGAAGAATGCCTATCTAAAATATATCTATGCACATCTAGAAAATCTTAACTAACATGACTACAAACTTAACTATTATTAATGATTATTCATTAACAACCTATATACATTACAAAATTAACCTTAAATTTAAATCACTAAAGCAAAATCCATATCAATGTAAATTATTCATACCTATATCATCTCCCCCTTTAAATGTAAAAGAACATTTATAAACAATATTTGGGAATATGGGCGCAGTTTTTTCTCTCCAAACTGCTTCCTGCTGAATGGGGGCGTCGTTAATTAGGTCTTTCATGGTATAACCTGTGTGCTAGTTTCATCTCAGTTGGCAGTTGAGCGAAGCAATTTTCTGAAGGTATTCACAGCAACCGTTCAGGAGGGCGTGGTCCATCATACCATATCGGAATAGAAGAAATGAACAGGGTCTCATCCTCTGTGAAAACAAAATAGGAAACTCCTTTCGAAAGCATCATGTCCTTAGATCCAAATTTCAAAGTCAAGGCATCAAAATCTCTACGATGGATTAGTTCAGCAGCATTTATAAACAAATATCTTTTAGCAGCTGTTGCTCCTTCCTCAGCATTCAAACAATTCAAAGAGAGCATAATAGTATACAGTATCAAGATTCTCTGTGTATTTTCCATCTTTGTACGCTTTATTTTAACCTCTATTTCATTTATTTTTACTTTTATTTTATATTCTATGTATCTCTTTGACCTGGAATAACTCTGTAGACCAGGCTCTCCTTGAACTCTCAGAGATCTGCCTGTCTCTGCCTCCCAGGCATTGGGATTAAAGGTGTTTGCAACTACACCTTGAACTCACAGAGACTGTTTGTCTCTGCCTTCTAGGCACTCGGATTGAAGGCGTGTGCTACCACACCTTGAAGTCACAGAGGTCAATCTCCCTCTGCCCCCCAAGAGTTGGGATTAAAGGCGTGTACTACCACACACACAACTTCACTTTTTCTTCAGAAATGAGTCCCCCCTGGAAAAGAAAAGAGTAAATAAAGGGAATGAAAACAGCAGAGAACAGCCAAGGCCAGGGACTAAGGCAGGCAGGAAGATTGCAACAGCTGCAGAAAGTGGGAGTAACCAAGGGAGAGTGCCAGAGCCAGCCGGGCCGGAAGGTCTTTGTAAGGACTGTGCACTTCCTTCTAAGGGTAGTGGGACTGTTGGAGCAGAATGACATGGGGATGACAGGGATGGAAAGTCAGTTTTCTCATTGCTGCTCCCAAAACACCCAGCAGAAACAACCTGAGGGTGGGAGGGGCTTCATCTCATTCAGAGTTTCAGATTTGGTTCATCCCAGCAAAGAGAACCAGGCGGAGGGTGCAGCTCGGTTCATAGTAAGAGGGTCCAGGAAACAGAACTGGGGATACTGGGGTTCTACTGGTCCTCTGCTTTCCCACTTCTGGAGAGGAATGACCCACATTCAGAGTGGTTCCTCCCTATCAGCTATCCTCTCTGGGAACTCACAGGCACATCCAGAGATGTTCCTCACCAGTCCCCCGGGGATTCTAGAGCCAGGCATGTTGATAATTAGTGGTCATCACAAGGAGGCTGAGGCAACAGACTGAAAGTCACTAAATCTCACTTTCTTATCCCTGAATGTGGAGTTGAGCAACATGCTGCCTTCTCCACATTCCTGCCTTTTGTAAGGGTTTCAAAGATGGTGTGGGCACAAACAGGCTGCTAGGGTGCTAACTCTCCCTCCCCAAACACTAGCAGACTAAGAGGCCCACTGGGTAGACAATGCAACTTTCCTACCAAAGCATCACTGAGTGTGGAAGATGACTAAGAAAATAACTTCGCTCCCACCCCAGATGGTAGGGGAAGCTGGGAGCTAGCAGCAAGGCAGCTGCAATGCCCACACAGCGCTCCTTTTTCTTTTTATAACTAACTATATTGCTAGTTTTTATAGTTGGATCAACAACTCCAGCTTTTTGCAACCCTGGATACGTCTCAAGTCTGTACCTCTGTACCTGCTGGTCTCACGCGACTTCACAGAAACAGCCCGACACTTCCAGAGGTGGGTGGCTAGGTTGAGCACTTGGAGAAGAGATAGAACTGAGACTCCATTCTAGTGTTCAAAGAATTCGTAATGGTCAGGAAAGGAAAAACTGAATTCAGTAGGAAAAAAGGACAATGACAGCATGTGCACTTCTTGGTTGGGAAACTGAGGCTGGGGTGATGTAGGACTACATCATCTAGAAATTAAGGTGGAGTCAGAGCTGAGGACCAGACTGGTTCAAGTCACACAAAGACCTCTGGGGAAGGTCCTGGGGCCCTGCACCTGTTCTGTGGGAGACTGAAAACAAGCAGGGGCCCAAGTCTCTGGCCAAGGACCTGCAAGTGGTCCCTTCAGCCATAGAGATCTTCACTTTGGTTCCTCAAACTACTGGCTTAGGACATTTCCTTGCTTGCTTTTCCTTTTGATTCTTTGTGTAGCCCGGGTTAGTTTGTGCCTAATAGTGATCTGTCTCAGTCTTCCAAACAGCAGTGCTAACCACACCCAGTATTGGCGTACTTTCTCTGTGGTTCCCTCTTCCAGGAAATCTCTGAGCTTTCACCACTTCCTGTTCTCCTCTTCTGGAACCACAGCAATCTCACTTCCTCATGAAGGCCGCTTTTATCAATGCCCAGTCACTAATGAGCCTCTCCCATCTAGCATGGTGCGTCCCTTTCTCATAGACCCAACAGCCATCAGATGCTGCATTGCTCTGCCATCTCCCCCACCACTCCCCTGCCCTGCAGACTGTGCACTCTAAGGGATGAGGATCTTCCCTGTCTGTTCACTTCCAGGGCCCAGTCAAGCAAGAAGATAGCACAGGGTCCTCACAGGACAGCTGCAGACAGAAATCAGGGGAAGAAGTGCTGTAGAAACAACTTCACCATGGCCGGGCGGTGGTGGCATACGCCTTTAATCCCAGCACTCGGGAGGCAGAGGCAGGCGGATCTCTGTGAGTTCGAGGACAGCCTGGTCTACAAGAGCTAGTTCCAGGACAGGCTCCAAAGCTACAGAGAAACCTGTCTCAAAAAACAAAAAACAAAAAACAAAAAACAAAAACAAACAAACAAACAAAAAAACACTTCACCCAGACTTGGAAACTGCTTTTTCTAAATTAATCACATTCAAAGGTGATAGAGTAGACAGAACCATGCTGAGCAATCACAAGACAGGAATGTAAGTACTCAACGGACTTTCCTTCCATCTTTAGTGATCAACGTATTAGAAACTCTAAATTCCAGAGTGATTCGGAGAGTATTAAAATAAAAAAGCAGGAGCTGACAGATGGCACCGTGGTTAAGAGAACTTGCTGCTCTTGGAGAGAGACTGAGTTCAGTCCCCATGATCCAGTTCCTATGACTGGTGGCTCAGGACCACCTACAACTCTAGCTCCAGGGAATCCGATGCCTTTTCCTGACTTCTTTGGGTACCTACATGCACACACACACAGAGAGAGACACACACACACATAATAAAATAAATATTTTTTAAATGGGAAAGCAGAATGGGGGAGCTATATAACTCTGTGTAGAGAGCCTATTTAGTGTGCACAAAGCCCTAGGTTCTACCCCCAAAATTTAACAGCAACAACATACACACTCACACATCCGTATCAGAAAGATTAAAGTAGAGACTAAGTATTCATACATATATTCATACAAACATGCATACACACAGATCCAAACAGCTGAAATCCATAATGCTCCAAAATTCAAAACTCCTTCAGTATCAACAGACAACACAAGTGGAAAATTGTGCAGCTGACCTCATATGACAGGCCTCAGGGAAAGTCTGGGTGCCCTAGTATGATGAAGCTCCGTGGCAAGACGTGTGCTTACCATGTACAAAGCCCTGGGTTCAATCTCCAGCACCACAAAGATTAAAATCAATTGAATAAAAATCACCATATAGAAGATGCACAAGAATTAGCTTCTGTTTATGTGGACAAGCTGTATATAAAGAGGAACTGAATTTTATATTTATATTTTGATCCTATCCCCCAAGGTATGAGTTTATATGTGTGCAAACATGTTTTTTTTAATCTGGTATCTAAAACCCTTCAGGTTCCAAGAATTTATGATGAGGGATACTCAACCTGCAGCTGCCACTCTATAAACTACAAAATGCAAACAAATATATAGCTACTACTCTACAGAGAAAATTACTACAATGTTATTTATATATACTTTCTTTTGCCTATTTAAATTAAGCTTCAGCTTGGCAAAAACTGATTTAGAACCAACATTTCAGAAACCCATC
This sequence comes from Alexandromys fortis, assembly GCF_014885135.2. Classification (NCBI taxonomy): domain Eukaryota; kingdom Metazoa; phylum Chordata; class Mammalia; order Rodentia; family Cricetidae; genus Alexandromys; species Alexandromys fortis. The sequence continues at coordinate 1,173,696 of NW_026068019.1, forward strand.
TAGTATAAAAATGGAATCATTTCTACAAATGAGGGCAGAATATGTAAGTTGTGTCTATTCTCAGACTGTTGTTTTCCTTTCACACTGTGCCCACTGACAGCTGGCTTCACTTCGGAACAACTTTTGGGTCTGTCTGTTTTCTCTCTTAAAAGGCTTCTTCTTATTTATTTATGTAGTATATGTTCTTGTAAAAAGTCAGAACTACAAGAAAAGAGAGAAGAAAACAAAATTTCCTGTGGCCGTATGGCCTAGGAGTAACGAAAATGAATATTTTTAAGGGTGTCCTTCCAGATCTTTTCAATGACTGGAATCATGTGTGGGAGTGTCATTTTGTATAGAACATGGATGTGAACCGTGTACATATGGCATAGTGTGGTCGAGAACGCAGAAGACCTTAGGTCTGCCTTTCAGTAGGCTTGAGGTCAAATAAAATTGCCAGGGGGAGAGAACATTATAAAACAATAAATGAGTAGGACTGGTCAAACAGACATAGCAGTTCTAAATGAATGTGTGCAAAAAGAAAACTGATAAAGTTGAAACGAGAAATAGGCAAACCCATAGTTATAGCTGGAGACTTAAACACCTCTGTCTCAAAAATAGTAAAGACAAAAGAGAGCAATCAGTGGGGAAGAGCACGCACTGCTCTGAGGAGTACCTACATTCCACTGCAAGCACCCACATGAGGCTGCTCTAACTCACTGTTACAGCTCCAGGTCCAGGGAGTCTGATGCCTCTGGCCTCTGAAAGTACCTGCACAGAGCATGTGTATACCACGCACACAGAGAGAGAGAGACAGAGACAGAGACAGAGACAGAGACAGCTCAACATCATCAATAACAAGGTCTGATTTAATATTTAGAGAACACTGTATCCAAACACAAAATACATTCCTTTCACATATCAATGAACAAAGCAAGAAAGTTACGTCCTGTGTCATAAGAAATTAATTAATTAATTAATTAATAACACTCAACAAATTTAAATCAAGCCAGCAGGGTGGACCGTGGGAAGTGAAAGCAGGAAGAAATGGAGTTCAAGGTCATCATCAGTGACACAGACACAGCACGTTCTAGGCCAGTCTGGGAAAGACGAGGACTTGACTCAAAAAACAATCAAACAAACACAAAACGAAAAACAACCAGAAAGCAGTGAAAAGTAAGAGAACAGTAGAGGGGAAAGTAAGGAAGTCAGGATGGAAAGAACAGAGGGAGAGAAGGAAGGATGAAAGGGAGGAAAAGGGTTAAGGACCAGCAAAATGTCCCAGCTGGAAATGAGCTCACAGCCTATCCAAATAACTATAGTAAGATCCCTGGGAATCATATGGTGCAAAGACAGAACCAATTCCCAAAAGTTCTCTGCCATCCTACACACACACAAGCCCATATACGTACATGCATGCACACACACAGGCACATACACATGCATACACGCACTGAATGAATAAATGCAATTTTTAAGGCAGAGAAAGTTGAAGTCATACAACTGTATTTTCTGCTCACAATGGAATTAAGCTAAAAAGCAATGGAAGACTTCCCATCTTCCCATACTCAGAAATAAGACAGCACACTTTTAATATTTCGTGGGCTAAGAGAGATCTCCTGAGGAGTTATAAAGTACACTGAGCATGTGTGAGTGAAAATACAACCTATGGAAACATGAAGGATGCCACACAGCAGGGCTGGAAGGAAAACTCCCAGTGCTAAGTGCCCACATTAGAAAAGAGAAAAGAGGCGCTAGTAATATAGCTCTTACCCCAAGAGTCTTGAAGAGGAAGAGGGCAACAGCCGGCCAAAATAAGCAGGAGAAGCCACAAAGGCAAACACAAAAATATCAATGAAAGAGAACTGGCTTTGCAAAGATCAGGAAAACCAAGACATGTCTAGCAAGACCGGTAGAGTGAAATGAAAGCAGATCCAAACAGTGAAACAGGAGCTCACTGCAGACCATGCACAGATCAAAAACATAACCTAGAAATATAAGAAATAGCTTGACATACATAAAATTGATGTGTTGTATCAAAACTGCTATTTTTCACCAATAAACAAACAAACAACGACAAAAACCATTACATCACATCCAATATGAAGCATGTGCTTTGACTAGCCCTATGACTTCAAAGACCATATTATAACCCCAGGTCAGTATGGTCCCAGTGGAGAGTTCTGTAAAATGCTTAAATAAGAGCATCACTTAGGAGTCACTTCTCGAATCATATGAGGAAGTTACTATATACCTTAAAAAAAAAAAAAAAGCCAAGTGAAGACAGTACAAAAAAAAAGAAAACTACAGACCAATGTTGTTCATGAAAAATCATCTTCACAGTATTAGTAAAAACAGAGGTTGGAGAGATGACTCAGTGACTAAGATCACTTACACAATTATGAGGACACAAGCATCTCTATAACCCCAGCACTGCATGGGACAGAGACAAGAGGATCACTGGGGAAACATTAAATGCATGTTCAGGGAGAAGCTTTGCCTCAAAGGAATAGAGGGAAATGATAAAGAACATTTGATCTTGCACAGGCATGCACACACACACACACACACACACACACACAAATTAGCAAAAATAATCAATGTATAAAAACAGTTGTAGGGCCAACAAGATGACTCAATGTGTAATACACTTATGCGAAGTCTGACCACCGATGGGTTGGATCCCTAGAACCCACATGGCAGAAGGAGAGAACCAACACCTGAAAGTTGTCCTCTGACCGCCATGAAAATAATTATGTACATGACCGAGTGAGGTTTATTCCAGGCAGGGATGCAAAATGAGTTCAGTACTCAAAAATCAATCCTTGTAACTACCGTAGACTAAAGAAAAACCACATGATTACATGAGCTAATAATGCAAGAATCCAAGAAGTTCATGATTTTCAAAAGTTGTCAGGAGGGACTGGAGACATTGCTCAGCAGTTAAGAGAACTGGCTGCCCTTTCAGGGGACCTAGGTTTGAGTCCAGCACACAACCATCTGTACCTCCAGTTTCAGAAGATCAGACCCCCTCTTATGGACTCTGTGGGCAGCAGACACACATGTAGTGCACAGACATATGGGCAGGCATGATGCCCATTCATATAAAATCATAAAATACACTTTCTAAACTTTTTACAAAGTTTTCAGGAAACTATACACACACATATGTTTTTCCTTTATACTATTGGTGTCAGTATATATTACTAAGCCTTTCCATAACCTAAAATATGTTCACCTTTATATACCACACACTATTGTGGGTTTTTGTTTTCTTCCAGACAGGGTTTCTCTTTGTAGCCTTGGCTGTCCTGGAACTCACTCAGTAGACCAGCCAATCTTCAAACTCCTGCTTGCCTCTGCCTCCCAAGTGCTGGGATTAAAGGTGTGCACCACCACTGCCCAGCTTTTCAAAATTATAGTTTTTAAACAAAAAAGTGTGGAATTATATCAAATATATTCTACAACTTAATTTTCTTATCTAATATATTTTGGGATTTTTTTTTCTGAGACAGGGACTTACCATGTAGCTCAAGTTGGACTAATATTCTTTACATATTCCAGACTGGCCTTGCCTCTGATTCTCCTGCCTCTTTTGTTCTCCTAAGTGGTGGGATGGAAGAAGTGTGACATCATGTTTGACTATTGCAATATTCTCCTTTTCCTCTTTCCTTTCCTTCCTACCCGCTTTCTGTTTTGTTTTGTTTTATCGAAGACAAGAGAGGACAATTTTGACCACCTTATTCTCTTGCTTTCACCTGGCATGTCCTGGGATTACAGGCACACACCACCATGCCTGTCTTAAATATCCCACTTCTATCAAAGGTTACATACAATGTCTCATAATTTGACATTTATGTTATGGTTTTTTTCCTTTGACATTGTTAGTTTTGTGGAATAAACTGTTGGAAACAAACAGTCATTTGCACAGATCTATTCTGGTGTTGTTTACTAGAGGAATAAGTGCATAGTCTAAAGTTTTGGCCCTTTTATTTAAATATTTATTTTACGATCTAGGAATTGAACTGAACCCAGGGCCTTATGCAAACTAGGCAAACATTTTTTCACTGAGCTGGGTTTTTTGTTTTGTTTTTGTTTTTCGAGACTTGGTTTCTCTGTAGCCTTGGAGATTATTCTGGAACTAGCTCTTGTAGAACAGGTTGGCCTCGAACTCACATAGATCTGCCTGCCTGGGCCTCCCAAGTGCTGGGATTAAAGGCACACACCACCACCGCCTGACTTTTCCAGTGAGTTTTATCCCCAGCCCTTTGTAAATTTTTATTTTGAGTCTGAGTCTTGCTAAGTGGCCCAGACAGGTGTTTGAAACTCAGCCTCCCAGTAGCTGAGATTATAGGCCTGTGCCTTAAGGCCCAAACTGTCTTATCTATTTTAAAATGTAATTGCCAGGTGTGGTGCAAGTACCTCTAATACTAGCCCCGGGGAGGCAGAGACAAAAGGGAGTTCAAGGCCAGCCTGAGTAAGACCAGCAATTTCCAGGCCAACTCTCCTCAAAAAAGAAAAGGGGTGGGGGAGAGGAGGAGGTGTTAAGTTTAGCTAGTACCTTCCAAATTTATACTGTCACCTACAGAGAGTAGACAGATCACATCTGTAAAGCTAACATGAGGTTTTTAAAATTCTTCTAGTATAAGCCAGGTATGGTAACACATTGCTATAATCCCAGCACTTGAGAGATGGGGAAGGAGGATCAGGAGTTCAAGACTAAAAACAAAACAAAAAACAAAATTCCCCTGTGACATATTTGTGAAAGTAACAGATATGTGGAGAAAAAAGAATCCCCTGACATAGGAGTCTAGATACACACTAGTTAGAAGGGTGAGACATCAACACACTTAAAAGCAGACACAGATAAAGATAAATAAATACAAGGACAAACACACTGATGGACGGACATATACACGGCTGATGGATCTACATGATATGAAATGCCATTTGATACACTTGAACACACACAACTTTGAACATCTGGAAAGGCAACTGCCATGGATATGTTAGACTGTTTCAGTGGCAAGGGAAATACTATACTATATAAAACCCCAACATGTGGAACTCTAAGCATTAGACCAAAGCAGACCATAGAAGAGATCAACTACACCTTTACTGGTGACTTCCCCCACTTTCTCAGCTCCTAACCTGTAGCAACCTCAATTTAGGGTGGGACAGCAGGCTTAGTTTCCTAAGTTACACCTTACATCCTATATTTTCTGGCCAAGTAATTTAATACCTTCACTGGTCTGCTAAGCTCAGAGGCTCCTTCTCTTGAGCTCCAAGACCCTTTCCCTTTAAAGTTAATAAACATTAAGGTTTTCTTTTTTAAAAAAAAAATTATTTATTAAAAATTTCCACCTCCTCCCATCCTCCCATTTTCCTCCCCCTCACTCCTCCCCCTCCTCCTGGCTCTCCAGTCTAGGAGAAGTCAGGTTGCCCTGCCCTGTGGGAAGTCCAAGGCCCTGCCACCTCCATCCATGTATAGGAAGGTGAGCATCCAAACTGCCTAGGCTCCTCAAAATCCAGTACATGCGGTAGAATCAAAACCCGGTGTCATTATCATTGGCTTCTCAGTCTGCCCTCATTGTCAGCCACTTTCAGAGAGGCCGGTTTGATCACATGCTCCATCAGTCCCAGTCCAGCTGGCCTTGGTGAGCTCCCATTAGATCAGTCCCACCGTCTCCTTGGGTGGATGCACCCCTCGTAGTCCTGATTTCCTTGCTCATGTTCTCCCTCCTTCTGCTTTTCATCTGGGCCTTGGGAGCTCAGTCCAGTGCTCCAATGTGGGTCTCTGTCTCTATCTCCATCCATCGCCAGATGAAGGTTTGGTCTGGATGGTTGTTCTCAGCAATGTTAAGGTTTTCTTTTGCTTCAAATTGCTAATGGGTCTCCACCATATTCCAGCTTCCCAGACATGAGTAGCCTGTATTATGTAAAGGATCTGGAATCTGTCCCAGAATATCTCTCTAACAAACCTAGAAATAATCTTTAATATTTAAAATACTAAGCCGTGTTGGAGAGGCAGTTCAGCAGTTATGAGTACTTGCCTGCTCTTCTATAAGAAGCAAGTTCAGTTCCCAGCCCCCAAGTCAGGCAGCTCACAACTGCCTGTAACTCTGGCTACCGGTGATCAGAGGCCCTCTTTTAGCCTTGCTTGGTACATGTATACATTCACACACAGACACACAAATAAAAATAATTTTTTTTTTCAAAAATAAATCCAATAAGGTGACTATATCAAGAAGAAAAGTCTGGAAGGCTAAGGACATTTTTCTAGGAAGGTATGCAAAGGATAATTAAGAAGTGTATTCTGAGAAAACAGGGATAGTGGCGGGTGGACAGCAGGAAGATGGGCAATAAAATAAATCTAAAGGATCTCTGCATTCTCATCATGGTCCTAGAGAGGTTTGGAGGGAACAGCTTCCTGGGCACCCACAACATGTATACTTCTTATAGCAGTTGGGCAGTATGTCTGAGGGGTAAGGGCACTACATACCTGGCCCTTTCTGCTGTTTTCTTTGGGGATGTCTGCAGTCCTATGTTCTTTCTGTCCAAGCCTCCTTCTTTGCCCGTCTCCTTCCAAGCTTCAGATACCCAGGAGAAGCGATGTCCCTCTCCAGCTGACTGCAGCTCACTTGTGTTCATGCCTCCCCGGCATTTCCTTCATCATCTCTGGCTTGTCTGATGGCAAACTGGCATCTGCTTCCCAGAGAAGCTGAAGTATTGCACAAGAGAATCTGTGGCTCTGCTGGGAGGGATGTCGGGCGGTGGCACAACACCTGTTCCTACCAGAGCCAGCAGCTGTCTCGGAGCTTAAGGGGACAGTCACCATGCCAGGCGACACTTTTGCCACTACTTTCTAGTAAAGAATAACTGATGAAATGAGGAGACCGTGCAGATGTGCAAGTCTGAGGTCAGCCTGGTCAGCACAGTGAGACTGTGCCTCAAAGTGTGTGTGTGGGGGGGGGTCACATTTGAGCCAGGATAAGCTATGTGTGCTGCAGATTGCAGAGCGAGGACGTAGAGGTGTCCAAGACCATTAGAACTCAGAATATTTAGTGAAGCCCCAACGACACCTTCTCATAAAACTCTAAGGAATAAACCCATATGGTCACATCCATCACAGTAATGCCTACTCTCTGGTAACAATTTCTGTATTAATTTGATTTTCTATTGCTGTCATAAACACCCAAGACCAAAAGAAACTTGGAAAGGAAAGGATTTATTTTGGTGTACAGATCAAATTATCATCAAGGGATGCCAAGGCAGGACTCAACTCAGGAACTTGAAGCAAAAACTAATAGGGAAATTCTGCTAACTGGATTGCTTTCCCTAGCTTGTTCATCACCTACAAAACTAAATTTTTAGTGGTTTGATTATTCTATGAGAAGGATCTTACTCTGTAGGCCTGGCTGCCTGGAACTCTCTTTCTAGATCAGGCTGGTCTTGCATTCAAAGAGATCTACCTACCTCTACTCCCTGAGTGCTAGGATCAAAGGCACATGACACCACACCCAGCTCAAGTTTGGGGTCTGGTTTTTAAACAAGATCTCACAATTGCCTGGCAGTGGTGGTGCAAGCCTTTAATCCCAGCACTCTGGAGGCAGAGGCACGCGGATCTCTGTGAGTTCAAGGCCAGCCTGGTCTACAATAGCTAGTTTCAGGACAGGCTCCAAAGTTACAGAGAAACCCTGTCTCTAAAAACCAAAAAAAAAAAAAAAAAAAAACAAACAAAAAAAAAAACCTCACAATTGTCAAGAATCCTCTCCAATCATCTTGTCTCTGCCTTCCAAGTGTTGATAGTAAGGTTTGAGCCACCACACTTGAGTTTTACCTATGATGTCCCAGCTGTTATTCGACCACCATCCTTTTCAACTTGTTCATATAGTATACACTACTACATACTATAGGCATGTCTGGTCTACATCTCAGCACACACACACACACACACACACACACACACACACACGGTGGAGGGGGAGAATTAAAAAAGAAAAACAGTGTTTTTCCCTAAGTTCTAGGAAATAAGAGCAATGACTGAGTACAACTGTAAACAAATGTTAGAAAAATGGGGAAGCTAGAGAGGGAGGGAGAGAGGGAAGAGACAGGCAGTAGGGAAGAAACAGCTGCCTGCCAGTACAGTGGACTGTGATGCCCCATAACCAAACAGCACTGTTGACTGTCCAGGGCATGTTCTTCTTGGCATCAGATGACCTGTCCAAGAGAGACAAAGCCAACCCCTGGTCCAGGTCTTTCAGAATCCTCACTGAATAGGCTGTACCAGTGGGAAAGAAGTGCTACAGAGGAGTTAGCCCTGCGTTAGCTGACAGGAGGCTCCCAGGAGCACAACGGGACACAGTGGGTATGGTGCTGAGGGAAGAAAATGCTATTTATAGTCTGATAAACAAGCATCAGCGTCAGATTCTACTAGGTGCTTACTGTTTTCCTAACTTTGAGATTCTATAGTTTTGTCTTTCTTTATCCATGCCCCCCAACACAAGAAGACATCCACCTACACATCCTCTAGAGCCCATGGTGGAGGCAGAAAACAGAAGCATAGATGTAAAAGCAATAAAAATAAATAAATAAATAAATAAATAAATAATCAAACGCTACTACAGAGCTACAGTACTGAAAACAGCCTGGTATTAGCATAAGAACAGACAGGAGGACCAATGGAACTGAATAGAAGACCCAGATATCAATCCACACATCTTCGAACACCTGATACTTGATAAAGAAGCAAAAAATATCAAATGGAAAAAAGAAAGCATATTTAACATGTAGAAAAATGAAAATAAACCCATATATATCACCATGAACAAAACTCAAGTCCAAATGGATCAAAGACCTCAACATAAAGCCAGCCACTCAGAACTTTATAGAAGAGAAAGTGGGAAGTACACTTGAACGCATTGCCACAGGGAACCACTTCCTAAATATAACCCCAGCAGCACAGACATTGAGAGAAACAATTAATAAAGGGGACTTCCTGAAACTGAAAAGGTTCTGTAAAGCAAAGAACATGGTCAACAAGTCAAAATGACAGCCTACAGAATGGGAAAAGATCTTCACTAACCCCACATCAGACAGAGGTCTGATCTCCAAAATATACAAAGAACTCAAGAAAATGGACACCAAAAGATCACATAATCCAATAAAAAATGGCTTACAGACCTAAACAGAGATCTCTCAACAGAGGAATCTAAAATGGCTGAAAGACACTTAAGGAAATGTTCAACATCCTTAGTCATCAGAGAAACGCAAATCAAAACAACTCTGAGATTCCATCTTACACCTGTAAGAATGGCCAAGATCAAAAACACTGATGACAACTTAAGCTGGAGAGATTGTGGGGAAAAGGGAACACTTCTGCATTGCTGGTGGGAATGCAGGCTGATACAATCCCTTTGGATGTCAGTGTGGCGATTTCTCAGAAAATTAGGAAACAACCTTCCTCAAGACCCCGTAATACCACTTTTGGGTATATATCCAAAGGATGCTCAATCGTGCCCCAAGGACATATGCTCAACTATGTTCATAGCAGCTTTGTTTGTCATAGCCAAAACCTGGAAACAACCTAAATGCCCCTCGATCGAAGAATGGATAAAAAAAAATGTGGTACATTTACAACATGGAGTACTACACAGCAGAAAAAAATAACGACATCTTGAATTTTGCAGGAAAATGGATGGAGCTAGAAAACATTATTTTGAGTGAGGTAACTCAGACACAGAAAGACAATTATCACATGTACTCACTCATAGGTGGTTTTTAAACATAAAGCAAAGAAAGACAGCCTACAAAGCACAACCCCAGAGAACTTAGACAACAATGCGGACATTAAGAGAGACTTACATAGATCTAATCTACATGGGAAATAGAAAGTAGAAAAGGACAAGATCTCCTGAGTAAATTGGGAGCATGGGACCTTGAGGGGGGGGGGGTTTGAAGGGGGAAGTGAGAGGCAGGGAGGGGAGCAAAGAAAAATGTAAAATTCAATATCAATAAATAAATAAATAAATGAAAGGCTGTCTGTGAGCCTTCTCTTCCAGCTTATTGACATAATTATGATCCTTATTTAAAAAAAATAAAGCCTTTTGAGGAATTATATAAAAGGATCCAACATCCAAGGCCAGCACAGGTAATTTAGCAAGACTGTCTCAAACTAAAATAATGAAGGAGCTAGAAGTGTAGCTCAGTGAAAGAGTACATGCCTAGTACATATAAGGTCCTACCTGGGTCAATCTCCAGCACTGAAAAAGAGAAGACTGTTTCAGTTTCTCAGTATTAATTAGCTTTGTTGTTTAAGAAACAGGACCTTACTTTGTAACACAGACTGACCTTGAACTTGAGAGTCTCTTGCCTTTGCCTCCCAGGTACTAGTATTACAGGTTTGTTCCACCAGGTCCCATGTCATTGGGATTTAAATTATATATTGTAAATTTACTCATTAAATGTCTTAAAATTGTATTGGTCCAGCCAAATTTCTTAGACTGTCACTTCTAGTTCATCTGCTCCCTTCTACGCCTGTGCTTCCTATATTGCCTCCAGCTTGCTAACTTTTTCAGAGCATGTGACTAACCCCTTAGTTACATGTGGTGGTTTAAAAAAAATCGCCCCCATAGCCTCCCAGGGAGTGGCACTATTAGGAGGTGTGACCTTTCTGGGGTAGGCATAGCCTTGTTGGAGGAAATATGTCACTGGCGATAGGCTTTGAGGTCTCAGAATCTGGCTCACTGTCTTTTCCTTCATATCCAGATGTAGAACTCTCAGCTACCTCTCCAACACCATGTATTCCTGCGTGATGCCATGCTTCCCACCATGGTGATAGTGGGCTAAGCCTCTGAACTGTAAGTCAGCCCCAATTAAATGCTTTTCTTTCTAAGAGCTGCTGTGTTATGATCTCTTCACATCAACAGAAGCCCTAGCTAAGGGAGGCATATTGGTCACTCAGGTTCTTTCACAGATGCTAGCACGCATCCTCCAGCCAAGCTGCCAGTAAGGACACCTGCTCTGTCTGAACAAAACAGAACTATTTTCATTTTGGGTAATGCCATTCCCAACTCTAAAGTTACAGTATGGAGAAGATTGGTGGTGGCTTCCAATCATGGATACTCCTCCTTCACCTATAGCTATGGAGATTGGTCTCTGATTGATGAGATCAAACACAAAGAATCCTTTTCTGAGACTTCTCTAACTGGAGCATGAAGAAGGATGTTCATTTCTGGTAAGGAAGCCATAAAGATGCAAACATAGAGCTTCTGCAAGCATGGCAGGGAAGTGTGAGTGTCTGTAAAGAAAAAGATATATTTAGACAGAGTTGGCCAGTTTTAACTGTTTCTAAATTCCCCAAATCCAGACCAAACCACCCATCCCATTCTTCACTTTTATGGATCAATGTATTTCCTTTTGCCAAGTGTAGTGGTATACACTTGTAATCCCTGCACAGAGGCTGAGACAGGAGGATCTTGAGTTCAAGTTTAGCTTGGCATGCATAGGCGAGCTATACCTACTTTAAAAAGTAACACTAAATGGCTGGAGAGATGGCTCAGCAGTTAAGTAACACGAATTTAGGGCCAGAGAGTTAACTCAATGATTAAGAACACTTTTTGCTCTTTCAAAGCACTCAGGTTCAACTCCCAGCACCCACATGACAGTTGGCAACCACTCATAATGCCAGTTCCAGGGGATCTAATAGCCTCTTTTGATTTCCACCAGTACCAGGCATGCAGGCAAAACATTCAAAACACAAAATAAATACATCTTTCCAGGCGGTGGTGGTGCACACCTTTAATCCCAGCACTCGGGAGGCAGAGGCAGGCGGATCTCTGTGAGTTCGAGACCAGCCTGGTCTACAAGAGCTAGTTCCAGGACAGGCTCCAAAACCACAGAGAAACCCTGTCTCAAAAAAACAAAACAAAAATCATTCTTATGCATTATCTACTTAAAGTTGGACTTCAGTTCCTTCAACTTTGAATGTTGACTATTCTTCATGGTGTGTGTGTGTGTGTGTGTGTGTGTGTGTGTGTGTGTGTGTGCTATGCTAGAACAGTGCTCTACTAATAAAATGCATCAACTTCATGATCTTTTATTTTATTTTAATCTGTCCTCAATGAAAGCCAAGGACACACTAAACTTTAAAATGCCCATGATAATATTTGTAATAGTTTTCTAATTGGCAAAGTTATGGAGATAAATATTTCAGACATTTGTACACATAGTAATGTATATTATGACCCCCCATTTTGCAAAAATTCGATCTTAAAATGTTTATAAGCCTATACAGATCTCATTTGCAAAGCCAGTTTTGATATCATGATATATTAATCAGTTCATAGAGCTCAGTCTAGTGCTTTGCTTAGTGGTGTCATAAGAATTCATCCTCTGTTCAAAATGCATTTTCTTAATTGACTGCCACTGGTAATGTGGTCACTACTGTGTATGCAATCTCGTTGATAGAATTTTCTTTTCTGGGAATTGAATATGTAAGACAGTTGCTTGCCAAGCAGCGGTGGTGCATGCCTTTAATCCCAGCCCTCGGGAGGCAGAGACAGGTTGATCTCTGCAAGTTTGAGGCCAGCCTGGTCTACAGAGCGAGTTCCAGGACTGGCTCCATAGCTACTGAAAAACCCTGTCTCGAAAAACAAATAATAATAATAATAATAAAGACAGTTGCTCAACCACTGAACTATAGTCATTGTCCTGGAATTTTCTGTTTGTTTGTATGTTTTTCTTTTGAAACAGACTTACATAGTCCAGGCTGTTCCTAAACTCCTGATTCTTCTGCCTCTACCTCCTAAATGCTGGTACTACAGGCATCCCTACCATGCCCTTACCACCAATGCCCCTATAATTTTTATTTAGAGTCTGCAGACCTTTGCTATTGACTTTATGTATATACATGGGTTCTGAAAGAAGCTGAATGTTCTGTTTTTCAATTCCATGATAAAAATTATATCAGATTATTGGCAGAATTCCTCTTAAGTTGAACCACAAAAGAGATCAGTCATGTGCCTGACAGATTATGAGAGGAACTTAACATTCTGCAATGTGGACAGTACTGAGAAGGCAGGAACCCTGATTGCTTCCTTACTAAGAGTTATAAACAATAAGAAACAGCAGCAGTGTTTCGGTAGCATTTAATAAGATGAGGGACGTTACCTAAGCATTTAACACTGATTGTGCTGGGATCTAGGTTGGGTGCTTAATGCTCTTTGCCTCTTATCGAAAGAACTGAAAATAACGGCTCATACAGATTTGAAAAATCACTGAGATAATGTTATTAGAAACACTGAGAGTACAGATTAAAGAGGGATACACTATCAAGGTTAATAGCGGGCCACAAAACTGAGCGTACTCAAGGGCTCAGGTTATAGTCCACGGTATCTTTTTATGGGGTCTAAAAGAAGAGCCTGGCGATGAAGAAGTATGGTTTGGGTGATTCTCTATTTTGATTGATAGATTAGGATATACATTTACTTTCCTACTGAGTATGTCCCTTTCTATCATGCATCTAATTTTAATCATATGTACACCCAATTATACATATGCATAAGATAGTAAATAGGAAGGACACAGTTTGCCACAAGCATAAAAGTTTAAAGAATTAATGTTTTTGTCCGTGATTTTGAGTACTGCATAGATCTTTGCAGTCTAAAAAGATATGGCTGAATTTTATGTAACCTTTGTGACAGCTTTTATTAAAGTGGAAGGTCTGTAACTCAAAATAAATTAATATTTTTATTCATCATTAACTTGTGGTTGTTAGTTAAATAAATTTGTTTGCCCCATCTATAGACTGAATGTTTTTTTGCCTCCTCAATTTGATGGTATTGGGAGGTGGGGCCTTTTGTAATTGAGAGCCCTCCTGGGTGGAATCAGTGACCTAAGAAGAGCTGCGATATCTAGACCTGGTGGAAACATAGCTAGATGACTGCTGATAGGCCAAGACACAGGCCTCACTGGACACAAGATCTGCCAGTTCCTTGATCTTGAGCTGTCCCACCTGCTGAACTGTGAAAAATAAATACATAAATTGCGGTTGCTGTGTCGGCCACCAGTATGTGAGTCTCCCACCTCCCTTTTATGCTTCTAGGGGTCTGGACTCTGCAGACGCTAGACAAACGCCACACCTCTCATGTACATCCCCAGCACAGTATTTTGTTATAGCTGTCTGGACTCACAGAGACGCCCTCTAAAAGAACTTGTCTATTCAATTAGCTTAATGCAAAACAAAACAAAACTTGAGAAGCAGTCCTGGCTTATGGCAGCTGCACACAGCTCTCCGATCAATACTCGTTCCGTTCTTAGCACTAATGTCCACTCCACCCACGTTTCAGACAGCAAGATGGAGGAGAAAAAAAAAAGAATATGACTTTATAAAGCAAGGGGAGCGAGAGAAGGGCACACATGAATAAATGAGGTTATGGGGCTGGACCTTCTGTTTGCTGGGCGTAGGCTAGGGTACGAATGTGAGGCGGTGGTCATCTGCAGAACAGATCTGGCAAAGGACAAATGAACAATGATTCATCCTCAAGCGTTTCATTGGCTGTAAGTTTTTAGGTCAGGAAACACCTCATGAGAACAAGTGTTCTGTTGAACCAAACAGAAGTTTCAGTTTTACAAACTGAAAAGACTGAAGAAAGCAGAGATGAAAAGTGAATCGCAGACTGATCATTTCAAAGTCACTTTCTTTGTGGGTGTGGGCAGCAGACAAAACAAATCGATAACTTAGAGGATCACTTGCCCAGCATCCTGAGGCCCTGGGTTTGATCCCCAGGGTTATAAAACAAAACAAAAACCATAGACTTTTAAAAGTTCATAGTATCAAGTTACTTTTGTGTGTTCTGATTAAGGTGAAAGGAACTTCATTGTCACGGGAATAGAAATTAGTATGTTGCTCTCCAACTCTGGTTTTTTCAGAGACTGGGTCTCTGGCTAGACCAGAACTCTGACATAACCTCAACCTCAAACACACAGGGTTTTGCTACCACATTTGGCTCTAATCCTGATTTCTTCCTTTTTTTGTTTCTTGAGATATGTAGGCCTGGCTGTCCTGGAACTCTCTGTAGACCAGGCTCGTCTCAAACTCAGAGTTCTGGGATTGAAGGCATGCGCCACCACTGCCCAGCTGTCTAATCCTGATTTATTTCCAAAGGTCAGATAAACAACTTAGTTTCAGTTTGGGGATGTACAACTATAGCTTGGGTGACCCTTTTTATTTTTTAAAGACTGAACTAGTGCAGTAGCTTAGATTAAAACAATGCCTCCCATAATTTTTATTGAACAGATGCCAGCAATTCACATGATAAATACTTGTGGCAGTTTAAAGAGTTAAAAGTATTGGTAGGGCAGGCAGGAGGCAAGGGCAGGGGTAAGGGTTGGCTTATAGCCCACTAGCAGACACAAGAGGGTAATGACAGTCAAGGCCTAAAGAAATGACTCTGTTGAAAGGAGATTTGGGTTCCATTTGGGACTGAGTTTTAAGATCTTGAGAGTTCTCTGTATCCATCAGTATCCACATCACTGTACGGCTTTGGGAAAAATAGAGATGACCATCTGACACTGATGGAAGTACCAAGAAAACAAGTGCTAAGGATAGAAATGTCGAGATGGAGACCTGAGGCCGCTCCTTTCCTTTGGATCTGGTGGAACTCTAAACAGGAGGAGGGAGGCAGGCGCAGGCTGTGCGTGGAGTCATTAGAAACACTGAAGTGTGAGGCGGCAAGGGAAAGGTGTCCTTTCCTGTATAGGAGTAGTTCCAGTAAGGATCCTGCAAAGCAAGACAAGGGAACTAAGAGCAATGGAGAAGCCCGCGGAAGTACCATCTGTAGGGCATTCAAAAAGACAAGGGAACTAAGAGCAATGGGGAAGCCCGTGGAAGTACCATCTGTAGGGCATTCAAAAAGACAAGGGAACTAAGAGCAATGGAGAAGCCAGTGGAAGTACCATCTGTAGGGCATTCAAAAAGTCCGACCCGGAGTTAGAAATTATTAGATGGACCATCCACTTTGGGCAGGAAGTATTGTTAGTGACCAGAATAAAGACTGGGGTATGTCAGTGTATATTAATATGCTCTTGCTTCTGGCTTTTCACTTACTTATTGCTGCTTCTGATTTTAGGCTCTCAAAGAATGTCATATTGAACACATCAATAATGAAGCTTTTATATAGCAATACAAAGCTGGTTTAATGCTGAGATGGGCAAAGGAGAATAAGTGCTAGATGTAGCCTGGGGCTCCCTGTGTAGACCAGGCTAGCCTTGGACTCACAGAGATCCCCCTGTCACTGCCTACCAGTCCTAGGATTAAAAGCAGGCACAACCATACCTATCCATTCTTTATTCTATATTAGAAAAAGAAATCCTACAAATTCCTGAAATTGGATTGATAGAAATATTCATGTACTCGGGAATAAACACAAAGACTTAAGAAGAAACAAACTGCACAATGACTGGACAGTGAGTGGTAAATTCATCACCACTGACAGGTAAGAAAAGTTTTCTATCAAGAAAATTCAGGCAGCCGGGCAGTGGCGCACGCCTTTAATCCCAGCACTCGGGAGGCAGAGGCAGGAGGATCTCTGGGAGTTCAAGCCCAGCCTGGTCTACAAGAGCTAGTTCCGGGACAGGCACCAAAGCTACAAAGAAACCCTGTCTCAAAAAATCAAAAAAAAAAAAAAAAAAAAAAAAAAAAAAAAAAAAAGAAAAAAAGAA
>NW_026068019.1:1190408-1214927 GCF_014885135.2 Alexandromys fortis
AAAAAAAAAAAAAAAAAAAAAAAAAAAGAAAGAAAGAAAGAAAGAAAGAAAGAAAGAAAGAAAATTCAGGCAAATGGACATTAACTTTCCTAAGAAACACATAAATATGGGAAGTTATTTCTAGTACACCCTATATTATAATTTGTTGGGGTGCCACAACATATACCACAGATTGTGTGGTTTCAACAAATATTAATTTTTCAATTGTTACTGAATTGAAGAAAAAATCCAAAATCAAGATGTCAGCAGGGAACCGGACTGTGGGGGTGCACACCTTTAATCCCAGCACTCAGGAGACAGAGACAGTGGATTTCTGTGAGTTCAAGGCTTCAAGGCTAGCCTGGTTTACAGCGCGAATGCCAAGGAAGGCTCCAAAGCTAAACAAGAAACCCTGTCTCGAAAAAAAAAAAAAAAAAAAAAAAAAAAAAAAAAAAAAAAAAAAAAAAAAAAGAACTAATGTCAGCAGGGAAGGTTCTTCTGAGGTATCTCTCCCAGGCTGGTAGATGGATGCCCTATCCTGTATCTAGGCTGGTAGATGGATGCCCTATCCTGTATCTAGGCTGGTAGATGGATGCCCTATCCTGTATCTAGGCTGGTAGATAGATGCCCTATCCTTTATCTAAGCTGATAGACTGGTTCTCTATCTGAATCTGCCCATGTTTAAAAGTGGATCCAGTCTTTTCTTATAAGGGCTTCGGTCAGATTGGATTAGACTCTACCCTAATGTCCTCATTTAAATTTAATCACCTTTTAAAAAGCCATATTTTCAATTGGTCACTTTCTGGCCTACTGAAAGTTCTGATTTCAAAATATAATTTGAAAGATTGACTCAACTCATGCCAAAACATCCTCAAAAAATCAGATAATATAAACTCCAAGGTGAAAGCAGGACATGATGCCACACAAATGGAATCTCAGCAATTGATAAATAGAAACAGGAGGCTAATTTCAGTTACACAGCTAGGCTAGCCTAGGCTACATGAGACTCTGTCTCTAAATAGATAAGTACTTGAGTTTATTGAGATATAACCAAGCTCTTAGTGGAAGAATTTTACTCTAATAAAATTTCAACAAAAACCTGGCTGGCACGCTAGCACTTATTTATCTGTAATCTCAGCACTTGAGAGGTAGAGGCCAGAGGATCAGGAGCTCAAGGTCACTCCCAGTGCCACAGCAATTCAGAGGTTAGCCTGGGCTGCAAGAGATTTGTCTTAAAAAATAAACTTTAATCCCAGAGGCAGAAGCAGGTGGATCTCAGTGAGTTCAAGGCCACTCTGGTCTACAGAGTTCCAGGACAACAAAGCTTGTCTCAAAAAACAAAACAAAAAAAAATATAGTAATTGTGGGGGCCCACAGAAGTGGATCCATTCCACTTTGACTAAAGGTCAGAGAATTTAAGCCTATTCTTGCTCCTTTAAAGTTATCTTCAGGAGATTTGACTTAAGGTGTACCTACTAACAAGGAAGATTTTTGTTTTGTTTGTTTGTTTGTTGAGACGGGGTTTGTTTGTTGTTGAGACAGGGTTTCTCTACACCTCGGGAGATTTAACTTAAGGTGTGGCTACTAACAGACTTCTTGACCTATGGGATGGTTACTTGGTGTTTTGCATTTCAAGATGGTAAGTACTTTGTTCCTTGTCACAATAAAAAAGTCTTTTGCTTTTTTCTTTTTTGGGGAGGGGTTGAGGTATTTAAAGACCATAAGAAATAAATGTGGGCCGGGTGGTGGTGGTGCACACCTTAAAACCCAGCACTTGGGAGGTAGAGGCGGATGGCCTGAGTTCTTGGCCGGCCTGGTCTACGAACAAGTTCCAGCACAGGCTCCAAAGCTATAGGGAAACTTTGTTTCAAAGAGAAAGAAAGAAAGAAAGAAAGAAAGAAAGAAAGAAAGAAAGAAAGAAAGGAGGGAGGGAGGGAGGGAGGGAGGGAGGGAGGGAGGGAGGGAGGAGGGAGGGAGGGAGGAAGGAAAGAGAGAAACAAACAAGCATGGGCATTCAATATTCACTGGATTGTCCTCCAAGGACTATCCTAGGTCTCTGTATTTCTTTTGTATCTCTGTCTATTCTGCCTAACATTTCTAACCCACTTACCCTTACCCTGGAACACATGACCCGTCGTGGCTGGACCCCAACAGATGTCACCCCAACATGTGGCTATGACAAATAATAATGGTTCGAATACCAATTTATTCTAAACTACTGAAGCCAAATTCCATAGGATATAGTTCAGTTCTCTTGCCCTTCTCCTTTCATTATATTTAATTGTATATTATCTAAAATTAAAATACATATTTCTTTTAGGCTCATTATTTCTCACCCCTAATCAACATTCCCAAGTACCTTAAAGCTAATCTCAACCAAGATAGGCAAAGACTCCTCCACTGACCTAGTCCTCCACCCTACTCGCCTTCCCCAAGAAGACAGTTTTTCTTCTGTTCCCTGGGCTGTGGTGGACGGAGGTGGTGGGGAAGCAGTAGCAGGTCTAAAGCAGCACGAGTGTTTCCATTCTTGAAAGCATCATCGTGAGCATGCGCAAACATCTCCCTGGGAAAGACACAACTCCGGCAGCAATCTGGCTTCACACAGATCCTGGCCAGCATGTGAAGAAGACACCTGTTTCTGAAAAGCCACTACTGTTTCAAATAACCAGCTTCTTAATGGTCTTGACTTGGGCACATTCCAGGAACTATTCATGAGGTGAGTAGACTATTTTCAGTCTTTTTGGGAACAACCATGTTCTCCCATTTCTCTTTTTTTTTAAAAAAGATATTTATTTATTTATTTATTATATATACAGTATTCTGTCTGCTTGTATGCCTGCAGGCCAGAAGAGGGCACCAGACCTCATTACAGATGGTTATGAGCCACCATGTGGTTGCTGGGAATTGAACTCAGGACCTTTGGAAGAGGAGGCAATGCTCTTAACTGCTGAGCCATCTCTCCAGCCCCCTTCCATTTATTTTTATCCTTTTGGAAGCCATGGCCTGGGAGACCTGTGTATCCATCTGTGTTAACAATGAACCTGTCCCTTCAGTCCCTTCATCTTTGTTCCCTCTTCCCTGGGACCCAAGCTCTGCACATCCTATCATCCAGATCACCCTTTATAAACAGGATTCTTCTATCTTCCTCAAAGATTATAAGTACTGTGTTTCATAACTATATCGGGTAAGCTGGGTCAGGTTAGCTACTGTGACAGTTAACTAATTCATCACTGACCAAATGAAGATGAAAACAGTACTTAGCTCACTACTATCAAAAATAGACTTAGTGATTTGGAAACTCAAGAGACTAGGGATGGTAGGGAGGCAGAGGCAGGTGGATCTCTGTGAGTTTGGGGCCAGCCTGGTCTACAAGAGCTAGTTCCAGGACAGGCTCCAAAGCTAAAGAGAAACCCTGTCTTGTAACACCCCACCCCACCCCCCAAAAAAGAGGAGGTGGGGAGGAAGAGACTCATCATTGCTTCACCTTTTACCTAGTTCTTAAAGTTGTTCTTTTCTGGGGCTTAGGCACTGTACTTCTTTTGAAAATTATTGTATTTAGAAACACTTGCTATTTTATCAATGATAACCTACGCGTCCATCTTTAGGAAGAACTCAATAAACAAAAACAAACGAGAAATAAAAAAACAAATCTGTAATCCCAGCTATTCGCTCAGAAACAGCAGCGGTAGGGTGGAAATAAGAGACCTACAAAGGCGACGTAGCTAGACGCGTCTCAATCTGGTATTCAAAGAGGGGAGGGTGATGTAACACACTAGGCAGAGTATTCGCTAGTGTGCCTGAGGCCCTGGACCTGTTTACAAATGCTGGGGGTGGGGGTGGGGATGAGGCAGTGTACTTTCCTGTAATCAATGTGCACCTTGATTTAGGACAGTTTCACTGCAGCACAGTTCCTGAGTCTCTTGCCCGAGTTTTCCAGAGTGTCATGATTACAAGCAAGCACCTGTGTGCACAGTTCTAAATGTAATCGTTTTGTATGAAAGAAAAATAAAAGAATTATGAGAACCCCCAATATACTTGTGTCTTTTTCCCCCACAAAATTCTCATTGATCCAAAGAGTCTTTTATTGTTGATGTTTAGAGTAGCTTTTTTTTGAGACATTATATAGCCTTACTATATAAACCAGGTTGGCTTCGAATTTACAGAGATCCCCTTGTCTCTGCCTCCCTGAGAACCTGCATGTTTTATAAAGTCAAGCCAGAACAACTTTTTATAAGTTAATAAAAATACTGGAGGATTTAGGGTTAAGAAATTAAGTACTAGGGTTTTCTTCAGGACATCTATTCCATTACTTCAAACACCAGTGTATAAATATATTATATTAGTTATACATATAACTAATATTTTATAGTATATACTAGTGATATTTATGATTAGATATCAGTATACAATATCGTTTATAAATGCTAGCGTTATATATATTTGTATATATATTATATTTATATAATTTTTTTAGAAACGGACATTATTAAAATATTTTTGCTATCTTTATAGTCAGCAGACATAATTACCTGTGAAAGCCAATAAAATGGCGAAATCTGTCAGCTTAAACACTGGTGAGGGCAAAGGGCAAAGCTATCCTTTTCAATAAATCTCGAGATTCACAAGACTGATAATAATCTCCACATAGAAGACCAATATTTTTGAGAATTACTTCCATGGTCAAGAGAAATTACTTCCACGGTCAAGAGTTGTACATAAAATGGAACGTGTTAGATGGGCGGTGGTGGTGCACGCCTGTGATCCCAGCACTTGGGAGGCAGAGGCAGGTGGATCTCTGTGAGTTCAAGGCCAGACTGGTCTACAGCTTGAGTTCCAGGACAGCCAGGGTCACACAGAGAAACCTTTTTTTTTTTTTCGAAAAAACAAAACAAAAAAAATCGAGCACTTTGGAAAAAAAACAACAACCCTGTTTTCCACGAAATCCTAGATATTGAGACTCAAGAGTTAGGGATTTGTAAAAGGTAACTCTGTGTAAGGCAAAGGGAAGCGGTCTACAGATATAATAAGAGGGGCATTTCAACCTAGGGGGCACGTTAATCTAAATATCTGTTTTGCCTAGCAAATGTTTTCGCCTCTTCAAGGCTTCCTTGGACTTCAGGAAGCTAAGGACTCAGCCGCCACCTGGCGACGCCAGGGACAGGTAGAGTCCCAGCCGCAGCAATTAGCAGGGCGGAGGCGTCTCCTTTAAGAAGCTGACTCACGTGGATGCTGTGTTGTGTGCGCTCAGCTGGGATGGGGGGCGGGTCCTCAGGCTCACCACATTGGCCACCTTGGCCGAGGAGGCCGAGTTAGGCTCCTTGATTGGCTGTAAGAATGCGAAGTGTCGAATTAGGGGCGGGACGAGCGGCGATGAGCCCGCCCATCCTCTGCGGCTACGGGGCGGGGTGGGTGGCTGAGTGTTGGGGAGCAGGAGTGGGGGGAGGGTGAGCCAGGGGAGGGGCGGGGCGCGACGGAAGGGGCAGAGTGCCAGGGCGAGGGGCGGAGCCTAGACATGAAGAGGGCTGTGGGCCAACCGGGAGAGCCGCCTGAAGGGAGGGCGGGGCCACGCCGGGTGATTGACGCCGAGGCCCGACCGGGGAGAGGCGGGGCCAAGGCCTGACTAAACCTGAAGACTTGGAGGCCGAGGGGCTTCGACCCAGCTGAGAAACGAAGAGCCGCTGGCAGCGCCGATCTCCCCAGCGTGCAGGTGAGTACGGCGGCAGGGGCTGAGCTCGAAGTCGGCGGAGACCCGGAGCCCTCGGGCCGGCGGCTTCGAAGCCTTCGGGGAGCGGCCCGGGGCGGGGGCCCAGGCAGGAAGTGCCTCTTCCCCCTCGCCACTCGTCCGGGGTCCCGGCGCGGCCACCAGGGCCCGTAGGGACCGGAGAGCCGCGGGCCGGGCCGTCGCTCTTTGTGAGGCCGTGGCGCGGCGGCCCCCGTTGGCCCGCCCCCGCCGCGCAGCCGAGCGCCCCCGCGAGCCCGCAACAGACGCGACCCCTTGGCGACCCGCGGCCCCCACCCGCCTCCCCGCCACCCTCGGGGACCGACGCCGCGGCCGCCGCTCCGCGGACAGCTGGCCCGGTGACACCCCCACTTCCTCGGCCGCCCCGCCCCCACGGCTGCCGTCCCCGCCGCCGCAGCGTCGGGGGCGCGCCCGGGCTCCGCTCCGGGTCGGCCCGCGGGCCCGCGCTCCAGGGCCGCGCTCGCATCCAGCCCGCTGCGGAGAGGCCGGACTCGCGCCCCGGTGCCACGGCTGCGGCTCCTGCCCGCTAAGGTGTTAGCCCTCTACCATCCTGCCCTCGGGTCCCTTCGCACTCGGGGCGTGGGGACACGGCTGGGGGAGCCCGCGCCCGCCCAGCTGTTCCGCCTGTGTTTGTTGTGCCGAGGAGGCCCCGCCGCCGCCGCGCTCTCCGCCTTGCGCCAGGCGATTGGCTGGCGGGCATCACGTGGGCGCGATCAGCTGGGCCGGCTGCGGGCGGTCGGCCTGGCGGGGACCCCAAAGCTGGCTGGGGAGCCCACCTGGAGGCTCCTCCCTGCTGGCGGAGATAGGCACACGCCTGCGCACCCCTTGATTTCACGCTGCTGGGCAGGTAGGTAGGACGGCGGAGTATTGCCAGCGGGAGTGGGACGCCGCAGTAGTACAAAGGTCTGGTTTATCCTGACGCCAACTAATCTCCCTTTGGAGTGGCAGTCAGGGAAGGTGTGCAGCTCATTTATTTTTAAACTTTTTTTCTGTTTACAGAGCCCTGTTGGAAAGCTGAGGATTTTTATTTCAGGTGCCCTCTGACAGATGGAAAAATTTCGAAGTAACCACAGTCTTAACCTTGCTTTTGGAAAATAAGTGAACTTGCTGGTGAAGTAGCAGGCACCATAGGAAGCCCGTCAGACAGTTTTGCAAGCCACACCGGCAGGGTTTGCTGCTGCCTTCCAGCATAGAGGAAGTCAAAGTCTTTCAGTGTTTCTCGGGTGCATATTTGTGGCAGATGTGAGATGCTTTGATATATTCTTTTGCTAAGAATTAGTCTCATAGTGTATTAGGTAAGAAGGAGATTCCAGAAAATGTGAACTCTTCTGTCTGGAAGCTACCAATTTAGTAAAAGGTTACAGACCGATGACTTGAGAAAAACCACGACGCTAAATGTTGGGATGTTATGAAATGAGTGTTACAAAAGTTCAAAGATGAGACAGTGAGACACCAGGAGGAGGAAGTCGCAAGTATTCTGAAGAGAATGACATTAGGCCTAGAAAATGAAAAGCCAGTGGGTTATGTTGGCCACATGGGTTTAGGAAAAACGGCCTGGAACTTTTACAAATGCAGGAAGATGGAGCATGTTCGATTTGACGGACATATGTGTGTGTGTAGTGAAGCACAAGGTATTTTGTACTCTGGAAGGACTAATGCCCTTGTTTTTCGGTAGAGTCCTATACTCCGAAGGCCAGGCTGGCCTTAAACTCTTGGCAACCCTCCCTTATTGTCCTTGGTGCTAGGATTCCAGGTGTGCCGGTTAATGCCCGCTTCATGCCCTCATGTGGCCTGTTCAGTACAGATTTTCCCCTTAGTTTATGTATAAAAACCATCTTATCTCTCGGAAAGGCACACAGTGAAATTCATTCAATTTGTAAGGGAAACCAAATTGGATTTTTAACAGTGACTTTTCTAAGCACACTTGGTTAATGTATGTGGCTTCCTCTAAAAGAACATCTACTGGAACTTTTCCTGGTCTCATTTGTCTTCTCTGTCAACTAAGGCTATTTAAAAACAAAATGTTAAAAAAAAAAAAAAGAGGGTGGTGATAAGACCCTGCAGGTAAAAGTGCTTGATGAAAGTCTGACGGCCTTACTTTTAGTTCAGGGACCCACAGGGTAGAGAGAACCTCTTCTACAAAGCTGTCCTGGTCTCCATGTGCCCCACACAATTAACTAAGTCCAATAAAAATGTCTAAATTTAATAAGGAAGTGAGACCTACTCTACACCCTATGAAAAAGCCTATGGGATGTGAAACTACTACTAAATATACATGAGATGTGAAGGTAGTCCTAAGTGTATTTATCTAGCCTCCTTTGTTTTGGAGTGCTTTGGTAGTTATGTAACTATGTAAATTAATACTATTTCCCTGATAATGCCGTGTGGTAACAAATGTGTAATTTGGGAACTGTTAGCTAGACATGAATTTGCTATTTGGCACTTCACTCTAGAAAGCAAACTATATTGTAGCCATCCAGCAAGAAGCTTTCAGTTTTGCATCACAACAAACAAGGGGATCATGTTTGTCTTGCCAAGTTGTTTTTGGGGAGATAACCAGCTCAGATTATTTGCTGACTCATGACTAGCTGCTGAGTTATGTGACTGGTCTTATTTTCTAATGACTAAGCAGTATTCTAGAAATACAGTCAGTATGGAAATTGTTTAACAAAACAAAATAAGGCATTATCTTATGTGAGAAGATCAGACATTTACTTCCTGTCAAATGAAGACCCAGTCCCACAAGCAGGACATCATTTGGCCCAGCAGAGTGACTTGATACTGTTCTGTAAGAGGATGGCATGGCTTTCTTATGTCATTGATGCTTGACTCTTGCTAACCAAGTACAAAAGTAAGAACAATTGGGCTGGGGATGTGTTTTCCTAACATACACATGGTATTTGGTTTGATTTCCAGTATTACAAAAAGGAAAAAATAGATTTTCTAGATTGAATTGTTGTTTCACCATGTAACTTTTAAGTATAATATTGTAAAAAATTGCTATGAAAATAGTTAATGAAACTGAAATAGCATCACATGTTTATTACAGTATTAATAATTATTCTAGCCATTAAAAGTTTTATGGCTTTTGTCTTTCCTTTGTTCTAGAGAGAAGAGACTGAAAGCCAAATAGACACTCATTTATTCACGTGAATCCATTTTAGCAGAATCAAAAACAAACTACTTCTCAAGGGGGCAGATTTTTGTAACTTCCCATACTGGAACCCTGTGTACCAGCCTCCTTATATGCACTTCTCTTTCCCCATCTGGTGCAATGAAAAAACCCCTCTGCTCTGTCCAGAGGGGGTGGGAACACTGTGATGGGTGATTGAAAATGCCCCAAAGTTACAATTCCTGAACTAAGGAATAGTCTTTGTGAAGAGGACATTTTTGCAAACAGATGCCAATTGTTCTCCCTGGTATTTTTAGAGCTAGGAAGTGGTATCTCCTTAGGCTAAATCCATTTGCCAGGATTGAGACCACACTGGATTATTAATTATAGGGAGGGCAGGTACCTATTTTAAGACTAAAGTTGAGACACTAAGAACTTGACATCTTAGCTTTCGTCCAGTTTATAATTTCTGTTACCTTGGTATTTAACGTGGCTGTAATTAACAGGAGGTGAGGCTGTTACTTGCTACTGTTTCGTGTCAGTTCTGAACCCTGCTTTCGCATCTGTGGTGGGGCAGAGTTGAAATGGGATATGTAGTCTACTCTGATGACCTTTATTTAGCACTCACTGTACAGGACCCTGTTCTCAGGATATAGTATCTCCATTTAGATACTTTGCTGTTGCCTTTTACA
Organism: Alexandromys fortis; assembly: GCF_014885135.2. Taxonomy (NCBI): domain Eukaryota; kingdom Metazoa; phylum Chordata; class Mammalia; order Rodentia; family Cricetidae; genus Alexandromys; species Alexandromys fortis. Next base: position 1,199,932 of record NW_026068019.1, read on the forward strand.
TAGGAAACAGGGTAATTTGTTAAAGTTTACAAGGGTATTGAGCGAGGGGGGAGCTGAAATATACAAACAGCTCCTGTCTTTAGAGTTTAAGTAATCTAAGCCATGCTGTATAAGTCTTTGTGGGTGAAGCGTGGAGGCAGCAGCTGGATATATATTATTAATTTGAATGATCTTCATATAGTTGATCTTTAGTATGCTAAAGTGGTTATGGGAAGCTAAGAATTTTTGTCTTTGAGACTGGGACTCTCACTGGCTGGTTCTAAACTTTAGTACCCTGCTCAGTCTTCTGAATGCTGAGATTACAGGCCTGAACCATTGTGCCCAACTCAGAATGCCAATGATTTTAGCCAGAAAATCCATGAAGAAAATGGGAATGGATTTGAAAGCTACTGCTACCGATCTTTAGACCTGACTCCAGCTAAGTTTCTGTTTCTGAGGATTGCAAGCCACCAGTTTGTACAGTCACCGTGTAAACTCTGCTGGTAGCTAGAGAGCAGTTAAGTATAAACAGTGGACCTGGAGAGATGGCTCAGCGGTTAAGAGTACTGCCTGCTCTTCCAAAGGTCCTGAGTTCAATTCCTAACAGCCACATGGTGTCTCACAGCCATTTGTAATGAGATCTGTTGCCCTCTTCTGGCTTGCAGAATACTGTATACATAATAAATAAGTAGATCTTTAAGAAATGTATAAACAAAGGAGTGTGGCTATGTATCAAAGAAACTATCACCACTAAAATATTTGATGTTTTCTTAATGCTTTAAAAGAATACTTTAGATTGTGGGCAGTTAAATTAGAGGTGAGCTAGATTTAGCCAGCTGACTCTGGTTTGCTGACCCCTGTGTTTTTGACTTGGGTTTTATTTTATTCTGTGTGCATGAATTTTTTGCCTGCATGTAGTCTGTGCCCTAGTTTTTGTGTCTGGTGCAGGTGTAGGCCATAGAGGGCATCATATACCCTGGAACTGGAGTTAGAGATGTTTGTAAGTCCAAATATGGGTGCTGGAAATTGAACCCAGGTCCCCTGCGGGAGTGGCCAGTGCTCTTAACTGCTAAGTCAGAACAAACCAACAGTGAGATCCCACACTTTAAAGGAGCCAAACAAGTTTTTTAGATAATTGTTTTTGACCTGTAACTAGGGGTTTATATGAACCCACCGTGTCCAATTTTTAAAATCATTCCTTTCTAGGACATTGTGTCATAGGCTCCTGAAAGAAAAGTATTTTTCTTTTTTAAGCTTACAGATACATTGCATAATTAAAATTTTTTTTTTTTTTTGGTTTTTCGAGACAGGGTTTCTCTGTGGTTTTGGAGCCTGTTCTGGAACTAGCTCTTGTAGACCAGGCTGGTCTCGAACTCACAGAGATCCGCCTGCCTCTGCCTCCCGAGTGCTGGGATTAAAGGCGTGCGCCAACACCGCCGGGCTAAAAAAATTTTTTTAAGATGGAGATCCTAAGATGTAATTACTTAACCAGAATCTTCTGTTGCAAATGGAAGTTAGGGATTCTATGGTAAGGATGCTCTTTGGGAGAAGAAATTGAAGATAATCAATACAATACCTGAGTTGTCTATGAACTTCACTGTATTTTTATTCTGGTCTCACTGCTTCAGATAATAGCAGACAAACTGTTAAACAACCAACTTTGATACTTGAAACTATGCAAAAATACTGCCAAAAGGGCCTTACACTTATGTGCGTATGACTTAATATTGTACTGGTTTAGCTTGGAGTGTTGCAGTAGACAAAATCATAAACAGCTTATCCTTACTCTTAACTGAGCTTTCCTTTCAGCCGTAAGTGTAATTTCAGCACAGAAAAGTGTCAAATGATGTGTTTTCTGCAGTGGGACAGTAAGGTGCTGTGACAACTGAAGAGCTCGGAGATTCTGTTAAACCAACCAAAACAGTTAGTGTGTAGGAAATACTTTAAGTGTGAAAAATAATCCCTAGAGGCTAGAAGAAGGGACCAGCTGCAGACCACTTCATGAGGATTTTAGGAGGCAGAGCCAGTTTGTGGGGATGATGATACAACTCCATAAACTTCCAAGTAGTCATAGGATAATTACCAGTGAACAAGCTTATCACATAATGAGGTATTTCTTAATAAGCTGTTTGGGGTTTTGTTTTCTTTTGGTAGTATGGAGAGATGTTAAAGATGGAAGCCAAGCTACTCAGATGCAAGCAGATATTCTACCACTGAGCCACACTATTGGCCCAATAAAAATTTAGGATCAACAATCCTCCACCCCCAATACTGGGAATCAAACCTGGGCCTCATATGCTAGGCAAAATGCTCTTTCACGGAGCTTCATCTTGAACATTTTCCAAGTTCTGTCCCTTCCCTTTCATTTTTTAAGTTTTTATGTTGTTTTGTTTTGACAGAACTTCACAGGCTGATGTTAAACTCCACATACTTCTGCTTCAGCCTCTAAGGTGTTTAGTTTTTCTGTAAGAATCTAGGTAACTGATGGCATGGGCCTATATTCCCATCACTTGGGAGGCTGAAGCAGGAGTATAGTAAATCCAAGTTAACCTCGACTACATAGCATGACCTGTCTCAAGTTTTTTCCAACAAAAGGTTTCAGCATTTATAGAGAAGCAGTTTTGTAGAGCTTTTAGAAGGTGGCGGCTAAAGTGTATTTCTGTTTGTATTTTATAGCTCTAATCCAGCATAAGTATAGCGTTATCTGTGAATGTGTGCTGGGTTTAATAAAACACACTATGGCCATTAACACTCTTAGATGGGATGAGTGTTTGAATACATGTGGAGAAAGGGAAAGAGAAAAGATTTCCTGATCTGACGTAAGTCCTATTGTTATATTCATAGTTGTTTTCTAATTTTAGGGAGTGTGTGATTAGATTACTACTGAGTTAGGGAATACAGGAGAATTTGTGGTCAGCCCGAGGGAGGGAGACTGACTAAAGCATCTCTAGGTGAGGGAAGGGAGACTGGAATAAGATTTAGTTATTTAGTTTAGAGCCTAGCTTGGCTCCTTGTGAGAAGTTAACATGGGCTATATTTTCATGCCTATAAACTAGAGTAATATATACCTACTATAAGAATTATCACAGCTAAGTGATAAGTACCAAGTACAGTGTCCCATACACTGGGCATACTTAGGTCTGAGGCAGAGTCTGCACTGGCCAGGTCCAGACAGTTGTGCTGACTCTTAGCCTTAACAATAAAGTCTCCTTAACAATAAAGTGGCTCTCTTTGGACTACTGTAACTGAACAGTGTTGCCCAAGTGATTTATAAACAATAGGAATTTATTTGTCCTGCTCCCAACAAAAAAGCACTTGTTTTTTCCTGGTTTATTGATGCCCCTTTAGATGTATCTTCATGGTAGAAAGGCAAGGCAGCCCCATGGAGCCTCTGTAAGACCCCAATCCTCTAATGAGGGTTCTGTCTTCATGACCCAGTTACTCCCCAGATGCCATCACATTGGTGATTGGGTTTCAATGGACACGTTTTATGGGAACACAGATTTTCAGGATATAGTAGTGGGATTGTAATTGGTGACAGCTATAGTACTGAAGTACTGTTATACTTTTTCAAACCTTGTAAAGCCAAGGCTTACTGGGATCTAATGACCATGCAGTGATTCTTGTTGACAACATAACTTTTTTTTTTGGCAAACAAGAGCTATATAGTTACAAATATATATGTTTATATGTAAATGGCAATCACAATCAGGAATCATGTAACATAAAGTTCTTCCTAGATATTTTTAGTCTTGGTAATGAATCATATAATTGAAGCCAGTAAAAATACTTGGGTAGAGTAAAAAATAGAATAAATTTGAAGCAGCAAAGAAGGCATATTAAGTCTATTTACCCTCAGTACCAAATGGTCGGTCACAGCTATTCCTGTATTACTGAGCCAAAGATAGAATGATGTAGGTAGATGGAATAAAGTTCATTTGGAACATCTTCCATGGTAGCATCTAAGGTCAATCTAGAAATAGAATTGTTTCGTTGTAGTTAAAATAAATCGAGTCTGATATTTGAAAGTTGGAAAGAAAATTACCTTTAAAACAAATCCCAGGAACTGGCTGAAGCTAAATGACCACACTGAGAACTGTAAAACTTTGCTATCGATCCTTTTTATTAAACAGTTAATGTATAATTATAAACTTAACAAGTCAGCTGTTCACGTGTGTGTTGAATGCCTTATTTATATGGAGAGTCATAAATTGAAACAGTGGTACAAGGATCAAACAGGAAAAAATACTTTTGTGAACCACAGTGGATAATGAAAAAATAAATTAGGATGGGAGAGAACAACAAAACTGCTTAACACAGTCAGTTCCTATGGGAAAATATGTTGTGTATTCTAGACCTGACCCCAGCCCCCAAAGTACAGGCCTTTTCACCCCAATTTTACTTTGTTTTTTTAAAGATTTCTAATTTTTTTGTTTCTTGTTTGTTTAGAGAGAGTGTGTGTGTGCACGTGTCCCCCATGTGCAGGTGCCTGTGCAGGCTATAAGAGGATATCAGATCTGGAGCTGGAGTTAGTTATGAGCTACTTGATATTGGTGCTGGGGACAGAACTTGAATCCCCTGCAAGAGCAATAAGTGCTCTTAACCACTGACCTGTCTCTCTTGTCCCCAAATTTTATTTATTTTAAGATTTATGTCTGTGTGGTCAGCCATGTATGAGTAACCAAGAAGATCAGAAGAGGGTGTCAGAGCCCTTGGAGCTGGATCTACAGTCAGTTATAAGCATCTTGATGTGGGTGCTGGGAGCTGAACATGGGCCCTCAAGAACACCAAGTGCTCTTAACTGCTGAGCATCTCTTTTAGCCACCTAGAATTTTGTTTTGTTTTTATTTTTAAGACATGCCTTTTGTGTGTAGTCCTGGCTGTTTAGAACTCTGTAGATAAGTCTGGCTTTGAACTCACTGAGATCCACCTAGGATTAAAGGTGTGCACCACTACCGCCTGCCTTAGCATTTATTTTTAATTAATTTATTTGTGGTGTAAGGAGTGAGTCTGTGGCTTTACACATACTAGGTGATTACTGGCCTGAAAAATGGGGTGTTTCCCTGGGTGCTCTGCCTCTGCTGCTGAGATTGCTGGGATCCATCACCAATTCTGGCTCTTCAGCTCACCTTTTTAAAATTAATAAGACCTTATATATAGTTCAAATGAAATCCGTCAGTTTTGTTTACTGCTATATTTCGGGGCTGATGAATTCAGCTTAACAGGCCTTTAGCTGCCACCCTGAGCCCCCCCCCCCACTGTGTCTGGGGTGTGTGTGTCTTGGAAAAGCAGTTTAAGGACTATAAAAGTAAGGAGTAAGCATCGCCAGAAATGCAATCCGAAAGTTAACCACCATAGCTTAAGTCTGGTGTAAGGGTTTACATATTGTGGCTTTTCTTCCTTTAAAAAGCAAAACAAAAATATAGTAGACTTAGTCTTATGTAGACTTTGCTGTCCTGGAACTCTCTCTCTCTCAGGCATAACTCAAACGTGAACGGACACATCCTGCCTCTGATGATATTTGTTACTATATTAGGGTTTTTTTTTTTTTTTTGAAGACAGGTTTTTTTTTTGTATAACAGCCTTGGCAGTCCTGGAAAACTCACTGTGTAGACCAGGCTGACTTCGAACTCGAGGTCCACCTGCCTTTGCCTCCTAAGTGCTGGGATTAAAGGGTTATGCCACCAAACTCAGCCTTAGATTCTTTTTCTTTTGTTTGTTTTTCAAGACAGGGTTTCTCTGTAGCTTTGAAGCCTGTCCTGGAACTCATTCTGTAGACCAGGCTGGCCTCTGCCTCCCGAGTGCTGGAATTAAAGGTGTGTTCCCAGCCTACTTTCTCTTTCTTAATTAGTATTTTTTGTTATTATAGAGTGGATTTCATTATGACATTTCAAAAGTATCATACTTTGTTTTCATCCTTTCACCCCATTTCCCTCCTGTGTTCCTCCCCCCTTCAGAATGATTCTTCTGATGACATAGGATTGCCTAAGGGCTGGAAAAGTTCATAAATCTAAGAAGAAATAGTTTCCTTATTAGTTTGTAATTACAAACAAGTATTTGTATTTACAGATAAGTCTGGATCCCTGCCTCTAAAGGAGAGCTGTATCAGTTCTGCTCACCATTTAACATATTAGTAAATACTTGAAACACAGGAACTAATAACACCCAGAAACATTTTAAAATGAAACCTGTAGTATATTCTTGAATATATCTAGAGATTTAAAAATACTTCAGGAGAAATGGCTTGCAGTGGATTTAAGGAATTGATTCTTGCCTCTGTAACTCTTGAAATACTAAAGTGTGGCATGTCCTGGTTTCAGAAACTTGTTTCAAAGCTTTGTAATTTATTAAACCAGCAATCACCTACATTTCTTAATGCTGTTACGTCATAGCTGGAAAGTCCATCTTCTCCTTTTCTGTCTTAGTTGCTCTAACCTTAAGCTAGCTAGGTCTGCACCATGCCCCCTCCTTTGTGGGAGGCAGTGGAGGGTAATGGAAGAACTTTGTCTTGGAGTTTGTGGAACTGCATTCCAGCCTACTATTCTGTGGAGTGGGGTGCTGGGAGGTGAGACCCTCCCAGAACTGTGAATTTTAAAGTAGGTGCTCAGTAGACTTTAGACTCAGACTTAACGAAGTTAGTGCTGTTGGCCCTGGGTAGTGGTTGGTACACCAGTGACCACAAACCTATCAGTTCACCTCTTCCTCTCAAGCCACATGTCCCCTCTTGTTTTTATTTTTGTCGTATTTTGTGTGTAAGTGTGTGGTGTTGGTGTAGAAACTCCCGGATACCAGTATGTCAGGCAGGTGTTCTGCCAATGACCTGTATTCCCAGCCCTTTCTTGTTTTAAATTGCACTCTCTTCTGCTCTTATCACTGCATCTGTGCCCCATACCTCCGAGTCTTAAATTATATACCACATGCTAAGAATGTAGACTAAAAGCTATGCTCTTTTTTTTTCCATACTTGTCTGTGTGTGTGTGTGTGTGTGTGTGTGTGTGTGTGTGTGTTTTATTTGCCTGCATGTAGGTCTGTGCCTTTGGAGGGTGTTGAATCCCCTGGAGTTACAGTTGTGATCCTTTATATGGGTGCTGGGAATCAACCCCAAATCCTCTCCAAGAGCAGCCAGTGCTCTAAGAGCATAGAGCCATTTCTCTAGCCCCGTCTGTGTCAGTGATTGTGTGTGTGTGTATATACACATATAAAACAAAATTCCATTTTCCTTTTGTTTGTTCCTCACACCAACCAAAAGAGAAGTGATACTGTTCCTCAGTGTCACCTAGCATGCTTATTACTGCTATCTTGGGGAGTCTTGTTCTTTGTTCACCGTGTGGACTTTGAATCCCTTTGTTCAGGGTCAGATATTTCACAGGACAGGTGCTAGAAAAAAATTTAGATTATAGTACATAAATAACCTATAACACCCCCTCCAATAACTGCTCTCAATTCTTTTTAATAATGTGTGTCTTATATTTTTCCATTTGTTCTAGGTTTTAAGAACTTTAGCTCTCAAAATGGGCAGAATCTTCCTAGATCATATCGGCGGTACCCGTCTGTTTTCATGTGCAAACTGTGATACGATCCTTACCAACCGCTCAGAACTCATCTCTACTCGGTTCACAGGCGCCACTGGTAGAGCGTTTCTTTTTAACAAGGTTGGTAAAAAAAAAAAAAAAAGCTTCATTCTTACATATCTTCAGTGGATGTATTTGACAGCAACACTAGACTAGTCCCTCAAGGGTTTACAGATACCAGGAAATATCAGAATGGTGGCTGAAACCTACGGAAGTGGCTGCCTATTAGCGTGTCTCTGGGATTTTAGGGTTACATTACTGGTACATGAGTTTATTTATGTATTTATTTTTATAAAGCCTAAATAAAGAGTTAGAAGAAGAGAGACAGGGTGTTGTAGCATCTGTCTAATATCCCGGTACTTGGAAAGCTGAAGCAGGAAGATTGCCACAAATTGGAGAACAACCGAAGACACAGTGAGTTATAGACCAGTTGGACCAGCTTCAGCCACACAGTGAGACCCTGTCCCAAAACAACAATGAAGGATGGGTCTCTGACTCTTTGGGAAATGTTCAGTGTAAAGATTTATTACTCACAGAATTTGGAGAAAAGAGGCGAACATACCCATCTTCTCTCCCTTCTGTGTCACTGATCCATTACGGAGCTAGCTGTTACAGCTTACTTGTTGGAAGTGAATCTAGCTGCCTTCTCTTACTGTATAATTAATGATTGTCAGCCAGCCTTCTGATTGTCATCTGGCTTCTTTGGGTGTACCAAAAGGAAAAGCATTTGCAGATTTGCAAATGTGTGTCTAGTTTGCTTAGTTTTGAAATTTTGAACCTGTTTTGAGATTAGTTGATGTGATTGTGTACCCTGGAGCCTAGAAAAGTTGAATTTTCACATCTTTTAGGCTAAAAAAAAACAGATCTAATCTTGTCTTAAGTGAGTGTTTTCAGTAGGTCAGGTTAACTTTTCGCTAGAATTTGTTCCTCTGTTCCGTGAGTGAAGAATATTCTCTCGGAGAGTCAGTAGTGTGTTCCTTTTACAGAGGAGGGGTTGACACTGGCAGGCGAGCTGCCTGTTAACTGTAAACAGTCTTCAGTCTTGCTTACTCATTTACTTAAATAGTCTCTTGTTTTTGTGTTAAAGTGTCAAGGCTAAATAGCTGGAATTAAGACTGTATAACCTTTAAAGCCAAAATTATTTACTATTAATCTTTTAGAGGAAAGTAAAGCTTAGAGGATTGTTGGGTATTTAGAATGATTGGAAATTCTCCAGATTATTTTAGAATCCAATTCATTATTCATTATCTTTGCACTTCCTTGAAAATTAATGTGTTGCATTGAATAGCTTGTAGTAGGTTAGCCTATCCCAACCTGTTTGTGTATATATGTATGTTTTCAGAAACAAATATAATACTTCATGGAACACTGTTGTAATAGGTTCTTTGATTGTCTAACATTCATCACTACAGAGTGAATTAACAACTGGATTCAAACTTATATCCCACACCTTCAATTCCAGACCTTTTTCTTCACTACAACCAGAAATAGAGCTACCATATATAAATGGCGAGACTAGGACTTGTGTAGTACTTAGATTGAATTAGATTGGGGGCTGGAAATATTGCTCAGCAGTTAAGAGCCCTAGTTGCTCTTGCAGCAGACTGCATTTACAACCATCTGTAACTCTAGTTCTAGGGGATCCACTGCCTTCTGACCTCCACAGGCACTAGACACGCATGCATATATGTGGGTAAAACACTCATCCATAGGGGAAAAAAAAAAAACTCTTTTAAAAAGTTCCCGATTTAGATACCCAGTACAGTGCAGTTTCCAGATTTTTCTGTCTCAGAAGCATACCCTTCCTTCCTTCCTTCCTTCCTTCCTTCCTTCCTTCCTTCCTTCCTTCCTTCCTTCCTTCCTTCCTTCCTTTCTCTTTTTCCCTCTTTTTTTTTTTTTGGATGTATGTTGTCGGATAGGATTTCAGACAAGAGTCTCAGCTCAGGCTGGCCTGAAACTGACCTATGTGGGTGAAGCTGACCTTGAAGCCTTTCTTTCTTGCTTCTGCCTCCCAAATACTAGGATTAAAGGCCTAGGGGCACAAGCCTATCTCTGCATCTCTTAAAACCAGCCCTGGGTGGCTATCATGAGTGTAACTAACTACACTTCTACACTTGCTTGGCGGTTTGTTGTTTTGAGGCAGGGTCTCATTTTGTAGTGAGGCTGCTCTCAAGCTCATGATCCTCCTGGCTCGGCCTCTCCACACTGAGATCATGGGCATGCACAGCTCTGTAATATTTAATTGTGTATACATTTGCTTATCGTCATAGTTGTCGGCTAACTTACATGACTTTACAAGGGTTTTTGTGTGTGTATGTATATTTTTTTCTTTAGGTAGTTAACTTGCAGTACAGTGAAGTTCAAGATCGGGTCATGCTCACTGGCCGCCACATGGTTCGAGATGTGAGCTGCAAAAACTGCAATAGCAAACTGGGATGGATCTATGAGTTTGCTACTGAAGACAGCCAGCGTTATAAGGAAGGCCGTGTGATCCTGGAATGTGCACTAGTTCGAGAGAGTGAAGGCTTTGAGGAGCATGTACCATCTGATAACTCTTGAAGAAAAAACGATAAATCCGTCTTTTCCCAGGTCTCCTTCACTGAAAACAGAAATCTACTTACATACACTGTCACCTTAGCATCAGAATCGGATTCATGAACTGCAAACAAGAGGGTGTGAGAATCTGAGATGGAACCTTTCTTTCTTTCTTTTCAATTTTGTATTTCCCATCCAACAGCAGTTTGTAGAGAGAATTTTTGCAGATGCCGTTAATTTTTTCCTTTTGTTTACATCTTGAGGCAGATGAGTCTGCAGTTATGTGGTGGGCTGTGTGAGGGGAAACTTGGCCCCTACAGTGAAAAGGAGTGTTTTTTGTACATTTTGCGTGGAGAATATGTCAAGAGCATGGTTTTTAAATTTATTTGGGCTTTGTTTTAACTTTCTTTTAAACCCAGTTATTTCACTTAATTTGCTAGCTTCAAGAAGAGATCCGAATCTGTGCCCAGCGCTGGAGGCTCAGTGTTAGTGTGGCTTGTGCTGGCCAGTGTGCCATATTCTTGTTGGAGAGGAACTGTAGCACCAGAACCCATTCTTCCTTGTCAGTCCTGACCCACAATGTCACCACCCCTAGTTGCTTGTCACCAAACACGTGGTGTTGATTGGAGATTTCCTGAAATGGGGCAGAACTGCTTGGCTGTCTTTTCCATGTAACTTAAGCATAGTAATATAAATAAAGTGATAGTTGGATGTTTTGGTCCTGTGTTACTTCTAAAAATACCTTATAAAAGAGCAGGAGTTTGGTAAGTGATTTTCTTAGTAGTTAGTTTTCTCACTCTAAAGCTACCTTGACTGTGTATAAGGTATTTATGTAAATGGAAGCATACTGTTTAAACCCACAGTATTGCAGTTAGAAACAGCAGAAGGTCAGTGTGCATCCTTGCGTAAAACATTAATCTGCATCTATTCTAAAAGAAGGGGAGAAAATGAAGCAGCGTATCTAAAAATACTGCTTCACAAAAGTGTTTCAGCCTTCCCCTCATTTGTGAGTTGACTTTGATAAGTCTATAGGTCCTGATAGTTTCTTCAAAGGACTGGTCTCTCCTTAGCATCATTTTTCCACCTCTTCCCTTTGGAAGTTTACCAATCGCATTTGAACTGCACTTGATATCTTCTATTGGTAGAGGTCAGGTTTTGACTCAACTTAATCTTAAATGTATGACATTACAAGGTATGAGAATATGCTTCTTTGTCCAGTCCAGTTATAGGCAAACTGGTACTTGCTTTCGGTGGAATAAAGGACATTGAAATCAGCTAGTTATACAAATGAACAGATGAACATTTGTATGCTCATTATCCAGGTTGGCTAATAAAGGAAATTTGCCTGAGTTGAAAAAGTGAAATCTTCCTGTCATTGCTATTAAAAGTGATTTGAGTACAGTAAAGCTTCTCATACTTGGCTTTGCACACTTGATTAGGGGTATAGTTGCTGATTGAGTAAGGACAGTAATAATACTCCATTTACAGTGAGTGAACTCAACTGTCTTCAATTTGAACGAAACCTTCAAGATGTAAGAATAGTATTTGTTTCCACTGATTTCCACACTGGCCTGTGATGATATGCGGATTCCTAGTCGCATGCCTCACCTACATACAGCACCGTGTTCATTGCTGTCAAAATAAAGTATATTTTGTTGTGCATTGGTGCAGAACTGTTACTTATTTTTTACTGATCTATTCGGTGACCATCTTTGTCATTTTTGATCTCTAAACGTAATATTTGTTTGTTTTGAGATGGTGTCTCACTGGGTAGCCCTGACTGACCTGGAACTTTCTTGCTTTAATAGCAGACTGGTCTTGAATACACTACTGAGATTTCAGGTGTGTACTACCACACCCAGCTGACTCTGCTTTTGAATAGCTATTACTTGTTTTGCTTGGCAGTGGTAAAGTGATAGTCAACTTGCCATCATTAACTTATTTTGCCATAGCTACAACTGGTTTAGTATGTATGAGAAAACACTGATAGAACACTCGGGTGTCTGGCAGTTTGAGCAACAAGCTACTTGTTACAGCCTTCATTTTAAAGACTTGAATGTGCTGGACTAAGATGTGGCGCCGTGGCAGAGTGCTTGCTTAGTGTGCTGGAAGCCTGAGTGTGATCGCTCGCACTGCAGAAACAAAGATCCCATTTCGCGGATGTTTTACAAATTGGAGGAGGGTCTGGAGAAAGTCAGTACTGCTCTTCTAGAAGACCTGAGCTCAGGCCCTAGCACCCAAATCGAGCTGCTCAGAACTACCTGTAACTCAGCTCCAGTGGAGATTCTGGTCTCTGAAGGCTTTTGCAGTCATATACACATTCCCCCCTAGTACTCCCCCAACACATACACATAATGAAAAATAAGCCTTAAAAAAACACCTAATAATTTTTAATTGAAGGATCTAGTCAGGATGGATTATTTACAGAAAATCAAATGGGAACATTAGTTACCAGGAATAAATGGGTATGATAGTTCACACCTATGACACCAGCACTTCAGAGGCCAAGCTGCAAGTTTGAAGACTTCTGGGTTTCAGACAATTCCAAGCCTGTAGGGGCTACTGCCTGCATGAGACTCTAGTCACAAAACGGTTTTGTTGTGGGACAGGGAAATTAACAGATCAAATGTATTTGGCTACTAGTACATGGGGGTAGACAAATGTAACCTTTTTCTCTTTGAAGACTTTAGGATCTTTAGGATTCTTAGTTTAAGTGACAGTCCTTAAATATGCTTTAAGTTTATTTAAATGAATTGTATATGTTGTGATGAGCATGTGAAGATCAGAAGACAACCCACAGGAGTTTTCCCCTCCCTCCATGTGAATTGGAGGAATTGAACTTAGGTCATCAGGCCTGGTAGTGGGTGTGTCTACCTGCTGAGATGCTAAACATAATTTGTTAGAGTTGTGAGGACTAGTTTGGGACTGAAAGGAAACATTTCCAAAATATATCCTGTAGCATGTTGGAGTATAGGTCTCAGCCCAGGCTTCAGTCCATAAGTAATCTTAGATGAGGTAAAATGGGTAAACTACTCAACATAAAATCCAGAGACATTGATCAGCTGGTGAGATAGCTCAGCATACCGTGCTTGCATTTTAAGCATGAGGGCTTGATGATGAATCCCTAGAACCCATGAAAAGCCAGGCATGATAGCAAGCATCTCTAGTGCAGACTGAAGTGTTCTGCAGCAAGATGGGAGGCAGGAGGATCTCAGGTGCTTGTAGCCCAGCTAGCACAGCATACTCAATAGCAAACAAGGTAGAAGGTTATCCTTTGACCTCCACACATGCCATGGCACTCACACACCTGGAATTCACACGTGAACGTGGACACAGATGCACAAAAGTAAAATTGTAAAGATGGAGAAATGTGGTTTAATTCCAAAAGTGTTATAAAAGCTAGCAAACATACCCATTGGTTCCTTGTCCTTACTGCTTCTTCCCTCCAGGAACCACATACAACATCTGATCTAGGGAAAATGAGTTGGGAATAGAGTAAGACTAAACTGAAACTTTCCTCTAGTACCGATTTGAAGGTGCTGATTACAGGAATAGAGGAAAGAAGTAGAAATCAGGAGTCCTGGGTATGGGGCTCATGCTTGTGAGTTTGAACCAACCTGGGCTGTGTAGGGTAAGACCCTGTCTCTTGAAAAAAAAAATGCATCACACCCAAAGTGGGTATTTTTATGGTCTCAATAAAAAATAATGTGCGCATATAGTGCAGGCATGGACCTGCCCCAGCAGGTGTGTGGGAGTCAGTTCTTCCACAATGTTTCATTTAAGCAGGGTCTCATTGCTACCTCACTGTCCACTCAGCTAGCTGGCCCACAGCCTGTCTCGCAGCTCTCCTGTCTTGCAGTAGGAGTGCTGGAATTAGACATGGTAGCACCTACAACTTTTTACATGGGTTCCAAGAATTGAACTTGGGCTATCAGGTTTGCACAACTAACACTTTGCCCCTGCTAAGCCCGGCCTTTATGTGACTTCTTTATTTTAAAATAGGCTTCTCAAATTCAAGTTTATATAGTAAGGCCAGAAATAATGCACTGAGGTTTTTGTTGAGGGTTGGGATCCTGGACATCCCTTGACACAGTTCAGGTTTAAAATCGCCTGCTACATGAGCACCTGGGAAGCTCACTGAGTATGTAAAGCAAGTCCTTTGTTTCTTTCTCTAATCTCAAGTGCCGTTTTCTTTTCAGGCAGACTATCAAAGTGGCATATCCGCTAATGCTAGTACACCAGAATCACTGTTTATTAAAATAGTACTTGGATATAAAATGTCCATCGCAGGCTTGTGTATGTGAGCCCTTTGCCCCATCTGATGGTACTGTTTTGGGAGGTTGTGAAACCTCAGGCATGGGACATCATTGGCTGATGGAGGCCACTGGGTATAGGCCTTCAAGTTATATTCAAGCCCTGCTTCTCTCCTCATTTTCTGCGTCTTAATCTGAAGTGTGAACAGCGTGCACTGCAAGCTCCCACCACCACTGTCCACCCCATTCCGGTCCCCAGGCCTTCCCCTCTGTAAGGGACTGTACCCTGTGAAGCTGAGACCAAGGAAACATGTCTTAGGTTGCTTCTGCCGTACATCCTACAGTGGCAGGAAGAGAAATGAACACAAAGTATTATAAATCAAAATGATCTTTCTTATGTGACTATGTGGCCAAAGCATGTTTGCTGCCGGAGGGTCATAGGAGTGACTAAGAATAAAAACAGATAATGTGACCTTTTTCCTGCTTAAGAAATAGACAGCCGGGCAGCGGTGGCGCACCCCTTTAATCCCAGCACTCAGGAGGCAGAGGCAGGCGGATCTCTGTGAGATCGAGACCAGCCTGGTCTACAGAGCTAGTTCCAGGACAGGCTCCAAAGCCACAGAAAAACCCTGTCTCAAAAAACCAAAAAAAAAAACAA
>NW_026068019.1:1214959-1310061 GCF_014885135.2 Alexandromys fortis
CAAAAAAAAAAAAAAAAAAAAAAGAAAGAAATAGTTAGACATGATGGCACATACCTTTAATCATAGCACTAGTGACTCAAGATAGGTAAATAAAAAGACAGCTTAAAGATCACTGGGTACAATCTAAAATCTAGTTTTTCCTGTTGACTAACTTAATTGACTTTATGACTCTGCGAAGTCAACTTCTAAGCCTTTGCAAGGGCTGACCATAAAGCCTTTCTCAAGAGATTCTTCGAATACCCTGCAAATGTAGGCCTTACAGATGTGTTGGTGGTGTGCAAGCTGGGGCAGAACTACTTTTCTTTCGTTTTAGTAATCTTGAACAGCTCTTACAGGGTTGCAATCCAGTTTTGTGCTGAGCTGAAGAGGGACCAGCTCTTTGAGAGTTCTTCAGTCCTCTGGAGGGTTGACATGTGCCATGTTTGCTGTCAGAAATGAAGGCATTCAGTCTGCACTTGTACCACATTGTCGTCCTGACCTGTGGTTAGAAGGGCTTTAGATAATCTGCTCTGACAGACACTTGGTATAGCTTTGCGACCAAAATCTTCAGTGCCCCTAAATTTCTACCACTGTGGAGCAGAAAGGAAGAAAAGACGAAAAGACTACTGAACACACCTCAAATTTATTGTTAGCCCTTGACTATAGTGGGTTTTTGTTGGTTGGTTGGTTGGTTGGTTGGTTGGTTGGTTGGTTGGTTGGTTGGGAAGGGATGTTGAGACAGTCTTTGCTTCCAAGTCTGATATTAAAGGTGAGTCCCACCATGCCCTACCAGAACGAGACATTTTAATCAAACACGATTTATCATCTCACAGGTATGTGTGCTCCTCAGCCCAGGAGGTTAGCCTTGGCTGTTTCAGAATTTCAACAGCATCTTGAGTTTTCTGTCCCCAGATAAGCCACATCCCTGCCCCTTTGCAAGCCAATTTCAATTTGCTCAGAGGCGTTTCTGAAGCCTGCCAGTATGCCAGGAGGAAGGAAAGTGTTCTTAGGTCCTGTTCAAGGGTAGGCTCTCAGGGCAACGGAAAGGTGGACTCAAAGGTTGAGGTGGGATCTGTTTCTAAAGACCTGTGGCAAGAGATGCTGCCACTTGGTCCCGTTGAGCTTTGCACTGAAGAAAGACATTTTTACTATGGAATTGTCCAAAACTAATCCCCTAGCCAGGTGCTACCGTGAAGGACTATTTTATTCAGTGGGTGGAAGTCAAGAGTTAAACGTGGATAATAGACTTTGCAGAACAAGTATACAAATTGCTGTTTGCACCATCCATGAAACTCCCCAGGCCATCTTTGCTTTAGTGTTCACACCTCACACGCCTTCAATTTAAACAGCAACACCTTCTGTCAGCCTGTTTTCAGCATTGGCTTTCTTTTGGGTAATAGCAATCTGAAGTCACAGAAAACTGTGTGACTTTTAAATTTTGCTATATGTATTCTGGCGTTTTGCCTGCATCCCACTTCCATGCCTGGTACCCACGGAGGCCAGTAGGATACACCAGATTCTCTGGAACTGGAGTTACAGGCAGTTGTGAGCTGCTATGTGGGTGCTGTGAATTCAACCTAGAACTCCTGGAAGACCAGCTTTTAGCTGCTGAACCATCTGTCCAGCCACTGAAGTTAACCTCCCGAAACCTTATGCTCTCAATTTTAAAATATAAAAAATAATAATTCTGAAAACCCAAGTGCAGATTTGAAGTGCATTCCTATAACAAAGGAAATCCGCTGAGCTACTTAACAACTGCTTAAACTCTTGGTTGTCAGTATGTTTGAATGTTCCCTTACCCGTGCAGCAGTACTTGAGAGCTGGCACCTGGCTCCTACTTTCCAGCGGCTCTGAAGAGTATTTACAAAGTTCAGTAAATGCTCTATCAGCTGCAGGAAGTACAAGTCATTCTGGGAAGGGTGCATGAGTTCATGATGAAAGAGCCCCACTCCTCCAGCAGTTGCTTCTTCCAGCGAGTTCGGAGTTAGGAACGAGCTTCCCGAATTCAATAGAAATAAACCGTTCCATATGCAGCAGATTCTGAAATTAGATTAATCACACATCCTAAAACAAGTTTCATCTGTCTGCCTCCCACAAGATGATCTAAATCGCCATCCTCAGGTCACATGGCAGAAACACTAATATCTGACAGCCAGCCCAGAGTGGAGGACTTGACAGCAAAGGACAGGGAGCTGAGGCTCAGTAAGTTGAATTTAACTTCAGAACTGCTTGCGAAGGAATGCTTGGAGAACTTAGAGACCTTGCAGCCATGTGCTTGTGCCTGAATCCCAGCCCTGAGTTGGTGATCATGCCCTTGGACAGTCCCTGACCGCAGCTCCTTCATTTTTGTACTGAAGGTATTTCTGGGCATGGTAGCTCTGAGGATAAATGAGTGGGAAGTGCTTAGATCAGAGACCAGCCCCTTGGTACTCATACGCTGATCTGAAAGAAAGGCCCCTCCACAGAGGTCAAGTGTGTATACACTGCTGGTTTGGAGCTCAGATCTCTTAACGGTTTGTTTTTATTTTTATATACATGTATGTGTGCCACGTATATGCGATGCCTTCAGAAGCCAGGAATGGTACTGGGTCCCTTGAAGGTAGAATTAGATGCATGCTGGGAACTGAACTTAGGTCCTCGCCAGGAGCATCAAGCCCTCTTAACTGCTGAGTCATTCCTCCAACCCCCAAATTCGGTTTTATATACACTCATCTCAAAGCCTTACTCCTGAAGCACCTATGTATGCATTGAACCAGAAAACAAGAAGAGCTGGAGCAGAGCCCACAACTGGGTACCATTGTGTTTTTCCTACTTTGTAAAGGCAACGTAGACTTCTAAAAAGCCACAGGATGAAGAAGCAGCTCCTTTAATTGGAATTTCTCAAACTTTGGAATATGTGAGAGGATCTCCTGTGGAAACATCTCTGGCATCAGTTGTGAGCGATTTAGTGGGTCTGGGTAGCATGTGAGAAATTGAATTGCTTATCATAGTCAGGGACCAGACCTGAAGAATCATTGACTTTTTTTTTCCTAATCAAAATAATCCTATGGACTTGGAATGATCTGTCTTGTTCATCACAAGGGATGGAATTGGTTTTGAATCAAATTGGCCAATTCATAAGTGGTTTTCCTACCTTCCCATTTGGAATGGTTAATCAGCAAGAAGAGGGGCAAAAACGGTCAGTGTGTTGGCTTTCTTTCACTATAACTGAGGACGTAAAGTACAAAGCTTGAGAGAGATTTTAGCTTGCACTTTGAAGAGTCAGTTCACCATCCTTTGGCCCCATCACCGAGTGTGGTTAGGCAGATACAGTGGGGGCTGTGTGTGCCTGAGGAGACACTCACTTCCTGATGGCCAATAAGTAAAGGGGACCTGGGGTACTGGTATCTCTTTAAGGATACATGGTACACTAGTTTCCCCCTTAAGGACCTAACTTGACCTAACTTCCACAAGGTCCCACCTTTCAGGAGGACCACAGGATGGCAATGAAACCTTTAATATCTTGAGAGCTTTAAGATCCCAGCCATAACAGTATCCTTGTTGTGGACAGCCATCGCCGGGTGGAAAGGATGAGAGGGGCGAGTTCCCTGGAAGATGGAAGATCTTTCTACAGTGCCTCCCACCTCCCCAGCTGCTTCCCTGCCTACTCAGCACAGACGTCTGCCAAGTGTGTCCTGACGCATCCTGACACTGGCTCTCTCTGCCCTCCCACACTCGGGCCTGCCTCCGAGTTCATTCCTCCACAGCATCAGTCTCACTGCTTGCCTGCCCCAGAAGGGCCGTGCTGTCACCAGAGTGTCCTGTTGCAGGCAGGCTCTTCTCGGGCTAGGTTGTCCACACACACCCTCCTGTGCCTGCAATAGTCCTGCTTGTCTGTGCAGTCCCAGCTCTCATGGACTCTCATCCCTCCTCCCTATCCCCTGCTCCCTCTTTCATGCCACCAACATGCATGTATACTTAATGTTTCATATCCATGTCTAAGACTGACTAACTTTTATCTCAGCCCTCAGAAGCAATTGCCATATCTGGTACCAAGTGTAGGGGTCGTGGCCGTGGTTCCAAATCTTGTCTGTAAAGTAGAATCATTTGGTGAGTGTCCAAAACATCCAGTTCACTCCAGGCCAAACAGTTCTGAATTCTAGAGCATTTAAAGATTTTGGATTAGGGAGGGCTTACCTAGTTGAATCTGTGTAAATATTACAAAAATATCTTTAGCTGAACCACTTTTGTTAATGCCAAGCTCTTCAGAAAATAAATGCTCAACATATACCATAGAATGAGGGGTTGTCAAAGGAATTCCTCACAGTACTGAAGGCTGAGAAGTCCAACGTCAGGGTGCCTTCAGGTGTGGCATGCTTCCTAATAGGTGGTACCTTGCAGGGGCCCCTCATGATGGGAGAAAGGACTTTGGCCTCTTTGGTAACTGACACTCCCCCCATTTGTGTGTGTGAGTGTGTGTGAGCGCATGTGCGCACATGTATCCACGTGGAGACCAGAGGGTGATATTGTCAGCCTCAGTAGCTCTCAGCCTTAGGTATTCGGCATTCATCTCTCACTTGAACCCAGAGCTCGGCGGTTTGCCAAGTCTAGCCAGCTCGCTTGCTCCGGGGATTCCCTGTCTTGCTCTAGGGATTACAGGATAGCTGGCACACCCGCCTGGTGTTTATTTGGATGCTAGGAAGTGAGTCTTCATGCTTGAGGAGTGAAGCTTCCCAGCTGAGCCTCTCTCTAGCCCTCCTCAGCCCCTTCTAAGGACGCTAATTCCATTCATGAGGTTCTGCCCTTGTAACCACTTCTCAAAGGCCTCTGTCCTCATACCAAAGTCCTGACCAGTAGACACTGTAAAAGATAGCATTTTTTCTAGCTCATAGAAATTACATTTTAATAAAATGTGAACAATCAGATTATGATGAGGTTGATAGAGTAGAGGGACCAGATGGATGAAGGGAGAATTTTTTTTCATTTTTATTTTATTTTTTAAAAAGAAAACACTATATTTTTAAAGACAACTTTTTAAAAAGTACTATTTGTTACATAAGACTGTTGCAGGCCGTTTTTAAAGCATCAGCCCTTTTAGTTGGGAGTATTTCTGATTGCAACTGCCTGCGGTATGTCCTGTGGGCAGCAGGGGGAGCCATTGGAACATTTTCTGGTCTGACTAGGCGGCTAATTGTGACTACTGATGCTGAGGACAAATAGTGAGGGTAGAGGAAATGACAGACCAGTCAGAAAGCAGGGCAACCACATTAGGTCCTAAGCTAATGTGCCCAGGGCGCTAGCCTGCTTTAGACCAGTTCAAACCAGGATCCTCACCCCTGTCACCAGGGAGCCCAGATGGTGCAGCCCTGCTTGGTAGGTTGTGAAGTTTGTTATTGCTGGCAAGAGACATGGTGCAAAATCCCCACGTGGGGTGCTGCGGCGTAACTGGAGCAACTGGTTTGTTTTTGTTATTGTTTTATTTATTTACTTTGAGACAAACCTTGGCTATCCTGAAACTGGTGCTATAGACCAAGCTGGCCTTGAACTCACAGAGATCTGCTTGCTCACACCTCCTAAGAGCTGGGATTAAAGGTGTGGGCAATTTTGGAATTTTTATTTGTTTTGGTTTTGGTTGTTTGTGGGGTTTTTGTTGTTGTTGTTGTTTTGTTTTTTGTTGTTTTGTTTTGTTTTTTTGTTGCCCTGGCTGTCCTGGAACTTGCTCTTTAGACCACGCTGGCCTCAAACCCAGAGATCCAACTGGATTAAAGGCGTGTGCCACCACCACCTGGTTCTCAGTAACTGTTTTAAGTGATACACTTGCCCTTGAAACTACGTGGCAGAGTGGCCTTGCTCCTCTGCTGTCCTCTGTGCACTCCAGCCCTCCACTCAGAGACAACCCCTTAGCTTCCCCCTGGGCAGCGATGGCTGCATCTTACTGGGGGTGGACACTGGACCACCTTTGACATCTCAAACTGAGGCCTTTGAGGCCCCTCGTCAGCTTTGGACATCACTGCCTCCCAGTTTACAGACCTAGGCCCAACCTTGAGCAAAGGCCTGCCACTTGGGTGGTCCCTAACCTTAAAAGAAGTACTATGTAGCTACACCTAAAAGCAGTCATCCAGCCTGAGGAGGGCCACATGGTGAGCTGCAGACATGTCTGGTCTGGTCAGGATATCCTGGAGTATATAAGGACAGCCGACGTCAGCAGAGACCCCAGCCATCTATCACGACAAGGATGCCCAAGGAAACACGCCGCCTAACCCCACGAGGCAAAGCCTACCACCGACACCTTTACCTCCTTACAAAGAAGCAGACTCCCCACAATAGATCCTAATAGCCTCACCTGCTCCTCAGCAGGCTCAAAATCAATTTTCTGTCCCCTCTCACCTCCCCTTGGCAGCAGAACTCAGTTACCAAGCTCCGCTTCCTGTTCCCTCGGTAACCCTATTTGGTGAAATTAGAATTAAGAGTTTAATTCAATGTAGTGCAAGGCCCAATGAGATTAGCTTTATGGTTTCAGACCTGCGCTAGGAAACAACATCCTTATGTTCTCTATTCTTCTTCCTAAAATTGACATAACCGAGGGGAAGGTGGGGGCGCAGTAGCCCTGGTCCTCCGCCCTCTTCCACTCAACGTGTGTGCTGGGATCGAAAATCCCATTTTCTGAAGCCTGACCTGGGTATCTTTTTACAAGATGAAGTTACTCTTGGACTCCTTTTCCATGCTGTGTAAAACAAGGTGGCAAGCTGAGCCCAGGCACGGAGGACTGACATTCTTCAGTAACCTCTGCATGTAGGGTCGAGTTTCTGCGTGACATTTCGTGTCATCTGCTGTCTGTGCCGACCCTGAAGCCCCCGCAGACCTGTGGGTGTCCAGTGACTCTGCTCAGAAAGGCCATATTCTCCCGACATTGTAGTTGGGGAATTCTATCCTTTTCTATGTGTTTTGTAGTTATATACATTGTTATAAACCTGTTGTTTGACCCAAGATCTTCCTATCCAGCTCTGGTTTTCATAGCGGTCCTCCAGGCCCTGAGATCATAGACGTGCACCATCATGCCAGCTTCTGCTGATACTGAGCAAGGGACACCACATTTTTTGTTCTGCACCCCAAAAATTGTATGATTAGTCCTATCTTCACCGTGACACTTACTGAGGAGGTTTTATTAATCTCTCCTTCTAAAAAATATTTTTATTTCCAAGTATATGTGTGGGGGTCTATATGTGGTATATGCATAAGAGTGTGGGTACCCTTTCGAGGCCAGAAGAGGATCTGAGTTCCCATAGCTGGGTTTACAGCTGACCGTAACACTGTCCTGTGATAGAGCAGCGTATTCCCTTGACTGCCGTCCCATCCTTCCAGACTCCTAACCTCACCTTTAAAATGGGAAACAGAGCCAGGCTTGGTGTCACACGTCTGTAATCCCAACACTTAGGAGGCCGAGGCAGGAGGATGACAGGCTTGACGCCAGCCGAAACCACACAGTAAGTTCTAGCAGTACTTGCGTGACATATGAGACCCTGCCTATAAAAACCGGAAGCAGGCGAGCAGCGGGGGCCTGGAGCTCAGTGAGGCCCCACAAGCAGAAGGGCAGGTCTGGGATTGGAAGCAGGCTTCTCGCCCGTGCCCTGTGCTCTGCGCCCTTCCGGACTCAGGGGTGCTTTCCTGCTCCTCAGCAGTCTAACTACAGCCAGCCCTCTCTGAGTGAGGCTGGGAATGCTAGACGTTCTAAGTCAAACCACACCAGCGCTCCATTTCCACTTTTAATCAACAAGATAATTCCTTTAGCTAGGTGGTTTTGCATGTCAAGTATTTATGTCCTGAAAGCAGTTTCCTTAGCAAAATATAACACATTTTATCTACGGAACCTTGATAGTCTTCTTCTACCCTCAAGCACTTTTAAAATGTCATTAGACATGTCGGCATGAAGAGCGTCTGCCCTGGAACAAAACTAGATTTTTTCCCAAGATGTAGCAATTGAATAATGAAAAAAAAATCCACGAAATATACATACTAGGTACCCATCAATAAATTAAATTAGATTGTGGATGTTAGGAGCCAATTATGATACACGAGATCTCCAGTGGTTGAAATAATGAGGTCAGATTATTACTCTTGACATTCTCTATAGGCCATGATTATAAATTGCTAAAATGGTCTAATAGATTATAGAATCTTATGAGATTTGAAGTCCCCCTTAAAATATTCATTGTGTATTTGAAATTAGTTGTCTTGACTGATTTTAGTTATAATCCCATTATATGTTTACAAGATGAGAGAAGGTAGGGTGCCGTGGAGTTGAAAAGAAAATGTACTCTGCTTATGAAAAAATAATTAAGATGCGGCACCACGAATAAGAATATTCTACAGATCTGGATTTGGACCCCATCTCATGACTTTCTGGCTTTGTGGCCTTCAGTGATGCAGGCTTCTGATAAGACGGCGCCTGAAGTAGGTTGTAGGGTCTGCACTACGGGATGGTATATGAGCCGGGAACCCAGTTGAGACTTAAAAACACGCACACACAGACAGACAGAGCCACGGGGACATGGGTCATCCTTGAGACAAGAGTGCCAAGAATGCCCACTTTATTGTGCTCAGGGGCAGCTTATATAGGGCTCTGGCCACACCCCAGCTCTCAGGATCTTTCAGCTGCAGGCCTCACCAGAAACCCTCCGCCGTCAAGGTCTTGTGCTTAGAGCAGCTTCAGGATGCTCAGAGTAGAGGAAACCAGGTTGTTTACAAGAAATTCGGGGTCTGGCAGGCGGTCTGCAGTCCCCAACAGTAGGTAACACAGTGACGGGTTAGCGGACAAATCAGTGTTCTTATGATTTCCACTGCCACTGAAGGGAGATGCCACGTTCCTCCGTTACTTCCCAGGTACCAGCCTTCATCAGGCTGCAATGTTTTCTGCTGCCTCAATTTGAGATGTTATCGGTATATTGTCGGTGAAGTGCAGGCACGTGTTAAATGCCCAGCCCTGTCTAAGTGGCAGAGGAGCCAGGGGCAGCAAGTTTTTAGTACTTGCCACTTTCCACGGTGTCAATCTACTCGCGTGACTTCACTGAATGTGGAGTATATTAACTTCTCACAGTGGGAGCCAGTACCCTTGTATCATCCTTTCAAATTAGGAGTGGGGAGATGGGTTCTATTTCTGGCTCTGCTGCCTACCCCAGCTCCCCGCCCTCCCTTGCATGACCCTGGCTAATTCAAGTTTCCCTGAGCCTCAGCTTCTTTATCTGATGGAGGTAGCGGCAGCTGTCTGGCACAACTCCTAAATCTGATGCAACAATAAAACAAATATAAAAAAAAAAATCCTTCGAAGCCATGCGATCCAGCGGAAGAGAGAGTGACGTGTAGGGTTGTCCGTACATGGTGACGGCTGTAGGTGATTTTCTTAACCCACATTCTTTCTTTGCCCTTAACTGACTACACAGCCAGGCCCTGGAGCTCCCGGTTCACTTACCTAGTCTCTTCCTCCTTCTCTGTGACTGCTAGCTCACAGTGGTCACCCGAACAGTTAGACTGCAAAGCCTTTTCAGGTTTTCAGGAGACAGAGGACAGCTCCTATTGCTCGACTTGTTTCAGGGCAGTAGAGTCTTCGGAAGCCTTCAAATGGTCCACCACACCCTGAGCATAGGAAACAACGGCCTGGTAACCAGATTGTAATGTCTTCCTTTCAAAAGTGGAAGTGATTAGTCTCTGTACCAATCACAAGACTAGGCCTTCATTTTTTTTCTTTCTCACTTGAATACTCTTGGCCATGGCCACTTCTGCTGCAGTTGCCTTGGAGACAGAGGACCGGTCTAGATCCCCAGTCATCCAGTCCTTTCTGTGATCTGGCAACATAGTCCAGCTGTACCTCAGTCTCTCCATCTGTAAAATGGGGTTGATAGGACCTACCTCCTCAACCTGTTGTACAGTTAAAGGAGCTGGAACCTGTAGAATGTTCAGACGCGCATTCGACACGCGACAGACATTACTTGTTGACAGCTGCCTTCTGCTTCCATGAGTGCCTTCCTGCTGCGGTCTCCCACCGAGCCTGGCATATCCTTAACATTGACACGTTCAAGTTAGTTTTCCCCTGTTCAGTTTGTGGAGAAGTGGCCACCTTTAGCTATGTCACAGTATCGCAAGATAGAGAGCAGGAGAGCAGGGCCTGTTATGCGTGTGGAGCTCCCGGGAACGGGTCTTCTTCTGTGTTCTTCCAGACTGGCACCAGCCTCCTCGTTCCCTTCCCTCACAAGCTGACCTTCCTGAGCACCTAAGAGGAGTAGTCAGAGTAGGCCCACACGTGTCTCCAGAAGGCACAAGTCCGTGACTGCGTATAATGGAGAAAAATAGGAAGTTTTAGTTACTCGGTCCTAGCTGGGCAAATTGGTCATTTGCCCTTCCCTTTGCTGTCCACCCACCCCTGTATTCCCGAGGGCCCCCCTCCTGCTGCTGATATCATGATGATGCCCATGAGTCTCAGGCTGGGGTGCAATCACCTCCAAGGGGCGTGTTTAGCTCGATGAGATACAGCTTTTTCACTTTCCTTGGAGGGAAAACATTTAAGAGTGTGCTTCCAAGGCTGAGCTGCTCATCTAATAACAATAATAATGACCTTAATGGTGTCCAATAGGGGATCAGTTAAACAGATTAGGGAACATCCATAGTACAGAGTACATGATGCAGCCATTAAATTCAATGAGGTAGAACGATACTGTATTTCATTAATCCTTACACCGCTCAAAGTCTCTCTCATGCTGGGCTTTTCGTGGATGCTACAGTGGGGGTGATATTGTCAAGGATTTGGGAGCTCAAAAGCCAGTGCCCAATACCTCTTGCGCTAACGTCACACACGTGACTGGGAGCCAATGTTGCATTTTCATCCTGGCTTGAAAGGGAAGAGAGATGACCCAGCATGCACTGGTCTCCTGGAACACCAGCGGAAAGCTGAGCGGACATGGCCGAGATGAAGGCTGCAGCCAGAATCCTAATTTCTGGTGGATACCCTGAGTGGAGAGCAAGCATAGGTCACTAGGCTGAGGCCGTGTCTAAGATTCCTTGTGAACTCCAGGTCAGCTGGTCAGCATGGCTCAAGGCCATTGCCAGCTGCCACCTGGTGGACTTAGCTGCCACCTGATGGTACTGAACATCTGGGAAGCCCAAGAGTAAGCGGAGGAGAAACGGGGATCCTGAGCTGGGGAGCAGACAAAGCTTGGGAAGGGCAAGGTTATAAGCCTCAGAAGTGGCAGAAGGCTTAACCAGTACCAGAAGAGACATGACGTCATCTGAGGGAACATTTTCAAGTCCCTGCCCAGAAGGGAGTTGGCAGTCTCTGAGCTAAGGGGGAGACAGAAGTCACTCTGGAGTGGGTGACCCGTATCATGGATACAACTCTATGGCGGAGCAGGCAGGTCGCTTGGAGACTGATGGATTGAATTTACAACCTCACAACAAGGGACATAGGGAACATTTTTCTGGCTTCTGGCTTTCTGCCCGAGACCCAAGAACGAGACTGGGGTGGCTCTGTCTGTCCTCACCAAGCTCACGCTGCGAAGATGTCTCGTTTTGTTTCTGCTGCTCTCGCAAAATAGCACAACTTGTAGCCTATAAGCAACAGGAGTCAGGTGTCACAGTTCTGGAGGCCAGGATGTCTGAGGCTGAGGCAGGCATGACTGGGTTCTGGCGAGGGCTTGCCTCTGGGTTGCAGGTGGCTGCCTTCGTTGTGCATCCATGCATGGAAGAAGAGATAAAAGAATCCCCTTGGTCCTCCATCTGTCTGATTCAGGGGGAGCCAGGCACCTCCAGACAGCTTTCCCTCAAGCGTTGGGATTTCAGCGTGTGAACAGGGAAGACATCCAGACTATAGCAGGTAGTATGTTATCAGGCCAGGCTTGCCACCCTCATCGCTGCTCTGAGCTACAGCCTCCCGGGAGTGCCTGTGGGCTGAGAAAAAAAAAACACTTACTTTATCTGGCACTAAATAGAACTAACAATGAAGCTCTGATCTGAGGTGCTGCAGATGGGCCTCAGTTGGAGCCAAGGCAAACATGGCTGCCCCGTTAGAGACAGACCCCAACGTTCAAGACTTTGGTGAGTATAGACACTTGGGCTCAGGTTCATTGGTTATGAGTCTCAATTTGCTTTCTCTCTGGCCGAGTATCCAGGAATAAGAACCACACGATAGCCATTTACCTTCTGGCACCTGAACATCTGTGTGTGAGACGACCCTAAAACAGAGGCTTGCAAACCGTACACAACAAATCACCCACATACTTATGAGCAAAGAGCAGAAATGGTTTGTGATTTTCATGGCTCAGAAATTTAAAGCACAGCACAGGCAGGAAGGCTTGTCCCTGCTCTAGATTTTAGAGCGAAGAGACAACGGCTGGTGGCTGGAATGGCAGAGGCTCTCAACCTTCCTAAAGCCACAACCCTTTAATACAGTCCCTCATGCTGTGATGACCTCCCCCCACAACCATAAAATTATTTTTGTTGCTACTTCATAACTGTAATTTTGCTACTGTTATGAATCGTAATGGAAACACCTCGATTTTCTGATGTTCTTAGGCAGCCCGTGTGGAAAGGGTCAAGTCCCACAGGTTGAGAACCAGCTGATCTACACGCTCACCCACTCCTAAATCTGTAAGGATGCCAGTCATGGGCTGAAGGGACAGAACTCCAACAAACAGCCTACTGAGTGGCTAGGTTCTAAGGTCAAGGGTCTCAGAAAAAAAAAAAAAACAGGCAGAAGCTATATCCATTCCATAACTTAATGTGGAAGTCACATCGGATCACCTTTGTCCTGTTTGTGAGCCACACTTAAGGAGAGAAACAGAGTCCAGCTTTGGAAAAAGGGACTCAAGACATTTTGAGACCTAATTTGAAATGATCATCTGGTGGCACAAGGCTATAATCCCATCTCGGGAAGCAGAGGCAGGAGAATGAACTCAAAGCTTGCTAGGGCAACAGAATAAGATCAAGGCCAGCCTTGACAATTTAGGAAAGATAACTATATAGATTTTAACAAATGGGGGATTGAAGTTTTTTTGCACCCCATCTTTCCTTTTCTCACCAAAACCAAGATGTTGAACTTGGGGGTGGGTTGCTGCTGAAATGCCACACTGACTTCTGCTCTCACAATGTTAATCTGTTCCCAGCCTGAGTACATGGGAAGGAAGAAGCTGTATTCATTCAGGCTCAGCCAACAGTGCTCAGACATGAACTGAGTGCAGCTTCGGGGTCATGGTGGGGTCCTTAGCTGAGACTGGTGGCGCTTGCTTGTAATTCCACACTGTTGAGACAGAAGCAGGCTGATCTCTGTGAGTTCAAGGCCAGCCTGGCCTACAGAGTGAGTTCCAGGTCATCCACAGATATGTAGAAACTTTGCCTCCCCCTCTCCACAAAAAAAGAGAAAAAAAAAAAAAAAAAAAAAAAAAAAAAAAAAAAAAAAAAAAAAAAAAAAAAAAAAAAGGGAGAGGAAAGTCTTAACCTATAAATAAGAAGGAGCAATGGACATTATTAAGTGTTAGCATTCCACCAGTTAAATGAAATTCCTGACACAGGCTACTTATAAAGAAAATAGGTTTATTCAGCTCCTATTTGGGAGGTCTGTATTGACTCAATTCAATGAGGACTATATCTATCTATCTATCATCTATCTATCTATCTATCTATCTATCTATCTATCTATCTATCTATCTATCTATATTTCTCTCCCTGACATATGATATCAAGGTAAAGATTTGACTATATACAAAAACTTATATTACTAAACAAGAAGCCAGAGGAAGCAACCAGTTTCATAATCTCTTACAATGACGATGCCCCAGTGAGCTAAGGACCTCCCACCTATTAAAGGTTCGGACATCTTTCAGTATTGCCCAGACATTAAGCCTTTAACACATGAACCTCTAGGGGGAGGTAAACAAGCCCTATCCAAACCAGAACACAGGCCACACAGCACAGCACACTGCACAGCACACACTGCACAGCACACTCTGCACAGCATACTCTGGACAGAGCACTGCATAGCACACACTGCACAGCACACTCTGCACAGCACACACTACATAGCACACTCTGCACAGCACACACTACGTAGCACACTCTGCACAGCACACACTACAGAGCACACTCTGCACAGCACACACTGCACACTGCACTCTGTATGGCACGCACAGCATACACACAAAGCTCTACATCCCCCTGCTCAGTTTGTTCTTTTTGTTTTCTTCCCTTCTCTTTTTGAAGCTATGAAGACTCTGACCTTTCCAGGAAATTTTTCAGAACTTATTCAACATGGGAGAAAAGAACAAGAGAAAGGGAAGAAGAACCAGGATGTGTGATAAGGGGAAGGTTTTCAAGAATTGTATCTGAACCTCACCACAGCTTGGCCCTGTGGCTTTAGTTGCCTCCTACTGTAAAGTAGAGCAAGTGAAGGCTGGAAAGGCTAAGTAGTGTATCAGTCAGGGTCTCCAGAGAGACAGAACCAGTAGGAGAGATGTGGTCTAGCAAATCTGTGCATAGGATGGAGAAAGTTGGCAGGCCCAGAACCCACAGGTCAGGCCAGGAGGCTGGACATTTGGGTGAGAGTCAGCATTGCATTCTTCATTCTGATGCAAGGGACAGAGGCTGGAAACTAAAGTGGACCTTTTATGTTGCATTCATTTTTAAAAAATTTTTTTGTTATGTTTATTTGTATATGTGAGTGCACATGCTAAGGTCAGAGGGCAACTCTTGGGAATCAGCTCTCTCATACAAGTTCTGGTGACTGAACTCAGGTCATCTGTTTGTGTGTCAAGTTCCTTAACCCACCGAATCATCTCACCTACCTGCTCATTCTGTTTCTATCTTAAAGAGAAGCCTTCTGCTTAAATGCTTTCAGATGATTGGCTGAAGCCAGAGAGTAATTTCCTGAGTCTACCAATTGTAACATGAGGGCCTGCTTGACCAGACAGGATAGAAACCCCAACAAGCAGGCCCTCATGTTACAGAATGGTGCCCACATGCATAACTGCATCCACATAAAGCCTAAGCCAGCTTGGGAAGTAATTCTAGAACAAAATAACAGCATTATGCATGGTTTCTTGGTAGCAGCAATTTCTTGGGTCTGCTCTGCTTGCTAGAGGTAAGCAAGTGCTCTCATCTAAAAGAGACTTCCTGATTCAGCTTTAGCTGACAAACCCTGTAGCTCTTTAAGAGGTCCTGCCACAAAACACTTAAATGGTGTTGATAAAAGCTGAACACATGCTTTTTGCTTTTCAGCGATAGCAGGAGAAAAACTGCACCAGTTTAAAATGTCGGCTTTCTGGGCCATCCTGCCAGTGCAAACTCTGACTCTTTGAGGCAGGAAGTTTGGCTACAGAGAGAGCATTTGAATGTTGTTTGTGGACACACTGTTGCAGCTTACTTGCTGGCAAGGACCTTGAAACACCATAGAGTTGTGGCAATAAACATGGCTCCAGTCGGTACCTCAGCCATGAGACTGAAATCTCAGAAAGCTAACAAATGGGCTGGATCCAGTCATCAAAGCCATGGCTTTAATTTTACCCATATTGCTTGATAAGTTAAAGACTTATATAGGCAGAAAAAGAGAAATAGACAGTAAAGAGAGATTCAAAGTCAAAGAAAACCTCTAAATGGTTTACAGTGTGTTAAAAATATATGCAGACTTGAAAAAATGATTAAATTTTCAAAATAGAGAGAGAGAGAGAGAGAGAGAGAGAGAGAGAGAGAGAGAGAGAGAGNTTTAATCCCAGCACTTGGTAGACAGAGACAGATAGACCTCTGTGATTTCAAGGCATGGTAGCAAACACCTTAATCCCAATGCTTGGGAGGCAGAGGTAGACAGACCTCTGTGAACTCAAGGTGTGATGGCACACACTTTTTTTTTTTTCTGAGACAGGGTTTCTCTATGACTTTGGAGCCTGTCCTGGAACTAGCTCTGTAGACCAGGCTGGTCTCGAACTCACAGAGATCCGCCTACCTCTGCCTCCCGAGTGCTGGGATTAAAGGTGTGCGCCACCATCGCCCAGCAATGACACACACTTTTAATCCCAGCACTTGGGAGGAAGAGGCAGGTGGATCTCTGGGAGTTCCAGGATAGCCAAAGATACACAGAGAATCTGTCTCAAAAAGTAAAAGAAATAGAGGTTAAGATAAAGCCACGTAAAGATGGAAAATACACAGAGAATCTGGATATTGTATGTTATTATGCTCTTTTTGAATTGTTTGAATGCTGAGGAAGGAGCAACAGCTGCTAAAAGATATCTGTTTATAAATGTTGCTGAACTAATCCAAGATAGGTATTTTGAAAATACCTTGACTTCAAAATTGAAGTCAAAAGATATGTTACTTTGGAGAAGAGATTTTGCTTTTGTTTCCACAGGAAATGTGAGGCTGTGGATTCATTCTGAGTTAAGAAAGATCAGGTTTGATCAAGGAAGACCACCTGAGAAATCTCCGGTAGGAAGAGATGGCTCAGTGTCTGAGTTTGACATCCAGAACAGATTCAAGATGCTGTCTGAGATGATCAAATCTCACAGGATACTCTAGTCAGGACTTGATCATAACTCTAAATTTTCTTTAGGTCCCCATAAGAATATCAGCACCCCCAAACAGCAGAAAGTATCCTGGAATACTACACCCACATTCCTAAAAAACAGACTATGGATATTTTCCTTTGTTTAAAAAAATAGAGGGGGAAGTGGTGTGAGACTTCTGTATTCTGTCAATTATGTCTCAAATAAATGCTGATTGGTCAGTAGCCAGGCAGGAAGTATAGGCGGGACAACCAGACAGGAAGTAGAGGCGGGGCAATGAGAACAGGAGTATTCTGGGAAGAAGGAAGCTCTTTCTGCAGTCCTGTCCAGACACTGCAGAGGCAAGTTGTGACCTGCCCAGCCGAAAAAGGTACCAAGCCATATGGCTAGTACAGATAAGAATAATGGGTTAATATAAGTTACAAGAGTTAATAAGAAGCCTGAGCAGGGTCCATCAGTGCTTCTTTAAAACATAATTGACAGAATACAGTTGTCTTGCACTGACCACATCTAAAATATACCTGCACAGGAACATGCGGGCTGCTGACCAAACACCAGGCACCACAGCCCAGGTCATTTGATACAGAATTAATGGCCACAAGTGAACAAACCAAAATTTCACAGCTAGTAAATGGTAAGCTGGGACAGGAACCCACATTTCCCTGGAATCAAAAGCCAGACAAGGCAAACAAGCTGCAGTCCAGGGGCATCCCCAGTGAGAGGATGGAACAGCACTGCCCAGAGTTGGCCAATCAGCAGCTGGAAGCTCTTCAGTGTCCCTGCTCTGACACCTACTAACTGCCTTTAAGTTCCAAGGATGGAGAGAGACAGAGAGAGAGAGAGAGAGAGAGAGAGAGAGAGAGAGAGAGAGGAGAGGAGAAGTAGAGGCACCGTGGTGTTAAGATTCAATGACACCAACTCAGTAAAAACAACAAAAAATAATAACAAAAATATTCAATGGCACCAAGAGGAAGTACACATTGATATCATAATAATAGTGAATATCACTATTCACCAAAATTTCTAAACATAAAAAGACTAAAAATACCAAGTATTGGCAAGACTGTGGAAAAACTAGAAGTCTCAAAAATTGGCAGTGGAAGTGCCTGTCAGTGCAACTACTTGGATATGAACCAGGAAGTACCATTAGAGTTAAATGTCTCCTGTATCACCCAGCAATACAGGCCCTAGGGATAACAAACTCAAGAAAAAGAAGTATAATAATCCACAAAGGAATGTGCACAACTACTTAATTCAGATGAACTCGTATCTGAAAGCTGGCAACAGCCCAGTGTTCATCAGTAGACTGGATCTACTGGCAAGGGCACTTTAATTCAATGAAGCATTAACACTAAAACAAAAAGAAACTAACATTCTACATACAGCATTCTAATCACACATTTTGTGTTGGGGTGGAGACTTGTGCATATTACTGCACAAATAACTCAAGAAAAAGCCAAAAGATACGATTTTTTTTATAAAATTATTATTATTTTTTTAAATTTTTTATTGAGAAAAAGAAAAAAAGTTTCTGCCTCCTGCCAGCCTCCCATTTCCCTCCCCCTCCTCCCCCCTTCTCCCCCTCATCCCACTCCTCTCCCCCTCCCTCTTCAGTCCAAAGAGCAGTCAGGGTTCCCTGCTCTGTGGAAAGTCCAAGGTCCTCCCCCCTCCGTCCATGTCTAGGAAGGTGAACATCCAAACTGGCTAGGCTCCCACAAAGCCAGAACATGAAGTAGGATCAAAACCCCGTGCCATTGTCCTTGGCTTCTCATCAGCCCTCATTGTTTGCCATGTTCAGAGAGTTCGGTTTTATCCCATGCTTTTTCAGTCACAGTCCAGCTGGCCTTGGTGAGCTCCCAATAGATCAGCCCCACTGTCTCAGTGGTTGGGTGCACCCCTCGTGGTCCTGACTTCCTTGCTCATGTTCTCCCTCCTGCTCCTCATTGGGACCTTGGGAGCTCAGTCCGGTGCTCCAGTGTGGTTCTCTGTCTCTATCTCCATCCATCACCAGATGAAGGTTCTATGGTGATATGCAAGATATTCATCAGTATTGCTGTAGGATAGGGTCATTTCAGGTTCCCTATCCTCAGCTGCCCAAGGAACTAACTGGGGACATCGCCTTGGGCTCCTGGGTGCCACTCTAGGTTCAAGTCTCTTGCCAACCCTAAGGTGGCTCCCTTAACTGGACTCAGCAATACCACTCTTGGGAATATACCCAAGAGATGCCCTATCATATGACAAAAGCATTTGTTCAACTATGTTCATAGCAGTATTATTTGTAATAGCCAGAACCTGGAAACAACCAAGATGTCCTTCAATGGAAGAATGGATGAAGAAAGTGTGGAATATATACACATTAGAGTACTACGCTGTGGTAAAAAACAATGGCTTCTCGAATTTTGCATGCAAATGGATGGAAATAGAAAACACTATCCTGAGTGAGGTAACCCAGATCCAAAAAGATGAACATGGGATGTACTCACTCATAATTGGATTCTAGCCATAAATAAAGGTCACGGAGTCTATAATTGGTGATCCTAAAGAAGCTAAATAAGAAGGTGAACCCAAAGAAAAACATATAATTATCCTCCTGGCTATGGGAAGTAGACAAAATTGCCGGGGAAAAAAATTGGGATCTTGGGGGTGGGGTGGGGTGGGATGGGGGTAAGGGGAAATGGGGAGAGAAAAATGAGAAGGAGAGGATGGGGGGAACTTGGGGAAATAGGATGATTGGGATAAAGGAAGGTTGGATAGGGGAGCAGGGAAGTAAAAAATTATTTTTGATAATATTTTTTTTTGATTTTTGATAAAGGAAGTCACTATGCAGCCCAGGTGTTTCAGTTTGGGTTATTATTGCTGTGATGAAATACTTCAACCAAAGACCAAAACCAACGTGGCATACATGTCCTGGGTCATTTGGGGGAAGCCAAGGCAGGAACTCAAATGGGATGCAACCTGGTGGCAGGGGCTGATGCAGAGGCCATGGAGGAGTGCTGGTCACTGGCTTGCTCAGCTGGATTCTAGCACATTTATTCCTCAGTTGCACGCCACCTTGTTTCCACTTGTGGATTGGCTGGTTGCTTTGTTTTGTTGTTGCTGCTGTTGTTTTGAGACAGCGTCTCTCACTGAACCTGAAACTCACTGATTTTGGCAAGATTTTCTGGCTGATGAGTTGCCAGGACCCTTTAGTCTCTGCCTCCCAGCACTGGCCTCACCAGAGCATAGCACCATGCCTGGTTTCTTGTCTAGATCTGGGGATCTGAACTCAGATTCTCATGCTTAAGCAGCAAACAGTTTACGCACTGAGCCGTCTCTCCATTCTCTGTTTTGCTTTGCTTTACATTAAACAAACAAACAAAAACCAACTTTAAACACTGAGAAACCTGGAGGTTGTTGTTTCGGTACTGCGGGAGAGCTGAGACTGGGAAGGACACCAGGCCACCGGCTCATGCTGCCCACCCGGTCAAGGAAGGAGACCCTGGGAAAGTGTTCCCGGCAGAAACCCAGGAACACTTTCTGAGCTTGTGATCAAAAGGAGGCACATCTTGTAAAAAGCTCTGTCATTTCGTTTAAAACAGAACTCTCTTCCCTTGTCTGATATGCTGATTAGATTTCAGACAGGATTAGTGGGGTTGATGCCATTCAGTTAAAAAGTCATCTCCTCGGGAAACAGACCAGAAAGCCTGGATTCTATTTTTAAAGGCCTTAGACCCCATTAAGATGAAATATTGAAAACCATGTGGATTTAGACTCAATTGGAGAACTCTGAGTACCGGGAGACTCTGGTGAGCACCTAGATGGTGAGAGGGGAGGGGACAGTGGCAAAATGGGGACAGTGTATTTTGACAGGGAGATCAGAGAATTCTCAGCAGCTCTCCTTCTCAAGAACAAGTGATCAATAACTCAAGCATTGCCCCTCTGCCAAGGAGTGGCTGAATAAATTACAGAGCAGTGGCTCTGTGAAATATTGTGTGACTATTAAAATGTCTGAATTAGAGCTACACCAATGGACTCGGATGAATTTCCACCAGGTATTCAGTAGAAAAGGCAAGACACTTGTTTTAAAAGATCTATACATATTGTGATCCTCTTGCCTAAAGCCCGTATTGCTGAGTATGACAGCCCATGGGTACGTTCACATGCCTTTGTATGTGAGTCTACATCAATGAGAAAAACAGAAAGAAACCTACCAGGTCACTAATGCCAGTTCTTCAGCGGGACCTGAGATTGAGATGGGGGATACTGAAGAAATGTGGCTCCAAGTTTTTTTTTTTTTTAAAAAAATCAACAACAAAAGTGGAGCCAGCAGGATCGATGGGAGTTCATTCATTTGCTCATGTGAAGATAGACAGGGAGTAGGGATTAAACAGGGCACTGTGTGATGTGGGGTGCCCCTCTGTATGCTGTGAATATGTTTTATTACCATTGGTGAATAAAGAAGCTGCTTTTGGGCCTATGGCAGGCAGAATAGAGCAAGGTGGGAATTTCAAACAGAGATAGAGGAGAAAAGAAGTCAGAGTCAGGGAGAGGTCATGGAGATGCCATGTAGCCACTGGAGGAGAAAGACGCAAGCAGCTAGCTGGAACCTTGTTGGTAGGCCACGACCCTTGTGGTAAAATATAAAAGAATAGAAATGGGTTAATTTAAGATGTAAGAGCTAACTAGCAATATACTTAAGCTATTGGCCAAGCGGTGTTTTAAATAATATGGTTTCTGTGTAATTATTTCAGGTCTGGGTGGCTGGAAACTAATGAGCTATCTCCGCCAACAACTGTGTCTCTCATCTCTAGCCCCGTAACAGAAAAAAAGAAAAAAGGCTTTCTTCTCAGAGAGTGAATCAACACACTCAAACAATCTACTTCCCTGCCTCCTGAGTGCCTACCACTCTGCCATACTGTTCACTGAGCAAGCATCTCTGCAGCTCACACTAGTACCAGACACATCACTGGTGTTAAGGGGTCTGTCTAGTAGTAGAGAAAGCAATACCATTGGAGGTGGGTACACAGAGATCTAAGTAAATAGTTATCAGGTGAGATTAAATAGCTATAGCTTGGACAGAGAGTGATGCAACCGGAGAGTCTGTCGTTATATTTTTTTTTTTTTTTTTTTTTTTTGGTTTTTCGAGACAGGGTTTCTCTGTGGCTTTGGAGCCTGTCCTGGAACTAGCTCTGTAGACCAGGCTGGTCTCGAACTCACAGAGATCCGCCTGCCTCTGCCTCCCGAGTGCTGGGATTAAAGGCGTGCGCCACCATCGCCCGGCTTTGTCGTTATATTTTTTGTAGCCCATGCCAGCAGACTCTATGTCTGAGAGGGGGCAGTCACCAAAGGGCAAAGTGACTTAGCCGAGATACAGATAGGAAGTTGGTTTTGGTGTCCGCCATGGTGAAGACAAAACCCTCCCCTCCCTGTGCATGTCTGATGATGCCTGTTTGGACAGTTGCGACATTTCGTGAGGATCTGAGGACACAGAGATGTGCTGTGTCTGGATCCCTGATCTTACGCTTCTGATAAGAGCACAGAGCACCAGGAGAGCAGTGGAGCGTGGCCCTGGGATGTCTGGCAAAGTTCCTAAGCTGGAGATGGCGGGGAGGGAAAGGGACTGCGATCCTTTTCTTCAGAGAGGAG
Source organism: Alexandromys fortis (assembly GCF_014885135.2). NCBI lineage: Eukaryota > Metazoa > Chordata > Mammalia > Rodentia > Cricetidae > Alexandromys > Alexandromys fortis. The sequence continues at coordinate 1,237,075 of NW_026068019.1, forward strand.
ATCCCTGGCTACCTTTCCATCAGTAGTAGTAAGGCGCATGGTCCCCAGAGTTCAAATGCACCACAAGTCAGGCAGGCAGGGGAGATGGCTCGCTGGGCAAATGGCTTGCTGTGCAAGCATGAGGACCTGAGTTCGGATCCCCAGCATCTGCTTAAAAAGTTGGGCACATTGGTGTGCACCTGTAACCCTAATGCTGGGATTGGCAGAAAGGGGCAGCTCCCTGGAGCCCCAGCTTGTTGGTCAGTCAACCCAGATGAATGGATGAATGGATGAACTGCACACTCAGTGAGAAACCCTGGCTATGGAAAACTCAGGTGGGGAAACATCCTAACTTCCACATGTACCTATGCGAGCAAGTACACTAGAATGCAACACACACACACACGTACACACACACACACACGCACGCACGCACGACGCCACAAGTCATGAGAACATCTCTCATTCCTCCCACGCAGTATGAAAATGCTGTACCCACCGCATTGCCCTTTATCTTCCTAAACGCTGGGTGCTTTGAACATGCACAAGCACGTGCCGGTTTGCGCGCAGGTATTTATGACAGCAGTATTGCTAACTGTCAAAACCTGGAAGCAACAAAGCAGACTAAGGAGCTGCATGGCTAAACTCTGACTCATGCACCAAAGATACAAACTGCCAATGCCTGAAAAGACACAGGAATACTAAATGTGCAATAAAAAAAAAAGGGAACAAAACCCTTGCGAGGGCTGCATACTGTAAGATCCTGAAAGTAGACGTTTTGGAAAAGGTCAAACTATGGAACACGGAGGAATTTTGGACTATGAAATTGTTCTGTGTTGTCCTGTGGCACTGAGGCAAACATGGAGCTGCTGTTCCCTGTGGTACTGCAATGGCAGACACATGCCATTATGTATTTGACAAATGGCAGGTCATTCGCAGGCAGTGGCATGGAAATAGTACCTTATAAATACAGGCAGCAGCATTTTTTTAGTGCCTCTGTTTTTTGAGTTGACATTTAAAAGCAAGACAGCATCATGAATTTATATTTGAGTGAATATTCTTATTTAGACTAGGAATACAAGAAAGTTCACCAAACAAAAAATATTTTTGCAGCTTCCAAAAATATTTATTTCCAGGCAGCCACGTATTCGTTTTTATGGTGCTGGTTGTCATTTGAAGGTCAAAAGAGAGTTGACAAGCACAGACAGTCAAGATAGAGTTTAAAGAGGCAGGGGCAGAGAGAGTTCAGTCAGTGAAGTACTTGCATCACGAGTGTTAGGGTTTAACTTCGATCCCCAGCACCCACAGAAGGAATGCCAGGTATGGTGGCTCAGCTGCAATCCCAGGGAAGGCAGAGGCAGGCGGATCCCTAATGCTTGCAGGTCCGACAGCCTACCCTACAAGGTAAGCTCCAGACCAGAGATAAACCCTGCCTCAAAACAGAAAGGTCCATTGACAGCTTCCTAAAGAATCACACCTACAGTTGTGCTCTGTCCCCATGTGTGTGTGCACACATGTGCATGTGTACCTGCACACACATGAACACACACATGAACTGACACTATAACATGGTTTAGCTCTTGAGTGTGTTACTGGATGTCTTTAAGGAAGGCTCTCCCATCCCAGGGACAGCTTGTATGGTTCCATGTCTCCACTGCCTTCAACAGAGTTGCCCCCGTCTATACCTATATGACTTATTCCTTGTCCTCCTGGAAGTTCACAACCTTTGAGCACAGTAATCACAGAGTACATGTGCCAATACATTCCAGAGGGGACCCTGCTCTGCATTTGCCATGTGACATTCTTGGTAATTCTACTGCAGAATTTGTACTTTGAGAAGGAAGTCTGGCGGCACAAGGGAGCCTCATCTGGTTCCTGGTTGTTCTCTTTCACTTGTCTACCCCGTGGTGTTCCAGGCCCTGTCTGGCCTTCCCCCCTCCATCTGTGACCAGCTAGCATCTGAACAGGGTTTCATTGTTAAGGAGAGACCCACAGGCATGGGAAAGGCCAGCATGGGAGCACGCCCCATGATAAACCTTGGTATTAGAGAAGCTGGGATAAGTGTCGGCTGGTACAGGTAAGTTGCCTAGGACTCATGCCCATCCCAGTATAGATATTGAGGATGTCTGGTGTAAAGAATGTCAGCATTCGGGGGTCTAATGGCATCTTTGGGTTGGGGTGGTGGCTGGTAGGCCTGAGAAGGGAAATATGACTTCCCTGAGCCTTTGTGCTTGTATTTTACCTGGCTGGGTCTCCAAAATCATATAGCGAGTCCTCCCCCATGGGTTCTCTTCATCCCTTTCAGGGACATCCAGGTCCCCTACTTTTGTTTCATTCTTGTTGTACCACCATGAGGGTTCTTTATCCTCCTTCGAGTCATCTCTTCAGAGCCCTCCATAGACCCCCCACTTTAGCCCCACACCCTCTCCCCCTGATGCTCATCAGAATCTTTTCCTTCTCTGTCACTGTCCATGACACCCAATACAGTCTATGTCACAAATTCTGGGATCTTGATCCTGTGTTCTTTGCCCCATTGGGCTTTAGTTAGCTCATCTGGGAGAGGGGAAATGTATGGCTGGATTATAGCGTGCTTCCGGTCCTGTCTTCCCAGGTGTCGACTTGGAAGGATCTGGAACCAACCAGGAGATGAGCCTCGGGCCTTGCCTGTAAGGGACTCTCTTGATTAGGTTAGTTGAAGTTGGACAATTCACCCTGAGAGTGGCAACACCATTCCCTAGGCTTGGTTCCTAGTCTACATACAAAGAAGAAAGCTAGTTGGGTACCAACACTCATCTTGCTCTACTTCCTGACTGCAGATGCCATGTGACCAAACAGCTTCCTGCTTTTTGCACCACTCACACCTCCCCAGCTGCTGTTGTGTTCCCCACCTTGATGGAATGAACCCCCTAGAAGAGTAAGCCAAAACAAACCTTTCTCCCTTAAATTGCTTTCTCCCCTTAAATCGTTATTTTTATCACAGCAACAGGAAAATAACCAAGACACCAGGTGTAGATACTGGGTATGGACACCGGGTGTAAACACCAGGTATAGACACCAGGTGTAGACACTGGGTATGGACACCAGGTATAAACACCAGGTATAGACACCAGGTATAGACACCAGGTGTAAACACCAGGTATAGACACCAGGTGTAGGTAGACACTGGGTATGGACACCCGGTGTAAACACCAGGTATAGACACCAGGTGTAGACACTGGGTATGGACACCGGGTGTAAACATCAGGTATAGACACTGGGTATGGACACCAGGTGTAAACACCAGGTATAGACACCAGGTGTAGACACTGGATATGGACACCAGGTGTAAACACCAGGTATAGACACCAGGTGTAGATACGGAGTGTGAGGCCACACAAAGCAATGTGTGCTGAGGAAGAGTTACCCCGAGCATCAGGGTTTAGTTTTTGTTTGTTTGTTTTTACAGCAGAGAATGAGCTGGAGAATCCTAAAGATAAATGCCAAAGCCCTACCATGTGTCAGAGACAGTGCTGGGAGGATGGCCAGTTCACGTATATGATGAATTAGATCAAGCCCCAAGAGAACCGTCACCATCCATTACTCAGAAAGTCTCTTTTGTTCCATGCTATGGCCTACAGATTTGTGTTCCTCAGGACTCTTGTATGTTAAACCCTAATCATCGATGTGATGGAGTCAGGAAGTGAAGCTCTGGGGGGCGGGTGTTAGCTCTCTGTTGTCATGAGGGTGGATCAGTGTCCCCATAAAAGAGATTCCAAAGACTGTGTGGCGATAAAGCCAGACGGTGCCTGTCATGAACCAGGAAGTTGGCCCTTACTAGGCCCCAGCTCTGATGGTGAATTGATCATGGACTTCCCAGCCTCCAGAAGTCTGAAAAGGATTTGTTTGTCTGCTGTTTGTTGGTCACTCAGACTGGAACTTCACAATAGCAAACAAAGAGACAAGGACGGCTCATTCCCAGGAATTGTGTCATTTACCTCTGAATTATCTCAAACCATCTCTTTAAAGACAGTTTATTCAAATCAGGATCTAACAGAATCCAAACACTGCACTCAACTGTTCTGTTTATAATCTAGCAAGACATCCTTTCTTTTTCCCCTTTCTTTATCTGAAAGAAACCGGGCTAGTTCTCCTACAGAGCAGGTGGCTTTGAGTGTCCAAGACTAGAAGAGTTGAGGCTTGGGGTGCCGTCGTGGAAGACAGCTGGGCTTCGCGGAGTATCTCGGAATGAAAACCTATTTCCGGAGGCCCTGTGTCATTGGAACCCTCACTTTGTCCCCCAGAATTTAATAAGAAAATTCCTATGAATGATACAGACTACAGATGTTTAGGGAAATCAAGTCTCACATCATAGTGAGAGTGTGTTAACCCATCTATGTACTGTGGCATTTTCCATACCTGGTACATAACTCTTCAGGGCCAGGAGTTGGGAAGGAAAGACGGATGTGAAGTGGACAAGCAACAACAAACCAGACTCTAGGAAGACAGACTGGCATCCCAAAGACCAATTTGAACTCCTGTTTGTCTCACTGTCCTTTAGCGACCTGCAGGATTAGCTGGCACTCAGAGATCCCAATACCACCTGACCCAGGACTAGAAGTCACCAAGAGCTAAGACTGTGGACGCAGCGGCACGCCTGGGTCTAAGGCAACCTTCGGGGCTTAAACATGGTGGCTGTTCCAAATTCTACAAGTCTCTCTGTGGCTAGCCCAAACCTGGGACCATACAGGGGGAAAGTCCTTCACGTTTTTGGCTAAGTGACATTTGCATAGGAAACAGCCACTAAACTTTATACTTCCCCACCCCTGTGGTGCTAGGAACTAAACACCGCCAGGCCACTCTATATACTGGATCTCATCCTCAGCCTTAACCTACCATTCTGAGGATGACTTTCATAGGAATGTGGCCAAGCTAATAGCCAGTCACCCCCTCTTAGAACATAGGGAATATGTTCTAAGACCCTCCCCCCAATCTTAGAACACCCAAAACTTCAAATAGTAGCAAACCCTATAGTGTGAAGCCTTTTAGTATTGTTTATTATGCAATGTGGTCGTGATGTTTGTAGTTTGAGGTGTCATAGCAAAATCATCATGGATTTCTTTTATCTTCTTTAAATTTCACAGTGAAAAGACTCTCTGTACACAGACCTCAACAACTTCATTCCGCGTATTTTTTAAGTCAATAACTTTCCATATTTTGCATAAAGGATTCACTTTATGACTTTTCTTTGGCCTATCTGGACTGCCAGAATCACCATGCTTGATCCTTGGGGTCACTGTTTAGAAAATAAGGATTACTTGAACATTAGTCCTGATACCAAGAGGGTTCCAAGTCACTTGTAGGCGGGTGGCATATGAGGCAGATGCATTAGATAAGAAGATTTTGCATACCTGTGGCATGATAGAGCTGGATAGCACAAGATTTCCTCATCCTAGCCAGAATAGTGTGTAATTCAAAATGTACAAATGTTTTTTTTTTTTCTGGAACTTTCCATCAGACATGTATGAGTCATGGTTAACCAAGGATAACTGAAACCACGGAAGGCAAAATTGCAGGTGCCGGAGCAGATCACAGGTGTGCAGTGTGGTCAGTCCAAGGCCCCTTCAGTTCAAATTCATGCTTCCTTTGCCCTGAGGGCTAGCAATGCCGTGGTACAAATGGATGCTGTCAGGAGCCCCGAGGCTGTCTTAGTGAAAATATAAGTCACTTTGAGAATAGGCTCCTCTTCTCAGCAGGAATGTGGCCTGCATCCTGTGACAAGAGAATGCAGCCAAGCAAGTATATAGACACTTGAGCCTTTTTCCTACTCGACTGGGAACAAGAATTCTGGGGTGTTTTTCTCACAGGCAGTAGAAATATCCCCCTCATTCCACCTCCCCAACATGGTTTGGGATTTCTGCTCACCATGGAGTATGTGAAAACACCAATGGTATGGGGGCTGGAGAGACAGTACTGCAGTAAGCAGCACCTGGTTTTGCAGGGGACCCTGGTTCAATTCCTGGGACCCACAAAGTGGCTTATGATCATGTATGACTCCAGTTCCTGGGGGGTCACGTGTCTTCTTCTGACCTTTGTGGGCACCAGGTATGCATGTGGTGCACAGACGTACCTGCAGGCAAAACACTCACACATGTCAAATAAATCACTCAAAAAAGATAACAAAAATAACAGTATTGACAGGCATTTTTTATATTTATTTATTATGCATACAATGTTCTGTCTGCATGTATCCCTGCAGGTCAGAAGAGGTCAACAAATCTCTTTACAGATGGTTTTGAGTCACCATGTGGATGCTGAGAATTGAACTCAGGACCTCTAGAGGAACAGCCAGTACTCTGAACCTCTGAGCCATCTCTCCAGCCCTTGACATGCATTTTTTAGATTGTGTTTGGTGTGCGCCATGCACTGTTAAGATCTTACCCTTAAACTCACATAGCAGGCATGCTAGGGCTAATTTACCAGGCCTGGAAGGATCAAAAAGGAAAAAAAATGGTTCAATGACAAAAGTTAATATTATTAATATAAATTATCCCTGATAGTTTTCAAGATCCCACAAAATCACATTTTATAGAAATCCTCAATGTCCACTTTCATAGAAGCAGGAGTTTCACTAAACACCAACATTACATAATTCAGGGCTGGGAGATCACTCCTCAAGTGGGTGAATTCAGGGCTGGGAGATCACTCCTCAAGTGGGTGAATTCAGGGCTGGGAGATCACTCCTCAAGTGGGTGAAGGCTGGTAGCCTGAGTTTGGTTCCTTTACATGGTGTAAAGAACAGATCCAGCTCCCAAAAGTTGTCCTCTGACTTCTGTGCCATGGCAGACACACAGGCATGTATATGTGGGGCACACACACACACACACACACACACACACACACACACACACACACACACAGGTGGGGAGTGAGGAGAGAGAGAGAGAATAAGAAATAAAGACTATTACACACTTCAAAGGCTTTGAGTCTCTCTCATCAAGAAGAATCTATTTCTTACACCGAGAATTGGGTATTAATTACCTCTGTGACTTGCTTTGGAAAGTGACCAATTGCCAGCGCTGAGCTCAGAACTCAAGAATACCAGAATCACTCTTAGAATCTAACCCTGTCGCAGGACTAAAGAAGGGAGGCCATGTGGATGGAGGCCTCAGACGAGAACCGCTAAGGCCCCAGACATGTTTGGCCAGGAGAGAAGAGCCAAGCACAGGCCAGTCAGATCCACAATTAACTGAACAGACTGTTGTTTTTAGTTATTTGATTTGGGGGAGGTTTGTTATGAAGCAAAAATAGATGCAGAAGGAGAAGGCAAAACTAGATTTTTTTTTTTTTGAGGCATGGTCCTACTGTGTAGCTCAGGCTAACCACAAACTAGGAATGCCCCTGTCTTAGTCTAAGTTCTAGGGTCACAGGCATGCACCACCATACCTCACTAAAACTTTGACACACCCGTGCAGTACACATACGCACACACCTGTGCAGTGCATATAGACACCAGAGGTCAATGTTGGCGTGGGTGTCGAGTTTCTTTCCATGGTTGCTTTCCACCTTTGTTTTTGAGACAGGGACTCAAACTGAGGCTGCAGCTCATGGATTTGGCTAGGCTGCCTGCCCAATGTGCTTCAGAGATCTGCATACCCCTCTCCCCCACTGCCCCACCCCCACCCTGGGTGTGTAAAAGCACACCTATAAGCCTGACTTTTTTATGTGGGTGCTGGAGATCCACACTCAGGTCGTCATGCTTACATAACATGTTCGCCTAGACTCCGAAGCTATATATATATACATATATATATAGTGAGACCGGTTGGAGAAAAAAAAAAAATATATATATATATTTTCTCCAACCGGTCTCACTATGTAGTTTTGGTTGTCCTAGCACTTACTCTGTAGACCAGGCTGGCCTCCAACTCACAAAGATCCACCTGCCTCTGCCTCCCAAGTGCTGAGATTGAAGGCGTATACCACTACTCTCAGCTTAAATAAAGCTGTATTTTTAAATCTACCTAATGCTTTGGCCTCTTATTTTTTCCCCCAGGAACTCCATCAGTCATTTTATTTTTTAAACTCAGGGCCTTCCACGCGCTAGGCAGACACTCTACTACTGAGTTATAGCCCCAACCCTAAGGCCCTTCTCTGCACACCGATAGTCACCTCTGACTCTGCATGCTAGACAGGGTTTAAGGAGTACCTTTTTAGACAAATAGCTTTCCTCTTTTAACAAATACATTTTTTATTCTGAGAGAAAATCATGGTGTATAAAAACTTAATATAAATAAATAAATAACACAAGTAATCCATAAGCGGTGTTCACATTTATAGTTTTTTCTTTTAGACTATTTTCTACTATGTACTATTAGATATAATATATAAATGTACAGGTATTCCACTTTTTCTCCTCATCTGATTCTTGCTTATATATTCTTAGTTATCAAAATTATCAAAAGCATAACTTTTTATTTTGTTTTTTTACAGCATAACTTCTAAGAGGTATAACTGTCCATCATAAAATTATATCATTACCAGAATGCCTTTCACTGGTAAACATTTACACAGTTCCAGTTTTTTGCTGTCACAAGTAGCAAAGACTTGAGTACCTAATTATCTTTGCTCGTATCTCTAAGTAGAACACCAGGAAGAGAGACTTACTGGGTTAAGCAAAGTGAATATTTAGTTCTTTGTGGCATATAAAAACCATAAATGGGGTTGGAGAGATGGCTCAGTGGTTAAGAGCACTGGCTGCTCTTCCAGGGGACCTGAGTTCGATTCCCAGCACCCACATGGCAGCTCGCAACTGTCTGTAGTTCCAGTTCCAGGGAATCTGACACCTTCACACAGACCTGTAGGCAGGCAAAACACCAATGCATATAAAGTAAAATAAATAAATCATTAAAAAATGTAATCCAATCATCTAGGAAGAATGGCTATACAAAGTATTTATTTATACACTTGACATTGAAGCCAATCAGGACACAGTTTGTTTGACTGAGATGACGTCAGAAGTGAGCAGTTGCTGGGTAGCCTGTGAGACTGGGAAGCCATGAAGGTGTGAGTCTGGGAAACCCGTTCCTTCCAGGGTCTGCAGCTCACAGCTCATGACTGGACTGCTTTAAAAGCCCTCTGAATCTTCAGCTGCGTTCTTTTTTTTTCCATATAGATTTAACTTTATTTTTTAAATTTACTCATTTATTTTTTATGTATACAATATTCTGTCTGTGTATATGTCTGCAGGCCAGAAGAGGGCACCAGTCCTCATTACAGGACTCATTACAGATGGTTGTGAGCCACCATGTGGTTGCCGGGAATTGAACTCAGGACCTTTGGAAGAGCAAGCAATGCTCTTAACCACTTGAGCCATCTCTCCAGCCTGATTTTATTTTGTTTTATTTAAAGATTTGAGTGTTGTGCCTGCACACCAGAAGAGGTCACCAGATCTCATTAGAGATGGTTGTGAGCCACCATGTGGTCGCTGGGAATTGAACTCAAGACCTCTGGAAGAACAGTCAGTGCTCTTAACCTCTGAGCCATCTGTCCAGCCCTTCAGCTGCGTTCTTTAAACGGTAGAGCCAGTGAGCAGACCTCAAGCGCCGCTCAGGAGCTCTTTGCTCTCCGCCTGTTTTCCCAGCACCTTCTCACAGGGGCTCCTTCTCCCTCCAGCTGGGAGACCTGCCAGGCACTGAGGAACCGATGTTCCCAAGGCCAGTACATCTGATTTTTGCTCTTGGCTGGAATTCAGAACAGGGAAGAGTAAACTCCAACTGGGCCAAGGTGAGTCTGTCTCGAGGCCGCCCTTGGGCTGAGTGGATAAGGTGTGAGAAGCTGAGCCAAGTATGATGGGGAGGGACTTCGTGAACGTGATGAACAGCAAAACTCTGAGGTGAATGGCAGACTCAGGAGATCTCAGACGGGGCCTGAGGGAGCCCAATCTCTTCCAGGGCCAACGAATGGCACAGACCTAAACCTCCACAGTGTACATTTAGATAAAAGACAAAGTTAGAATCAATCCACTGGGGCATTTGCTATGTGCCAGGAACCGTTTTCATATTTTCACTTTTCAGAATGAACAAGCCCCGGGAAACAAGGCTTTGCTTAAGGTTACAAAGCTATTTAATTAAAGTTGGGACTGAAATCGAGTGTTTTTCAGTTTCTGGGAACTGAGACAGATTCATCCGGTAGATTGCCAGCCTTGGACTCTCTCCAAACACTTTGTCTCTGGTAAATTCCTAGAACTTGGGCCTGGTTACTCATCTCTCTGGTTTCAGCTTCTTCTGTGAAGCCAGCCCACGGCCCACCTTGCAGGATCCAGTCAGAGAGCTCATGAAGGGACTAGTGTCCTCCCCGGCCTCCAGGAGGACCTGACCATAGCCAGTTGGGACATGCACCATTTTTGCTTCTGTCACGTCTTCTGAGAGCCCTGAGAAGGAAACCATCTCAAGGGTGTCTGGAATGAATTCCCTCTTGCCCTAACCATGTCCACCATGACTGGTGAGCTCTGCCTTGACGCACTGGCTGCCTGATGCCCGCCACAGAATGACCTCTGGAAGCAACCTGCTGGGAACACTAGCAAGAAAGCTCAATGCTCAACTTTTTTTCTGGAACCTCGATAAACCCAGTCCTCAGCTAGAGGAAAGGTGAAGGGATGGTGGCTTAGACCTGGCTTAGGCCTGGCAGAGCAGTAACTATACAATGTGTCCAATATCCGGGTGCCAGCTTACCCTGCCTTATGGAAAACTATCCAGGGAGCAGCAAGGTCCTTCTTGGCTCACCTTGCTGGCCCTCGGGCCCTTTCAGGCCCACCCCAGGTTCCTCTCAGGGACTGACTGAGCACACCTTCTGAAATCACTCCAGTCTGGTGTTTCCTTTAAAGGCTGTGGACTCAGCACAGCCACCTCAGATGGGGCCATGGAGGACTAGCCAAGCCAACCAGAGCGGCTTCCCAGCCTGCCTGGGAAACATGTCATTTTCTATTTGCAGCATCACGGATGTTGACTTTTGATCTCTTTCTTTCTCCCTCGGGGCCTCAAATCAGTGGTGACGGCGATTTCTTTTTTACTTTTCCCTATAAAGAGAAAATGTCAGGAGGAAAGAAGGTTTTGAAAAAAAAAAAAAAGGGAAGAGTTTCAGACCTCAAAGAAAGCACTCACTCGGCAGTGAGAGCCTGTGGCAATCATGTGATCACACAGTGGCTAGGTTAGGCGGTTTCTGAGGTGTTTGTAAATCACCCAGGGTGCCCAGGGTGATCTTTAAAAAAAAATTGACCAATTTATTATAAAACACACACATACATATATATGGACTAATTGTATCTAGAACTTTGTAATAAATTATATATATATATATATGGGAGCTTAAGAAAATCATTATCAAATCCATTTCATGTTCTGCAGTTTCTTTTGTATATCATTTTTTATTTAAATTTGACACTCTTGCACATGCGTGCAATAACTGTGAACATTTCTACCCTCTTGTCCCCCATTCCCTCCTACTCTCCGAGCTCCTTCTGAATTTCTTGTCTTTGTTCAGGTCTTGTGCAAGTAGCCATAGTGTCTGTGTGTTTACAATCACATTAGCCATTGTGCCCTGAAGACAGCATGCCATCGGACCCCACCCCATCCTCCAGTGGTTACAATCATCCCAACCTGTTTTCTGTCTTCCTGTCACCCAGGGATCTTGTGATCATGCAACTCAGACTCCGTATCTAATGAGTCCCAGCACAAGGGCCACACGGCTTCTCTGGGTCACACTTGGCGGAGGGGGTGTTCCTTGTCTTGGCCTCACCTGGTCTTAGAGCAGTGGGGTGTCCCTACCCCATCACACAGCTGGGTATTTCCAGGTGAGGCACTGGCCACATAATCAACAGACACTGTAAACTCATTAAAGCTCACACTTAGATCTGTATCCCTCCTGTTCCATTCAAACAGAGATTTTCTGATACATATGCACTCCAAAGGGGGCACTGGATAACAGCGCCTTCAAGTGATGAGCTCTTTCTGAACCCTTGGATGATTTCTTTAATTATAATTTTCAAGATCATAATATAGTTATTCTCCGTCTATAGAATGTTACTTGTATGTTTTCAAGGCTGACCATTTAGTCTTGAATGACCAGTTGGTGTATTCTTCCCTGGGGAACACCATTTCTCTATTTCTCCAGCTTTCAGCACTCCTAGTTGCCTGTAGATCTTTGTCTGAAGTTGAGGCCTCATGGCCTTTCCCCTTTCCCTTAGCATATCTGTTAAGTCTGGCTCAACAGTGGGAAATGGAGGCTGGTACTGGATACCTAGCCAGCTACCTGGGGCTAGTGGAGCCATGTTGGAAAAGAACCAACAACCACCATTTACTAAACCAGTGTAATTCCTGACTACACTCTAAATATTTATCCTCATACCCCCAGATAAGTGTAGTTCTCAACCCGCATCAAAGAAACATCTCTTTTCAACAGACAGAGACCAGTACAGAAAATCCCAGCGCGTCAAAACAGAGTTGTGGAGCCCAGGCCCAATCCATACATCTACAAAACATTCCTGTACCCAAGGGTCAGGGAACATTGTAGAAAAGATTGTACAAGCCAGAGGATCAGGGACTTTGCTGTGAGATTCTATCTCCTAGAAGCGGCCGAGAAGCTACACAGCAATGAACTCTCTCCAGTATGGCTGCCGAAGCATGCGCAAACAAGGATCACACCAACAGATGTTACCTGGGTGACTTCTAGGAATTATGAGGCATGCTAAACCTGCTCTGCCAGGAGTCCCTACATAAAAACCACAGGCTCCAGTGAGTTTCGTCTGTCCCTCCCCCATCCCTGCATTTGGAGACGTCTTCAGTTTCCAGCTCCTGGCCAGTGTTCCCAGCACCTCCCTCATCTTCTGAAGTCCTAGCCCGAGCAGACTCACCTGCCCTCAAGGACCTTGCATTTGTTATCTTTCTTGTTGCTTTGACACAATGCCAGACAAAAGCAACTTAACGAAGAGGTTTTTTTTTTTTTGGGGGGGGGGGGCTCCAGCTTGAGGCATAGTGATGGAAGTTTGAGGGAGCTGGTTACATGGTATCCACAGTCAGGAAGCAGAAACAAAAGAACGCTGGTGCTTAGCCGAGTCTCTCCATCTCATCTCATCAGCCCCATAGAACATTTAGGGCTCATCGTCCCACCTCCATTCATTTAACCTCGAATGCCTCCACCAATACCGCCGCACACACAGACACGCCCAGAAATTTGACTCTTAGGTGGTCTAGATACTACAAGTTGATAGTTGAGATTAGCCATCATTGATGTGAGCCTTTTGTGCTCACAAACCCCGAATATCAACAAATGTTACCCAGGCTTCTCCTAGGTCTCCGCTCTGTGACACTCCAAACAGGCAGGTGTCTGTCGGCAGGGCTGACACACCCCATGGGAGTGGCTGAGAGCCGCTGGCAAACACTTGATTGGAAGATGGAAATCTGCTATTCTCAAAGAGACACCAGAGTGAGGGAATTCAGGAAGAAATATATTTCTTTTTCATTTTTAAAAGATTATTGTTTGAGAACGTCACACCGTATATATTTCTAAGATTTGTTTATTTATTATGCAGACAGTGTTCTGTCTGCATGGATGCCTGCAGGCCAGAATTGGGTACCAGACCTCAATATAGATGGTTGTGAGCCTCCATGTGGTTGCTGGGAATTAAACTCAGGACCTCTAGAGGAGCAGCCTCTCAACCTCTGAGCCATCTCTCCAGCCCCACACAATATATTTTAACACGTTCTTTCCCATCCTCCAACATCTTCAGAGAAAATATCTCAATAAATGCAAAATCAGGCAGTCCTTGACCTAAATTCACCCACGGAAGAGTGAAGTAAACAGGACTGGAAAGAAAACAGCGTGTGCTTTGGGTCCCTCGACGTCACATCCGGACCCTGAGGTGTGGTGTGTCCTGCCACAACAGAGAGCCTGCCTAAGGATGCAAGGGGAGGTGGGGCCTGAGTCTAGGGACAATGGATACCTCTGATCAACCTTAAGGAATCCCCAGTGCCCCTGACTTGCCTTTAATTACCTTCCAATTCTGAGGATGTTTGAAACATTTGGGCAGAATTCAGCCCTCAGGCTAATAAAGTGTGAGCAGCCACAACCTCAGAAAACCCTGAATATCAGCCAGTGTTAGTGGGCCTTCTCGGTCTCTGCTCTGTGACGCTCCAAATATGCCTCCTCTTCATTCCTCACGTCCACAAAAGGTTAATAGGATTATATCCATTTTACAATTTGGAGAACAGAAGCTGAGAGATTAGTCCAACACAACACAGAAACATGGGTTTGGAAATGGGGTCTCTCGTCGTTTCATCTGGAGCTCCTAGCGTGATCTGTATTCTGTTCAGATACAGAGAGCTGGCGCAACGGTGCTCAGATTGCTATTATTCAAGAAGCAAAGTGATCTTCAAAGGGATTTGGGGACTAGAATGCTGTTTGAGCTATGCCCAGGCATTACCAGCAGGGGGCAGGAGCCCGCCACTCCAGAGGTTTTCATCCTTTAAAACCCTGGGTTGGAGTAGGGGTGGGGGCGCTGAGACCTTTCTTGCCCCTTAACGTGGAAGAAGCCAAGGTGAGATGCAGGAGCCCTTGGTGGGAGGATGTGCCTCCAAGGCGTAGAGGCCACGCAAGACCCTCCAACACTCCTGGAATTTGAACAGAAACAAGACAGCCCTTCAGGCTCCACCTGTCCTTTACTAACCGGGGACCATTTCCCTCTACACAGGCTTCTGTATCCAGGTACAGGGCATCACCCCTTCTGCCTGCAGGAGTATGGGAGCACTCGGAGGAAAATCCCTTTGCAGACGTGTGCATGCTGGTCCTTCGAGGTGAGTTCGCGGGCATTTAGTAGGCAGCATCTCTCACCAGGGCGCGAGCTGGTTCACACAGGCATGAATGGTATCGAGGCCAGGGGAGTGGGAAAAGAAAGAAGGAACTGTCACTGCTTCTGTCTGGCTGGGTCACCTGGGCGTCAGCACAACATCCCAGTGCAGTCTGCTTCAGATGGGTCGCCTGTCCCCTGGGGTCCTATTTGAATCTTGCGGGGAGCAACTAGCGGACCTGGGGTTTGGAGACATGTTTAGCTACATTAGCCCTCTGCAGAGTCCTCTACAGCCAAACCGGCTTAGAGCAGCAAGGCCTGCTGTGAGGTTGAGAGAGAACCCAGAAATCCCTTAAGCTGTCATTCCCAGTCAATACTCATCTCAGAGTCCAGGATTTTCCAAGTTGGCCGGCCTGCGGAGCAGGTAAAGAGAGAGGCACGTCTTGGATTCTGGTCTAATAAGACACCAGATTCGCATGCGCTACCCAGTGGAGCAAAACTCTGTCTCTGGTCTTAGGGCCCTAAAGTCATGGCTTTCAACACAGGTCTCCCACCTCTTCTCAATGGACTCTAAAATCTCCACCATCAGTTTCATTGTCATTATTAATATATTCAAAGGTCTTATTTTGTTGTTTGTTTGTTTGTTTTTTCACTCCCTCCCTTACCTCCTTTTAAAAAATATAAGCCACACACTGTACGTTAGGCTGACCTTGAACCCACAGCAATCTTTTTTTCCCCAGCCTTCCAAGCCCTGGGGTGACAGGCATGAGCCGCCATTGTCTGGCCTAATTTGTCTTTGCAGCTGCCCCGTATATTTTAGCATAGTGGTTCTCAACCTCCCTGATGTTATGGCCTTTAATACAGTTCCTCATGTTGTGGTGATGCCCAACCATAAGATTATGTTCATTGCTACTTCAGAACTGTAATTTTGCTACTGTTAAGAATCATAATGTAAATACCTGATATGCAGGAAAATTGATATGCTATCCCCAAAGGGGGTCACAGCCCACGGGTTGAGAACTGCTGGTTTAGCATCACGTCCTTGGGTTCTTCTGTGTTGTATAGAATGGGCTTTTTTCCTAAGCAAATCATATTCCGGTGGACGGAGACTGTGCAGCACATTGTATTTATCTGATCATTGCTTGGTGGCTACTGAGGTTGTTTACCCTTCTTGGTCACGGTGACCAGAGCTGCCATGAGCTTTGGTGTGTGACCATCTCCTCAAGATTCTGCTTTCAGTTCTTTTGTCCGAATTCCCAGATGTGGAACTGCTGGCTCAGTGGTAGTTCTATTCCTAATTATTTTGAGAAGCATCCATACTGTTTTCCATAGCAATCACAGCATTTTGTCATCCCAGCAACCCAGTCGAAGGTTCCAGTCTTTTAGCATCCTTGCCAGCATTGACTATTTCCTGGATACACACACACACACACACACACACACACACACATACACACACACACGAGAGGACATTGTAGTTGTGATCTGCACTTGTCTGAAAATGACTTATGTTGAACATCTTTTCATGTGTGTATTAGTCATGTGTGTGGTGTGTGCATGCTTGCAAGTTTATGTGTTCATGTATGTGTGTGAGTGTGGAGGCCAGAGGTCAACCTTGGATGCCATTGTTCAAGAGCCATACACTGTTTTTTGAGATCAGAGCTCTTCATGGGCTTAGGGCTTGCTGGCTCAGCGAGACTGGCTGGCCAGCGAGCTCCAGGGACCCTCATCTCTCTTTCCCCAGCACTGAGGTTACAAGCACACCACCATGTCTCGCTGTTTACAAGAGTTCAGAGGATGGAACTTGGGTCTTCATGGTAGCATAGCAAACACTTTATGCTCACATCTCTATGGCATAATTTTATTAGTGTATATATAGAAAATAATGTGTTTATTATGATGTTTAGTATGTGTGTAGTAATCTTTGACCATATTTCCCTCATTACCCTCTCCTGTCCCTCTTTCTCCTCCTGTGGATCCCTTCCTCTTTCCAAAGTTCTTTTACTTACATGTCTTATTTTCTTTTCTAGACTCATAAACAAGAGATTACATGGTATTTGACTTTCTGAGTCTGGTTTATTTTGTTTAACATAATCATCTCTAGATCTTCCTATCTTCCTGCAAATTGCATCATTTTGTTCTTTTTGGTTGAAAAAAACATAACATCTCTAAGTTTCAAATTTTCTTATTTTTGTGTCAGGTTATTTATTCTTTAATTATTGAGTTATAGGAGTTCTTATTCAACATATGTCCTCCACAGATCTAATAGTATAAAAATAATTTATAGACATCACCTACCATTTCATATTTTCTTTTTATTCTTCAGATTATGTCCTTTTGTAGACACCACGGGCGACCAGGAGGTGCTTCACTTTTCAGCATAAAATGGAACCAGCTCCACCCCGTTACTGATCTTCAAACTCATATCTTCTTTACTGTTTTGGGTGCCGCCTCCATTGTCAATGTCGAGTGTCTCTGGCCTGAGCATCTTTGTTTTGTTTCACACTAGTTGCTCATTCTTACACTAACATTGAATACATTACAGTCCCATGGCCTTTTCATATTCATTATAAAATATATATCTTTAGTTCCTAAAATTATTTGATAGAATTTTAGTTATAAATTAACTTGGAGGAAAAAATGTTAAATCACTGGGACTGGAGAGATGGCTAGCGGCTAAGACCCCTCGAAGCTCTTCCAGAGGACCTCGGTTCAGGACACAGCAGCCATATCAAACGACTCACAACTGCCTGGAACTCCACGTCACAGTAGCCAACATCTCTTCGTCTCCTCAGGCACCCACACTCATGGCACACACATACATACACACATAAATATAAGTAAAAAATAAGTTGTGAAAATAGCTAAATTATCCCATCAATGAACACAGTGTCTTGTTTTTCTTCTGCCCTTCTTGTGAGACAGTTTAATAATTTTCTCCTTAAAGGGGCAACACTTCTTGTAAGAATGATCCCAGATGCCCCAGGGTTTGTTTTTGTTTTGCAATTACTATTCTGAAAATATCATTATATTCTTAAATGTTCTGTATTTTAATATATCTTCTACTGCCGGCATTAGGGAGTGACATTCATCTTCATAATATAATTGGTATCCAGAAAACTTCTGAACTTTGATTAGATCTAAAATATGTGGATTGAGTTTTGATTGTGCCTGATCAGCTTTTCCTCCTTCCTCCCTATAGCTCCTGCTTGTTATTACTGTTACTATTACTGTTGTTGTTGTTGCTGTTGGTTTGGTTTTATTGCTTTGGCTTGAACCATGCCAATCATAATAGGGACCTTTGATTTCAGGCATAAGCCTGGAACTTCTCCATGTCCTCCACTGGACAGAGACATTCAATCATAGTCCCATCCATCTGAAAAAATAGAAATAGAGGTCTGTGATAGTTCCTGAAAAATGAAAATCTCTTAAACTTAGTAAGTTTGAAAAAAAACTTTTTTTGAGATTATCATGAACTTTTTGTCCTTCAGTCCATTAATGGTGAAAACCATGTTTCTTTCTCACATTAAACTTCCATTTATTTATTTATTTATTTACTTATTTATTCATGCATTCATTCATTCATTCACTTATTCATTTATTGGTTTTTCAAGATGAGGTCTCTTTGAGTAGCTCTGGCTGTCCTGGAACTCACTCTGTAGACCAGGCTGGCCTTGAGGTCATGGAGATCCACCTGCCTCTGCCTCTTGAGTACTGGGATTAAAGGCGTGTGACACCACTGCCCAGCAAACTTATTTTTAAAGATTATTTTTAAAAATAATCTTTAATCATTTATAGCTTTTAGATGGTTTGTTGCTTTTTCTTTTGTGTGTATGAGTGTTTTGCCTGCATTTGTGTCTGTGCACATGTGTGTTCTGTGCCCTCAGAGACCAGAGGAGAGTAGTGGGTCTCCTGGGACTGGAGTGACTGGAGGCTGTGAGGGGCCGTGAGGGGCCAGGAGGGGTCGTGAGGGGCCGTGAGGGGCCGTGAGGGGTCAGCAGGGTCTGTGAGGGTGCTGAGAACCACATCAGTGTCCTCCCCAAGAGCAGAAAGTACTCTCAACCTCTGAGCCATCTCTCCAGCTCCAGTAACTTTTATTTATGTTATTTATTTCTATTTTCTTTCATTTTTATTAGCATTTATTTATGTATATCTGTTGAGACAGGCTTCACTCTGTAGCTCTGGCTGGCCAGGAAATCGTTACATAGACCAGGCAGGCCTCGAACTCAGAGCTCACCTGGCCTCTGCCTTCTGAGTGCCGGGATAAAGGCTTGTGCCACCAAGCCTTTAATAAATGTATGAGCATTATTTATTAATTATACAAAAATGACATTTCGGGCATGTATATGATGCACTTTGATCATCTTCAGTCACCTAATAGCATATTCTGCTTCCACCCACTGTTCCTTCCTCTACCTCCCAAGCCCTGATACTTCCACGTATCATTGCTGCTAGACTCTTACATACAGCCAGCTAGTGTTTTATGTAGAAACATGAAGTATTCTGACAGTTTTCTGTCTCTACTGTCCTTGTCCGGCTTTGTAATAAAGATTGGTCTTACAGCGGAGAATCTCAGCTCTGTTTTCTGGAACAGCTTGGGTTGTCTAAGGATTATCTCTACCTTCAACAAGAGCAGAACTTATCTGTGCCTGAGTCCAGAACTTTCCAGGAAGGGGAAGTTCTTTGATCAGCCCCTTACTGGATGCTTGAAAAATTGCTTACTCTTTTTTTTGTTTATTTGTTTGTTCTCACTTTTTTTGTTTCAAGACAGGGTTTCTCTGTGGATTTGGAGCCTGGCCTGGAAGTAGCTCTTGTAGACCAGGCTGGCGTCACACTCACAGAGAATCACCTGCCTCTTTCCCCCAAGTGCACCATGGCCAGGCACTAATCCCTTTAATTCCAATTTTGGAATTTTACAGTTTAAAAAAAAAACCAAAAAAAAAAAAAAAAACCAGAAAACTGTCTCAACGTTAATAAGCTTTCAAAGTTTAATTTTCATAATATTATTAGCCTAAAACTTTTGTGGTATTTAGTATATGGCTCTAACTTCTCTCTTCAATCCCTCCAGCAATCTTATCAGGCATTTGTGAACATACATATATATTTTAAAGTTGATTATTAGTATGTGTAAGCATGTATGATTATGGTGTGCCATGGTGTTTGTGTAGAGGTTAGAGTGCCTTTAGGAGATGCTTCTCTCCTTACACCTTATGTGGGTGCTGGGGATCATACCCAGGTCATCAGGCTTGCAAGTGCTTTTGCCAACTGAACCAGCTTGCCAGCCCCATATGATTTGTGTATTTTAAAAATCCAGCACGTCCAATGTCTTGTTGCTATCCCTGACTTCTCTAAGTGCGTGTGCTCTTTCGTGAGCGCGTGCGTGTGTGTGTGTGTGTGTGTGTGTGTGTGTAAACAAGGTTTCATGGTAACAACAACTAGCCTGTCACTCTGTGTGTGTGTGTGTGTGTATGTGTGCGCATGTGTGTAAACAAGGTTTCACGGTAACAATTTCCAGAAGAAATTTAAGATAAAGTCATCTAAAATCTTTAATACTTGATAATATTTTTTTTAACTTTTATTTAAGTGTCAGTTTGTCTGGATATAAAATCATAGGCATGAAATCCTCTTCCATGAACAGCTTAAATATTACTTAATTGCTGTATTCAGTTGTATTGTCAAGTTTCGTAGTGTTCCCGCTGTTATTCATCTTAGCTTATCCAGTTTCTATCAATGTTTTGAGAATTCTCTTTGTCATTTATGTTCTTAAACGCCACTACCGAGATCTGGGTTTCTTTTATATCCAAGTTATTTAACACTAGGAATCCATTCAATCTGATATTTCGTTCTAAGAAATGCTTAGTCATTATGACTTCAAACATATTTTCATTCGTTATTTGTTTTGTCTTTCTGGCTCCAAAGCCTGCGCTCCTAGCCCCTGCAACCGTCTGAAAAGAGCAATTCAATCCCTCTTGCCTTTATCTGTGTAGGTTTTGCTGCCCTCCATCACGCTGTGAAAGGCAGAAAGAAATAGATCCTACTTCATCTCTGTGCACGGTGCAGCCCTGTCTTCTGCGTGAGTGAATGCGTCAATGAATGAGCCATGAGACTAGAGGGGTGGAGGGCTAGAGCGAGAGGTGCTGGGAGTACATAGCAGGAGCCGAGTCACGACTGGAGTCTGCCCACACCCAGGGCATGACCTCTGTCAAGGTGGCAGTCCCTTCAGCAGGCCCCTCCCTGTGGCAGGGAGCTTCTGGGCTAACCAGCTCAGCCCAGCCCAGCCTTGAGCTAATGACCTCCACCAGCTCAGACTTGGCCCTGCATTCCGGCGTTCCATCCTGACACTCTGCCTTGACTTCTTGGCTTCTTCTTGGACCCTGTTTTCTTTTCTGTGACTGAAGAGAAAATTTGTACTGCCTTGTGTAGCTTCTGGGGGTAAGAGGAAGCAAACGAGACCTTCCTGTGGTCTGTACACACGCATGCACATGCACGCACGCGCACACACACACACACACACACACAATGCTGCACCCAGCCTGGTGCCACTCTCACCAGAGCACAAATTGTCACAGACACACAGCAACCTCTATCCTGGAGTCTGAGGGCCCAGGGAAATGTACACATACTGTGGAACCCTTGCTTTGATTCTGTTTTACTAGAGGGGACGAGATCTCCCATAGGTCTGCAGCCATTGCGATTGCTGGCAACTTACTAGGGACTTTCGGAAGGTGGAGAAGTGACTCCACAGCACTGATCCCATTCACACTTTGGCCCTCCTTCCCTGTACTCTTATTCATAATTTCCCAATCAGCCTCTTCTTTACACTCACCACATCACCACCGGCCATCCCATGTGTGTATGCCCGGCACCTTGAGTCTTCCCTTCCGCTCTGGCCAGCAGAACTTGGTAGGTCATCAGCATAACCTGGCTCTTTAGGCCTATGTAGAGGAATTCAAACTAAGGTTGTCCTTGGTGACATGGCCTTACTCTTGTGTGTGTGTGTGTGCGTGCACGTGCGTCTGTCTGTCTGGGTATCTATGCGTGTGTTAAATAGGGACATCCAAAGTCTTAACTAACAGGGCAACAGTTGTGGGAACTGTCAGCTCCCCTGGCTGCCTGGTAGGGCCCACAAGTAGATACTGCAGACTCCTCTGATAGCCTTCTTAGGAGTAACAAAGGCCCATACTTTGCCCTGATAAGTCTGTTTCTCCAGGACCCCAGTCACCAGCCCTTGAGAAACAAGCCCTCCCACTTCAGCTTCACTGAAGAGTTTTCCCCAGCACCTTCTGAACTCTTGTTGGTTAGCGCTACTTCATCTTCCGTTTACTTGTTTGTTCGACTAACCCTGGGGACCTCTCAAGATTCTAACCTTGGTTTTCTTTCAGAAAGACTCTCCTTCCTCAGATATTTACCCTCAGGGCTATCAGGCATGAGGTAGGAAATCGGGTTGGTGTATCTTGAGTGGTATTCAACCCTGAGTTCATTGATTGAATCTGAAATTCAAAGCCATGGTCAAAACTAAACCAGCACCGCTGGGCTCAGCAATGATTACATCAGCTGTATGGACGGAGGCCTCCTGTCCAATGAGAAGACGTAGTGCCAACACCCGTACTTGCTGCTAAGATTGCTCAGTTATTCTGACTTTACTTGATTTAAACATTCAAATTAATCCTATCTGGAGCATGGTTTAGATGCCCTGTCTCGGTAATGACAATGACAGGCAACACATCAATGGCACCTATACGGTGCCAGTCACTGTCCCAAGGGCTTGACCCGCCTTAACTCTTATTTCCCACAGTGACGAGGACAAGATAATTAATATTTTCAACATGATATGGCAGAGGGGAAAGAGACACAAAGAGGCTCTATATTTTGCCCGAGATCTGATTTGGTAGACGATAGAGCTAGAGTTCAGATAGAGCTAGAGTCAGACTACCCCTGACTGTGTGAGATAGGATACATACTGTATTCTAAAGCTTGAAAGCATGGCTGCACACCCCTTCTGTGTAATCCGCTTTCACACTGTCTCACCTAAGGCTGCTAGAGTGCTTGTCCTTCCTCTACCCTGTCAGTACCGCGTGCATCAAGGAGAGCTGGATGCAGGTGGAAACTCTCGAAAGACAGGGATGGTACCACAAGGAAAGATAACAAAGCAACAAGAAGAAATTGGACATAATGCTTGAGCCAAAGAAAGGTTGAAGAGAGGGGGAGAGGAGGAAGTTAAGAGTCTTACATAAGCCTGGGAAACCATGGTGTGCCACGCCTTATACAAATAATTAAAATTGATTGAAAATAAAGAAATGTCGTTTCTTCCCAAATGAATCTATAGAATGCCGGTTAGTGTTAATAGTTTTTTTCTGGGGGGGAGGGTTGTTTTGTTTTATTTGGAACTAGATGATATCATTATGAAATTCCCTTTGAAAAGCAAAAGGCCAAGAATAACCGAGAAGCAATTTTGAAAAGACACGAGCTTGAAGAACTGGCCATGCCAGATGTCAACATTTAGTCTCAAAATATTTAGCAAGAAGACAATGCAGTTGGGCACAGGATAGACTAATGGAGGAGGACAGAAAACCCAGCCATGGCTCATCCAAGCTCCGAAACAATCCAGGGCAGTGGTGAAGCTATTAACCCAGGTGGGAAAGGGGTTCTGCTGACCAATGAGTGCTAAAATGAGCTCCCGCCAATGTAGAAAACACCAAAATGGATTTCTATGTTAGGTCATTTTCAGGAAGATAAGAAGGAGAAGAAGAAGAAGAAGAAGAAGAAGAAGAAGAAGAAGAAGAAGAAGAAGAAGAAGAAGAAGAAGAAGAAGAAGAAGAAGAAGAAGAAGAAGGAAAGAAGGGAAAAACACAAACTTTAAAAGACAACATGAAAATTTAAAAAGCCATGATCTTAAGATAAAGAAAAATTTCACTAAATAAAAAATTAGAAGCAAAAAGTTCATAAATTTAGTTGCATTGACATCTATCCAACAAAGTTCATTGTAACACATCAGAAAACAAACCATATTATCTGAGAGAAGAAATTTGTAATTAATATAATATGTAAATAAAATTCACAAATTAATAAGTTGACATATGGAAGAGGCATGGACAAAGAATATAGGAGACTCTTAGAAGAACTCCGGAAAGCCAATGACTATTAAAAGAAGCATACTCTCACTATTAGAGAAATACAATGCAAAACAACAGAGTGTTACTATTCCACCCACCAGATTGGCAAAAATGTGCGGCTCGTGCCAAGTATTAGGAAAGAGCAGTTAAATCTCGGAGTCTCATGCATGGCTAGTGGTGCTGCCGGCGGATGCAAGCTCTCTGGAGAGCAGTCTGGCAACCAGGCATGAAGAGGAAAGTGGTCATGTCTCGAAGTCCCAGTGGCGGCAGGCAGTCAGGCAGACATGTATGAAGATGTTTACTGCCCCGGCTGGAGACAACTGACATATCCGTCAACAAGAGAACAGATAAGCAGACTGCATTGTAGTTATACAATGGAAGACAGCGGAATGTGTCATCAGAGATCAAGATCTCATAATTATAATGCCAAGGCAGAAACGCATTGCAGAAGATTCTAATTCTCTCTCTCTCTCTATGCTTATGTTCTGTGTAATATAAAGGGTTGTAATACTTTATTGGTAAAGTTTCAAAACCCCGCCTAAATAAAACTTTACAGTGTTTGTGAATACACACTGGTGCAATAAAAAGTTTTTTTTTAAAAAACAAGGGAGAGGATGGTTAAGATGGAAATCAAAACAAGTTCGGGAAATGAAGGGAGGAACTGGGATAAAGTGTTTGGAGAGGAACTTAATTATGCCTCTTATATTTGCTTCCTTTCTTCTGTGTTTTGTAGAATACATTTATTTATTTATCTATCTCTCCTTTCTTTTGTGTTGTTTAGAATACATTTATTTATTTCTTTATTTCTCTATCCTTTCTTTTGTGTTTTTAGACTATATCTATCTATCTATCTATCTATCTATCTATCTATCTATCTATCTATCTATCTATTTTGGAGGTTGTTTCTTGCTGTGTATCCTGTGTTGGCCTGGTACTTGCCCTGCAGTTCAAGCTGGCCTCGAACTTACAGCAAAGTAGCCTTTCTGCATCTGTCTCCTTAGTATCAGGATGACAGATGTGCACTACATTGTAAGGCTTCCGCTATTTACTTTCTTTGAAATAAAGAGACATAAAGTAAAAAGGGTAATGTGTTAATATTTGCCAGTGCTCATGTGGCCGTCATAAGTGCTGCCCACTAAGTAATTTTTGACTGTCTGCTTTCCAGGCAGGTGATTGTATTTCCTATCCACTTTGAAGTTAGAAGTGACCTGGACACTTCCTCTACCCAATAAAAAAAGGAGTGTGGCTTACATTTATGACCTCATAAGCCGGTGAGCAAAAAGTTTTGGCCAACATGGCAGCCGGCACACAAAGCTTTATCCTCCCTGGCCTCAGAGGAAGCATGACACATTCAGGCCACTGGAGGAGAACACAAGGAAATGTGAGAAAGGAACCTCTGTGGGCTTTGGCCAGAGATTGGGGGTGGCGGTGTTTCTTGTTACTGCAGCATAGCTGAGCCATCCTGTAGTCACGGCAAGCAGCCTAGTTCAAAGTTTCACCCTGCTCCAGCCTGTGTAGCTCAGGCTGGCCCCCAGCCTGTGTAGCTCAGGCTGGCCCCCAGCCTGTGTAGCTCAGGCTGGCCCCCAGCCTGTGTAGCTCAGGCTGGCCCCCAGCGTGCAGCAACCAACCTGCTTCAGACTCCTGAGTGCTGGGGTCATGGTGAGTGTTACCGTGTTACAGTTTCTAATAGTTACTTTGAAATAAAAGGACTTGAAACAAGTAGGTTAGTGTGTTAATATCTTCAGCAAGAATTACGCTGACTGCAACTGTGATGGACTCTGTGTGGTTTTTGAAAATGTCTTTCTACCCTCTGTTTTCTGTCCTTTGATGTATCTGACTAACAACTGACCCTCATCCCCACTGGCTGCCAAAGTATTTGCCCGATTGTAGTTCACTTCTGAGAGAAATGTCAAGGAAATGGTCCCTCACCTCCTAGTCTAAGGTTCCTTTTCAAGGTGGCCCTTGAGTCCACCAGAGAATAAAAGCCCTAACTAGGGGTGATGGACGGGCAAAGCGGAGCAGGAAAGGAAACTGGCACCCTTGACTAGTTGTGTTCCATAGGTGCTGTGCAGAGAAACCCAAGCGTTGCCTGGAAGTGGCTGTGACATGTGATGCCTTTGAGAAGTTCTGTGGAAAGAATGACATCATCGCCAAGCCCTCTCCCCCACCTTTTTTCCAGTGGGAGTGAGAAATAAATAGACGGACACATTTTCCAGTCAGGGAGCGATTCCGCGGAGCAAGTTTACCTTGGCAGAGGAGCCCAGGTGGAGTTGTGAGAAACCTTATCTGTGCTTGCCCAGTAAACAGGAGCCGCAGTCTCCCCAGAGCCGTGGCTACGAGCAGGTGATAGGAGAGGCAGGTGAACGGGGCAGGTGAGCAGAGGGCGCCTTGGTCTGGCCAGAGCCACCGCAGAACCAGCCTGACCCGGGATCACCTGTGTTAGGTCAATATTGTCTTAATTTGACGGACAGACTCCTTTTGACTGACTGCTCATTGCCAAGAGACATGCCATTAAACCCACGAGGCTCAAAGGGGGAGGTTCCTGACCTTTCCATGGACAAGTCTCAAATTGTGATGCACGCGCATGGCCATGGAATCCCATTCAATCCCATTAAAATGTAGGGTCTGATTCAGCAGGTGAGATGGCCAGAAACCACCACCAGCAGGATGAGCTGCAGAAGGAGCTGGCTATCAGGCCTCCCTGAAATTGTGAGTGTTGAGACCTCAGATGACAGTGTGTGTTTGCAGAAGCCCATCCCTACCGAAAGAGAGGAAGGAGCACAGGTGCCGAGCCAGGTGTTTCCTATCTTTCCTTTTCACTCTTCAGCCTCGGCAAGGTGGGTGTTCTTATCCCCACCCCCGCTTGGCAAGGCAAAGGACTGAAGCGGAGAAAGGTTAATTCATGTTTTCTACCTGTCATTTCCAAAGGATTTCATTGCTACCTCTGCTCCCTTCACAGTGATCTGAAATAACCCAGAGACAAAGGGTAATAGACACCCTGTGGCAGACAGGCGTTGTCTGTTTGTGGTGATTGGCCCTCTCAACACCTGGGAATGAGTCATCCCCTTCGATGTAGAATCCCGAGCCAAGCACAGGACCTTAGAGATCCCGGTATCAGCGTTTGGCCTAGGAAGCTCTGGCTTCAAAAGAGGCAGAATGGTGGACAGGTCTGTTTTTCAAATCTCTCCAGTTACTGATGTGTTCAGCCTAAGGACACGGAGTTGGAGAAAAATTCTTACTACCGGGAGGAGTTGTGTTGATGTGTCAGCTTGGAAAGAATGCCTCAGGCAGCCCATGGAAGATTGCAGGAGAAAAGCAAGAGCAGAAATGCCCAGCTTGTGAAAACATCAATGGGAAAGCGATGGTGGCCAGTCAGAGCATTCTGGGGAGATATGTGATGGGCTAAGTAGACCCAGCTGTGCCTGGGGAGAAGCTTCATCATGTCTGGACCATACGGGGTGAGACAGCCAGGCTTCCCGATCCTGGCCTTGCACTACCTTCAAGATAATTGGGAACTGTGAGACCCTCTCCCAGACTTTTGGAAAACCCGAATCTTGTGGCACGCTCAACATGTATGGCTGCTCTGAGACTCTATCCACATTCTCAACCTCACTCACGGTGGCTCCCAAGGGCTGCTGTGATTGGCACTGCAGGGTGGGAGGCCACACGTGGGGACCCCTAAAAGTCTACTGCACCATTCCTGCAAAGTGGTTCCCCAAGAGAAGGTAGAAGACAAATGGAAGGTTTCCCTGAAAGGCATTACTTGATTCTGTTACTTACATATTGCATCATTCTAGAAAGTATCCATGCTTACAATGGCACAGAGAGTAGAGTAGAGGCTTTTAGAAAGTGCTGAGTTTTGGAGAGAGGGAAGAATAGAAGGCAGGAGCAGATGGAGCCTAGAGTAGTCTTGCTGTGTGCTATGAATTCCCAGGTGCTTACGTTGGGGTGTTTTCAACAGAGATCAGAATTCCTGACTTATACAGTAGTGTATGATCCTCCTAATCTATGAATCACAAATTCAAAGCAGAGCTGCCTTAGGAAAGCCCAAGCTCCCTATGGAGCCTCAGAATAAGAACATTGATTCCCAATATCGCGGAGAAGCCTTGCCTGCAGCCCTGTAGTAAACCCCAGAGTTTCCTAGGAGCTTCCCACAGCACCTTCCATGCAGATGTACAGTCAAGCCAATGCTCACTCCTGCAAGAGCAATTATGGAAGGCTCCAGAATGGCCCCTGCTGGTCCAGTTTAATTCTGGGGAACCTGTTTGGGGACTCCCTGGAAACTTGGATTCAGTCTCCCGTTGGTCTTATGCTCACCTCACTTGTTGGTGGAAGCTGCTGGCTTCCTGCAGAGCTGGACACGCGGACGATGGGACACGGCATCTGCCATCCACAAACAGGAGCTGCGGTTGTTCCTTTGTGACTCTCAGAGTGCCAAACTGTCCCCACCAAGGAGTCGAGAAGAGGCTGAGGGGAGGCAGGGTCTCAGGCTAGCAGATCTAGGCTCACAGTGCCCTGCCTGTTGAGCTTGGGAAAGGCAGATTTTTTTGGGCTTTCATTCTGTCCCCTGCAAGGTGGGGGTAGGGGTCAGATAAGCAGAAAGAAGTCATGTGTTCCCTAAGGAGCCAATTGGTTACAGTGCTGTGCAGTGCACAGCTAGCTGCAGAGAAGCAATGAAGCAGGGCTGCAAGCCTTGGGGTCTGCAGAAGGCATCAAATGAGCCACCCCATCTCCTTCTCTGCAAGGGTCTGCTGCCCAGCTGTGAGCGTGGGGTCAGCAGACAGACTCCAGCTGTTAGTATCTTCTAGGTGTGCCTCGCCGATGCTCACACTCCTTCAAGACAGTCCATAGTATGGATTGAGCAAGGCAAGGCCATAAAGGTCCAGGCATTTTGGAATAGGAAGCTATATTTGATGGACGATATTAGCTCCACAGTTCCTCACAGAGTTTACCAAGATTTGTCGGGCCTTCAGCCAACTCTCCTGCTGTCTTCTATTGGGTATCTCGTCCCTTCTACGGATGTGGGTCCCAACCCATGTCTCCATCTGTTTCTGCAGAACCCCATTTGTAGAACAATATGAATACCCATGGCACACACTTACAGGCTTATGATCTTTATGCAGAAGCCATGGTGACACAGACCCATAGCTTGAAAAACAGTATTGATAGTTAGACAATAGCGTGGCTGCTACTCCACGAACGGTGGGTGACTGCATGGACGCTCCATCGGTGTGGGACGAACCTCTGTGTTCTGTGAATATATTTTATTACAGTTACTAAAGAAGCTGCTTTGGTCTATGGCAGGGCAGAATAAAGTCAGACAGGAAATCCGAACAGAGATACAGAGAGAAAGAAAACAGAGTCAGGGAGATGCCATGCAGCTGCTGAAAGAGGACCCTGGAACCTTACCGGTTCCTCATGGTGATACCCAGATTAATAGAAATCGGTTAATTTAAGATGTAAGAGCTAGCTAACCTAAGCTAACCTAAGCGGTTGGCTAAACAGTGCTGTAATTAATATAATTTCTGCCTGATTATTTGGGTCTGAGTGGCTGGGTAACAAACGAGCAATCTCCATTTACACTCGGTCTGTTGGAAAGAGACATGACCTCCTCCTCCTTAACCAGCCCCTCTTAACTCGGTTTCTCCAGCTATGAAGCTCAAAATCTCCAACCCTGTTCCATCTCCTTCCCTCCCAACCCCCCATGCCCACAGAATGGAAGACCTGAACATCTGTCTGGGTATCAACTTTGGCCACCACCCCCACTTCCCATCAAAGCTCACTCCTTTGCAACCTCTGTAGCGACCCTTAGCCTGCCTTTTTCCTACCAGGCTCTCATTCCTGGTGGTTAGTCCTCTGCTATGATGCCTCTGTTACCTCCTGTATGAATCATTGCCCTCCAGAAAGAAGAGAGAGGCCTGTTGGAACCGAGCCTGCCTCTCACACCTGTTTCCCTGAAGTCATTGGCAGGTGTCCGTTGCTACTTGCAAGAAATGCCCAAACACAAAAAAAAAAAAAAAAAAAAAAAAAAAGAAGGTAAAATAATGGGAACTGGACAAGCTTCTGTTTTGACTGGGGTCAGTATTCTTTCCCCGGCATTGACCCAGAACTCAGAGCACTCATTCAAGTGCTGAGATGCCCTTGGCCTGGGTTATGAGTACTTGTGCAGACATGCAGAGGTCCCAAGAACAAAAGAGCCGAGCAACTTGCTGGCACCGGGTACCACGATATTTCTTAACGCGCCTGTCAAAGGGACAGCTGTGAGAAGTTGCCGGAAATGTCTGCAGCCCTGGGCGTAGCAGGGTGGGTTGTAAGGGTGGAGACTGTTAACCTGCCACGAAAAACTTGTGGGCCATCCGTATACAGCAACCAGAGGTCTCAGCTCTCAGTCCTGGGGGTGCTTGTGGACATGGTACTGGCAAGTGTGAGGCCCTGTATAAATACACCCCAAAAGGTGCTTCAAAGAAGGAGAGATGGGGCAGGGACCACGATTGTTGGCATCCTTCTCTTTTAGTGCAGGCTAAGCTGGGAGGCCCAGAAGACATTTCACTTGGTGCCTCTACTGTTTTTCTACTAAAAAAACAACAGTGGAATCGTTACTAAAGCTCTTACTCTCCTTCCTTCCTTTTTCCTTGCTTCCTTCCTCGTGTCCTTGCTTCCTCCCTTCTTCCTTCCCTCCCACTCCCCCTCCCTCCCTCCTTTCCTTCATTCCCCTCTCTTTTCTTACCCCCAGTCCATCTTTAAACAGCGACTGATTAAATACTGCACCTTTCTGCTAGGGGAGCTGGGCCCTTGACACCATTGCACCTTTGCTGTGCAGTACAGTTGACCATTTTACGGATGAGCAAACTCTCTGATAAGGAAAGAAAATGGATAGTGCTTATCAATGATCAAGACCCATAGAGCATTGTGACTAAACTCCAAAGTGCTGGGGATAGCAGGCAGGCACCACTACACACCGTTGTTTTTTCCTTATGGAACAGTGGTTAGCTGAGATGTCCATCACTGTTTTCCCTGCCTCTTTTTAAAGCAGAGGTTGGTCGTGGCCCCTTTGACTAGCATATCAGATATTTTGCATATCAGATAATTACATTATGATACATAACAGTAGAAACATTACAGTTATGAAGTAGCAATGGAATAATTTTACTTTTGAGGGTCACCACAACATGAACTATATTAAAGGGTTGCCGCATTGGAGAGGTTAGGGATCGTGGCTCTAAAGCCTCTGGTGTTAGCACTGGGGAAGCTAGTCGTCCCCCAGAGAAGCAGCAGCAGCAGCAGCACTCAGGACAGCTGCGAGTGTAAGGCCAGCTTTCCAAAGTGGCCCTGAGTCAGGAGAATGAGCAGTATGGGTGGCCAGCTGCCCTGTCATCCTCAGTGGCTGGGGCCAGCACTGTCAGATGAGCCCTAAACACCTGCTGAGGCTCCAGGGCATGGACCCTCTGGCACTTCCTCAAGCTCTTGAGAAGGCATTTGGCATCTGGCACCACGCAGGCTACTGATGCAGTACTTCCTCACTGTGGCCAGGGACGCCTCTACTGGTGCACATCTGTGCAGGGTCACCCAGTTCCCTGGGTCCAGCGAGAGGAGTCCCTTTCAGCCCAAGTCTCTGCCTCTTCTTAGACGCAAGAAAACGAGCTGCCCGGACCTTCGAGCCTCCTTCCGTTATCGCGGACTAGAATGCTGTCCTCGCTTTAGAGTGAGGGTCAAGGACACCAGTATGCTGTCCTCTAGAAGGGTGTGACAGATGGGAATGGGGACAGCTGTCCCCTATGGGTGTCTGTTGGTGGTATCCACCCCAGACTTCCTGCCAGCTCTCTCCTTCCCATGTCGTCATGGCCCTGTGGTGTCTCCCGCACTTACTCACCTGCTTGAAATGCTGCTTTGGTAGAAGCAGCTTTGGCCGGTGCCACATGTCACCCTTGTGGCAGAACTTGTGTGTCATATTAAACGCTTTGGAATCTTCCTGGGCTTGGGGAGTCACAGCACAGATGACTGAGGGGAAAAGAAAGGGGAGGCTTGAACATTTGGAAAGCGGTCAAGAGGTGCTGGGTTCTGAGGGCCGGGAGCTGCAGAGAGGTATAAAACCAGAGGGGACAGAAGGGGAAGTCTTCAAAGACCTATGTCACATAGACTAAATGTGACTCACTTATGTTTCTGCTGAGGTGCCTCCCTGCTGGTCACTAGCCCAGGAAACAGAGGCTGCAGAATTGGTTCGGTTAACAGAAGAGAGACATTTTATTTATTTATTTATTTATTTATTTATTTATTTATTAAAGATTTCTGTCTCCTCCCCGCCACCG
Source organism: Alexandromys fortis (assembly GCF_014885135.2). Lineage (NCBI taxonomy): Eukaryota > Metazoa > Chordata > Mammalia > Rodentia > Cricetidae > Alexandromys > Alexandromys fortis. Next base: position 1,269,291 of record NW_026068019.1, read on the forward strand.
CCTCCCATTTCCCCCCTCCCCCAATCAACTCCCCCTCTCTTGTCAGCCCGAAGAGCAGTCAGGGTTCCCTGCCCTATGGGGAGTCCAAGGACCTCCTACTTCTTTCCAGGTCTAGTAAGGTGAGCATCCAAACTGCCTAGGCTCCCACAAAACCAATACATGCAGTAGGATCAAAACCCAGTGCCATTGTCCTTGGCTCCTCATCAGCCCTCATTGTCCGCCATGTTCAGCGAGTCCGGTTTTATCCCATGCTTTTTCAGACTCAGTCCAGCTGGCCTTGGTGAGTTCCCGATAGGACATCCCCATTGTCTCAGTGTGTGGGTGCACCCCTCGCGGTCCTGAGTTCCTTGTTTGTGCTCTCTCTCCTTCAGCTCCTGATTTGGACCTTGGGGTTTCAGTCCGGTGCCCCAATGTGGGACTCTGGAGAGACATTTTTTTTTTCTCCAAGAAATGTCACACAATCCTTTGGTAGCATACCCTTTCTAGCCATAGGCGCTCATTCTGTTTGCCATGCAGGGCTGGCATCATACAAAGCTTCAGCATCTCTTCCAGGGTCTGTCAGGCATGCCCGTTCCACACCTGTGGGCTGCATGCAGCGGAAGCTAGCCATAAATATATTCCAAAATAAAACAGTAAACTCACCTAAAACATTGAGATTTTCTTTATTTGTAATTCGATTATGTAGTTTTGTTGGGTTTTGTTGTCGTCGAGCTTCATAGATGACAAGTCATGTCTAGTTCCCGGCATTCTCTTTGCATTTTCCTCCCCCGAGCCTTGATAGCAATTGTCCTGTTGGCAAGATTGCCTTTTTCTGGCTTCTCTTCATCCTTTGAGATCAACTATATTAACATGAACCTCATTTCCCAGCTACTGTTCATCCAACAAGTATTTAGAGAGCACCTACTGGGTGCCAAATGTCAAAAGGACATTAGCACCCAGCTAGGCACAATCCTCGTTCTGGTAGAGCTTAGGTTCTGCATCCCTCTAAGAGGCCTGCAGCTCATGACAGCACCTAGCATACCCCCATTCTGGTCATGCGTCCCTGCCATGGCACTTATCACAGAGTGTTAGTGGGAGCTGGCATCTCAGTCCTGTCTCCCCAGTGCCTGGCACGCTGCCCAGCATTAGAGACAGCACCCCATTTCTTTGTAACGGGACCTCAAAGAGCAAGGGTCTCAAGAAGCCTTGGGTCTCAGCACACTCCACACTTACGCACGGCGTGTGCCATTTCTCTAGAGCTCTGATGATGGTTGAGGAATTCTAGTTATAGTCACCTGCTGGGCACAATGGTTCTGCACGTGAGGGCGCTCATGGGAAATGGCTTTGTCTGGGTGAGGGGAGGACAAATGTGGGAGAGACTCAAGGTCCTCCTAGCGTGGCTCCTTGCAAACCCGGGTGACCCTCCTGGTGCAGAGGACGTGCTAGTTCCTGCTGGAACTGTTGAAAGGGCAGAAACGGGTGTAAGATGGACCCAGGTATCTGATTCCAAGGCGTGTCTTGTGGGTGTGAAGTACACCAGGGACTCCAGCAGGCTGGAGCTGGCTCAGGTTACTGCTCAGAGGCAGTGAAGTGCTCAGAAGCCGTTCTCTGGGGGATGTCATAGGCTGCTTGCTCCTCCAAGGAGGAGCAGTGGGTGTGAAATCTGCGGGGATCAGTTGCCCCTGGAGGAAGCATAGCAGAAGTGTATTTCTACTCAGGGAAGCGACTGGAGTGTGTTCTTCTTTTTTCATAATGCCACAGGTATGATGAAGTTCCTCCCTGCTCTCCGGGCTGGGTAGGAGCAGGCTGGATTGGTATGAAGGAGTATGCCTTGTTCTGTAGTTCCTGCTCTTTGTCTAAAGCCTTGACAGGCACAGCCCACCCGAGGAGCCCTCACTGTGCCAGCGGTGTCCCTGTGATAGTGGCCTCTCCTTCCGGCTGCGGAAGTGCATTCTTGCATGGCTATGGAGGGAGAGAAAGAAAGATAGACTAGAGCTAGCGCAGGAATGCGAGCCTTTCCTTAATTGGACACGAGGGCCTTGAACCAGTTCCAATTGGAGTGTTTTCTTTTTAGGGCCTGGTCCCTCAAGAGTCTGTAGTGTTTTCATTCTCAGAAAAAAAAATCCCTTTGATTCAAAGGCCCCTTGATGGAAATAAAGAAACAGCCAGGTTCGACTCCCTTTGATATTTAGGAAGGCAAGAGTTTATGGGCAGCCAGCTCCCAGGCCTCTTTTAGGGTGAGGGGGATTCTGGCTGGGAGGGAGGAGACATTTTCTGAGATAGTGCAGGCCAGGAGGACCATGGGCTTTCTGTGGGGGCTGCAGAGTCGCAGTGCAACTGGGCTTTGCTCCAATAACTTCTAGACCCAGTTTCTCTACCTTATTTCTCTGATTCTTGCAAAGGCAACGTCCAGTGACCGCTTTGATTGCTTTAGGTGCCTGAAGCAGAGGTGTGTGTGTGTGTGTGTGTGTGTTGTGTTTGTATATGTGGTGTATTGTGTGATGTGATATGTGGTATATGTGAGTGTGTTGTGTTTGTATGTGTGGTGTATGTGTATTGTGTGATGTGATATGTGGTGTGTATGTGTGTGTGTGTGCGCGCGTGTGCGTGTGCAATGTCTCACTATGTAGCTCTGGCTAACCTGGAACTAAACTCACTATGTAGATAAGGCCGTCTGCACATGCAGAGATCTCCCTGCCTCTTCCTACTAAGAGCTGGGATTAGCATCTTGCGTGAGGATGCACAGCAAAGCAACCCAAAGGCTGAAATATTTTTTGTCTTTTGGGTTTGGGGCTGCTATACTCGTTTTTTTCCCCTCATTCCAGAATGACCAAGGTAAGAAGGCAGAATGGCATCCTCAGGCCTCTGTATTCACCATGCACCAAGCTGGGCATGTCTTAGGAGTCACTGGTGCTGGTCTGAAGGGAGATGTGGGACACTGGAGCCACGGTAGTGGCCACTAGACAGAACATCACTACCAATGTCTATCCCCTCACATTTGAGAACATCAATCGAGAGACTTTACAGGAAAAGCAAAAGATCTGCCTAAAATATAAGTTTCTGTAGCAGATGCACTGGACTCTGCTAAACTCGTCTTCTTCCCCAAACACCTTAAAAGCAAGCCCTACATGGGCTCAGTGCTTTCCAACGCACTGAGTGTTTTCACAGCACTCTCTCATTCATCCTCACACAGGCCCACACAAATTCTTGCCACTTAGATTTCTTATGTACCCAAATGAGTTTCACTGAAAAATCGGCCCCAAACTCCCCTTCTGCTCATATTTAAAAGAAAAAACAAAAAACAAAAAACCCTCAAGCCTTTGACTAATATCTTTAAGAAGAAGCTCCCAGGTTACCAGGGTGGGAAACATGTTTATTCTGCCTGCCCTGCCCTACTGGATGGCTACCAAGAGTCCTGTCTTTGCTATTGGAACCAACGCGTCCGTATTCAGCTCGTACTTCAGCTGTTGAAACAAAGGCACAGAGGCCATGGTGAGTGTGATATTGTAGGGGACACAGACTTTGGAACAAGTAAGCCCCAGAGTTAAATTTTGGCTTGGCCACTAGAAGGCCTTGTGGCTGTGGCCAGGGTACTTAATCCCTGGAGACTGGGCGTCTTCGTTCATCCATCAAGTGTAGTTACAGAACCTGTGACTAAGGTGTTTTGAGGCATAAACATGAGAACGCCTCCACAAATGTTGCTCCTTGCCTTCCCCAGCTTTTCTTGAACAGGTCAAGCATGCTTGGTAAAGTCCTATGTATATAAATAAGCAAAGTATTATTAACCTAAGCACCAACTTCACCACCACTAGGCAACTTAAGTGTCAGATTGTCCTTGGTAAAACATAAGGAGGCCTAACGTGGGATACATTGCTGGGTGAATTTAGATGAAGACTTCTTAATTAGATGAACAGTTAGCTATCTGCCTCATATATACACAGTCAAAATTGAGAGATTTAATTCCAATAAGACTGGCTGGCTGTGGTCACTCACACCTGCAATTCCCAGAACTTGGGAGGCTGAAGCAGGAAGATTGCTGCAAATTCAAGGCCAGCATGGGCTATAGACATGTCTCAAAAAATACAGCTTCCACTCTATATGCATGTATATATATATTTACGTATTATATGACTATATATGCACACCTTAAGTTCATTACCTTTATTACCAAAAAGTGACTTTTGGTGAAGGAGAAAAGGAACTAAGAAACTGGATTTATGTGAGATTGGAAAGCAAAATAATTCTACATAGGCTTTTTTATTCAAGCTGAATTGCAGTTCAATCCTTTGATCCCTCAGGACAAAGGGGGATGCTGGAGAACTCAGGCTGGTGCACACGGTAATAGAGGCTTGGTGAATGTCATTTGATGGCCTGAGGAGGCCTAGCAAGCCCAGGTCTCTCATTTTATCTCTGCTGTGCGCTTCTTGGCAAACATGGAGCACACTGTGGTGTGATCACGGAAAGAACATTTGACCAGTGGTCCACAAGTGCGGTTTCCATCGACATCACTTAACAGCCTGGCGACCTCGGACATGCCATTTAATCTGTTAGGCATCGTCTCGCCTGTAAAATGAGGAGCCTGGACTCGGTAGCTTGGAAGGTCTCTTTCAGCGCTTGAAGTCATTTCATTTGCTAGTGTTTCTGCGTCTTCATTTATTCAAAGGAAAGTGATGGTAGAAACCTATCTCCCAGGAACCAGGAAATGTAGAGATAGGGACCAATGTAACAGAAACAAAGTAACAGAAACAATATAACAGAAACCAAGTAACAGAAGGGGAAGCTGAGTGAGCCTACACCCTGGACTCCCCTTCCAACTCAACCTGTCTAGCTGTGACAAGTTTCCTAATTTCAGCCATGGTTTATACATCCCTAAACCCGGGGCCTGTAAGCCGTTAAGCTGAGCCATTTCCACCGCATCACATTCTGTTGAAAGCCAACATGGTGACCGTGTTTGGAAAAAAACTGTAGTAGCACTGAGAACGAACATAGAATTGGGAGTCACAACCCAAAGCTGATTTTCTGCTCTAATTTAGTGATGGGTGAAATTGAGCTAAAATGTGCATTCTTACAGTTTTCCAAAGAATAGGCCTCTAGCATTCCCCCGATGTCTTCCAACATAGGGCATTTTTCACAAGGCCAAGTGAAGAAGAGACCTTATTTCACATCCTCGTCCCCCAAAGGGCTCATTGATTTCCTCTGTTGTGTTTGGAGGTGCTGAGAGGGTTAAGACAGCTTTCTAAGTTTTGATGGCTTCACTAGGTAGTAATCACAAATATGTAAGATGTATCTGTGATACAGTGGTACTATGATAGCCTTTCATCCCAAGCCTTAGGAGGGATTGCTATGGGGAGATATGGGAGGAGGTTTCCTTCTGCTAATCTCACGGCCTGGTTTAGGGACCACCAGCATAAGATTGCAAGAAGTCTCAGCCTAGAACCTAGTTCTCCGAACATTGGCTCTCCAGATGACAACATGCCACCCGACAGCCAATGGCACTGAGATGCTCTCCCACCCTATTAAAAAGACACAAGCAACCCCTCTGTTAAGACAAACACACCCTAGACCATCTTCCCTCAGTACCTGTTTAGTAAGAGCTGTCTTTCCATCAGACCCCACCCCCAGCCCACCCCCAGCCCCCGGCCAGAAGCAGAATGGAGTAGTCCTGAATAGTGCCAGCAGCTCTGGATTTATCTGGAGGAGCAGGGACAGCCTCCTGCATTTTTCTGTTTCCAGGGTTTATGAAATACTCTTTTAGGAAGTTCAATTTTTACTCAGGTTGACTATGTGAAAAAGCAGTTAGTTATTCCAAAATTACTCTTACAGATTTATTTTATGTTTGGATTAATTCGAGAAGGAAAAGTAAAAAAATTAATTTTAAGTTGATTAAAATGAAAATGCTGACAGTTATGAGGTCCCAACATCCTCGTGGCCCTGCCACTGATAACCCCTCTCTTGAACCTAGCAGTCTACAGGAGAGAACCGGTGTGGTTCCACTTTTCTTTCACGGCTCAGACTTATTTCAAGTCGCATTTAATTGTGCTTAGTTTTGGACCACAGCTCTCCCTCTCTCCAGCCCCTTTATGCACACAGATCAAGGTTATGAAGCTGTTTTATAGGAGTAATTGAAAGAGAGGCCACAGAGGGGCAGCGCTGCATACCGAGTTCTGTCTTCCCTGCTCCGGGGGCTGCGCAGCAGTTTAATCTCTCGGACAGACATTGGGTCTGCGATTCCTGAGCAGTGTGGGAGTCAGTCTCCTGGAGCTCTTTGTGTGTGCCATCAGAACTGCTCCGGGAGCTAAGGCTAGGGGGCTGTACTTGCACGCTGCTCACTCTCACGCCTTTCTCCCACCCCAAGTGGTGTGCGATTGTGTGAGTGTGTGTGTGTGTACACGCTAGCGCTCCCACGCAGTAGGAAAACCCTTGTAAGACACCACATCCTTTTTTCCCCACAAACAGAACCCTCCACGGGTCCCAGAACTGCAGGCTTTTCGAAGGCCAACAAGCCCCAACTCTTCGTCTCTGAAACCTTTCCCATCGTTTTCTTTTTCCTGACCTCGCCCCCAGTGCCAATCCCCATGAGAAAGGCCTACTCTGCATGGATGACCAGTGAAGAGGGTCCTGATATGGGGGAGTCACTGAGAAACGCGGCGCCAGGCGCTCGAGTGGAGGAACGGCGCCCTCCCACGGCGAGCTAACACGTCCCGAGTGGGCACCAACGCTCACCTATCCCCATAACCTTTAGTGTCCCGGGGTGTGCGCGGGGAGGGGGCTGCGGACGCTGCGGATTTGTGGACAGGAAGCCGCGTTGACATTGAACTCCAGCTCGTGAACGCGCGCGTGCTAGCAGTGGGGAGGGGGCCGGGCTCGTGGCTGCGGCGAGCCAGCTCTGGCCGGGTACAGTGCCAGGCTGGTCCCCGCCGCCGCCCGCGGGAGCTGCGAGCGCTGAAGCCATTCATGATTTTGGTGACGTTATTCTAAGAGTGGGCGAGGGGAGGTGGAGCCGCTCTCGGACAAGCCCCGCCCCGCTCCTATAAATGCGGGTTCCCGGGCTCTTTGTGGGACCCGGAGCTCGGTGGAGAGCGGGAGCTTGGTCTGCACTGCCTACGCCGCTGGCAGCGGGGGAAGGCGGACCGGCGATTGCCCAGTACCGGCTCTCGGCTGCCCGCTGCTCTGCTCTGCGCCCCTGTCATCCTCATTCGGGACGCAGTGACCATTTTTTTTTAATCACAAGGGCGTGGGTCATCCTCCCCTAGGACTTCATGTCTGTATATTTCCCCATTCACTGGTGAGTATCCTGCGCCTGGGGCGGACACCGGTTTAACCCGGGTGCCTGCGGGGCCCGGCAGCCACCTACTGCCGGCTCGGGGTGCGAGGCCAGAGAGTGGCACGGACACCCAGTGCTCGCTAACCCGCCGCCTCAGCCCCTGCAGGAGTCGACGTCAAGGCTGCAAAGCTGGGGGTTGGGGGAGGCCGTACTGAGAGCATCCAGACAAAGGAAGTGAACTCGGAACCTTCACTTAAGTGGCGGCCAGAGGGTGTGGATATGGTGGCGATGGGTGGGAGAGAACCTGGGGTCCCGCCTGAAGCCCCTAAGGACACCCTTAGAGGGTCCATAGAGGGAGGCAGGAGATGAGTCCTCCTGGTGCAGGGGGGCTCCGGCACACCGGGCCCCTCCCCTTTTCCTTTTTGTTTGCACGCAAGTCTCGGCGTCGAGGACGGCTGCAGCTGGGCTGAGCTGGTGCAGCCGCCCGGGTTGCAGAGCTGGGGGGGGGCGGCGCTCTCCGCACCCACAAGCCACAAGCAGCAGGGTGCAGTCTGCACCTTCTCAACCCCTGCTCTCTGGCCCCTAAAATCCAACGCGCTTTTGTGAAAGATTGGAGGGGGGGGGCTCTTCCGGGGCCAGAATGGAAGAAGCCGGTCACAACTGGGTAGGGGCCGCAGAGGTTTGCCTCCAGCCTGGGAGGATCGGGTTGTGGGGTTAGGGAGAGAGGGCCCTAGCTGCTGGGACGTGCGCGCCAGCTGCTTCTTCCTTCCTGCTGTGGGGTATAGAGGAGGGGCTGTACCGGGCGATGAGCGCCCGTGGTCCTGGAGCGCGCTTGCAGGTGCTGGCTCTGGAGAGCTGGTTGCACGTCCAAGGCAAGCTCAGAGCTCAGAGAAGGTGGGCCCTAGTCACAGCGCTGTTCGGCTTAGCCCAGGAACTCTGAAAGTTCAGGTTTCTCATTTTAACTTTTTGGGCCGGCGCCACAGTTCCAAGAAAGAACAGGAAGCCGCTAGGAGCCTGGTCACAGCTCTGTGGATGCTCTCCTGATTCCCTTCTTTGGGGTTTGGAGGCAGTTTTTCCAGACCCTGGAGGAAATTCTGAAAGTCTAGCTTCTAAACTTAAACTGGCCCCAAAGCCAGTCACGCTCTTAGTGTCTCGCTCCCTCACAGTTTGGCTTTGAGTAGAGGGCCCACTGAGTTTCAAAAGAAAGTAAAATTCTCCTACCCTTGGAGCCTGTGTATCGTTTCATGAGCAGACAAGTCAGGTATCTTATGGGTGAGACTTTGAAGGGTGGTGGATGCTTTGTGCCCCTCCTCCCCGTTGCTCAAAATTAAATATGGTAGATGCTAGGGGTTTTCAAGATATTAGCCCCCCCCCACTCACCCATTAAGGTTTATGATTATTTTGGTCATTAGCACTTTCTAAGATAGCTGCAACATTTTCCCCCTCCAGACATAGCTATGGGCTATGCATTGTTAGCATCTTGGTAATAAACAGGGCTCCTGCAGAGAGAAGGTCCATGACCTGTTAAAGTTCACACAGCTCTTAAGTGGTGAGGACTCTCAGGAACTAATTGCTTCTGTTGCCAGGGCCAAATGCCATTTCTACCCTATCAGATATATTAAAAAAAAAAAAAAAAAAAACCAACAAGATTCTTGTCTTCCTGTTTTCATAGATGTAGTCTCTCTAAAGCCTGCCCCTGCCTTGCCTTTTTCTTTTGGCAAACCATGTGCACAGACATGATAGTGAAAATGCTGGCTGTTGTGTTCTGGGTACATGGATTTGGTACTATGCGTACTGAACTCTGTTTGTGCCCATGGCCTGAGCAAGGATAATGGGTTGTTTGTGCCCTGCTTAGCGAGTACAAAGTACTTTCACATGTCAACCACTGGTGGGCCAACTTGGCCCCTCTGGAAATTTCCTTGCAATCAGAATCTGTGTATCCTTAAGACTTTTAATCCGGGGGATGTTTTTCATGCTGGGACCTAGCGGCAGCTGCTTCTGGGGATACAGATGGGGTAGTACGGCACATGGGAAGCTGGAGAAAAAGCTGACCCCTTGGGGTGGGACATTTTGCCTAAGGGAGCACCAGACAAACAGAGACAGCAAAGAAGGCTTCATGATTAGACTTTGTCTCCCCGAGGCTGGCCTGTTATTGTTATTATGTAATTCTACTGTGCAGTTCCCATTGGAAATTCCTGGGCAACATTACTCTTATTCTTAGTGGGAGAATGAGGGGAGACCTAGCTACATTAGTTTCCTAGAGACTCACAGACTCAGATACCTATTCTGTGTTTGAGTGTGTGACTGTGTGTGTGTGTGTGTGTGTGTGTGTGTGTGTGTGTGTGTGTGTGTGTATTGTTACTAGTACATTTAATAGAAAATCCAGGATTGCTTTGTGTGGGGTTTGGAGGTGAGGGAAGGAAAAGTTGCAGAGAGTGGGGGCTTTGTCTGTCTCTGCGGATGAGCAAGCCACAGTGCTGTGGGTTTGAAGATTGCTTCCTCGGGTGAGCTTGTTGTTGCTGTGAGCTGTTTGAGCACCTCTCATCCTGTCTTTAGCCAATCCCCTGATCTCAGGGCCACAGAGTCGCGAAGAGGAGGGATGTGCCTGTGTGCAGATGTGTTGAATTTCTGGTCTGACTTTCTTGGCAGCCCTGACTATCTGAGATCGGCTGAGATGACTGGGGTGATGATGAACACCCCATCCATGGAAGAGATTGGCCTCAGCCCCCGGAAGGATGGACTCTCCTATCAGGTGCGTTCAAGCTTGGGACCTTGTGCTTTTCTCTGGTACCGCACGTAGGCATGGTTTGGGGATCCCAGTATCCCCTGTAAGAGTTTGGGAACCCCAGTGTCACCTGTGAGAGCCATGTCACCTTGAGACATGTGACAGTGAGCCCCAGTTTCTTCACTCGTAGAATGGGGCAGCAATGGTCTGGATCCTGTAGGACTATGATGAAGTCAGCTTGATGAAGAGGGTGGGTTTAAGGCATTTGTAGTGCCTGGGACACCTAGGGGTTTAGTAAACACTGACTGGAGTCTCTAACTAGCCATCCTGATTCAACCAGTAACAGCAGACTACTCTTTCCAGCCAGGCTTATGCAGTAAAAATGCAGCCGAGCAGCAGCTGATGGGGATGGGTGGTCTGATAGGGGAGCAGCTACCCATCTTCTCAGAGTGACAGCTGACTGGCTGATCCAAAGTTCATGGTTAAACTACGCAGAGCCCAAGAGGATGCCCTCTTAGTGGTGCTGATACTAGAATGCAGCATAGGGATCATCTGGTCTAGTGGAGATAAATACATAGGACAGCAGAAAGTAGAGCGGGGGGGGGGGGCTCCTTTCTCACGCTTGGACAGTGCTCTTTAAGTGTGGGAAAACCTCAACATCACGGGAAAACGGGGGCTATCACCCCAGGTAGCACCAGAGCATTTTGGTTACCTCCGGGATGGACAACTGGTTTTGGATCATTAGACAGCCCCCAGATTGCCAGTTTTGGAGGAGAGAAGTTTTGAGACTAAGGGGACGTTTTGAGACTAAGGTATTGTGTACAGTGGCCAGCCAAAGGAAGATGAAGGGGCACGAAGTGCAAAGCATTTGGCACACATTTCTTTGCTCATTCTTGCAGTAGCTCGCATTGAGACCCTAGCCCAGCCCTATCTCTACTCCTGCTGACTTGAATCTCCTGACACATTTCATGTCTTCACGCTGGGCTTGTTCTGCTGGAGTCTAGACTTACTCCAGCTGCTTCTTCCTCGGAGCTGTTTCAGGGACACTTCTTTTGTAAAGAGCAAAGCAAATAGAAAAGCTGGGATGGGTGCCATGTGATGGGAGGAGAGTAATCAAAGCGAAACCAAGAGGAAAACTAAGGTTGGGAACATGGCTTCAAATACCAGACATGCTTGGGAAGTTCAGGAGCCCCTTTGTTTTATGTCAACACACCAGGCCTCCCTTGTTGGCTACAAATAAGGATCCCAGGGGGTGAGGGACCCAAGGGAAAAATGGTTGGTTGTTCAAGACTGCTCTCACTTTCTTTTCTGGGAGACAAACTAAGGAAGGTAGTTGAAGAAGGCCAGGTGGGAAGTACAGAAGTTCCCCGGCCCACCTGCCAGGGTAGTTTTGGATTCTAGTTTCCAAGCCTCTGAGTCAGACTAAATGTCTTGATTACAGGTGAGGGCATATTTCAGTTCCGGGTTGTAGATTTCCACCACAGAAACTTTTCCAGCCACAGTTGTCAGGGTGTGTGTGTGAATGTATGTATATGTGTGTGTGTGTGTGTGTGTGTGTGTGTGAGAGAGAGAGAGAGAGAGAGAGAGAGAGAGAGAGAGAGAGAGAGAGAGATTCTCCTTTACACACATCCTAGGTAAGAAGTCCGGCATTTTCTTAACCCTACACATCCCTGAATGTAGCCTTACCACAGATGACATGGAGGAGGGAAATGCCATACTGGGGAAAGAGGACTGAGTTGGGGCTGCAGTGGCTGGAGAAAAAGAGTCTCTGGGTTCTTGTAGTATCTGTATGTCTCCTGAGAAGAAGACCCTCCAAGACCTGCCTTATGCCTCTGTATTGAGGGCTCAGTTCCCATAGCCCCCAGAAAATCGACCTCTGTCTCCTGGGTGGGGACTACTGTCTAGTGTCCAAGTATCTTACCTGGAACTCTTAAGCACCCTTGTCAATGATGATTTCAGAAAAGGCTCTTGGTTGTCTGGTGAAGCAAAAAGGCGAAAGTTACAGTGTTTGGCTAAGCAGCATTTACGAGGCATTTTCTACATTTAACCTGATGTACTTACTGGATGCAACATCTAGGGCTTGGGGCTTATGGAAGCCAGCATGTCTGTGTATTTCTGGAACACATGCAGCCTGGCCAGTCTATGTGTGGGCACTGGTGAAGTGATCTTACAGAATCTGAGAGGTCGTGAAACAGGGAATCAACAAAGGCTGGACTTTGAAAGAAAATGAGAGCCCTGAGGGGCAACCCCATCTCGCACATGTAATTTTATGAAGCTTCAGATACCCCTTGGCAGTTTGTCTATGCCAAGTGTGGGGCTCCACCGTGAACTGGTCTGGCAACTGTCAAGTGATGGGTACTCTCTGGGCCCCCACAAAACTGGTGCCATCAGATTAAAAGCTTTCCCACCAACGCCCTGGGAATTGGCTGGGCCCAGCTCTTGGCTGAAGCCTGCCGCCCTGTATGCTTGGGCTCTGCTTGGAGCTGAGGGTGGGAACTCAGTGCTCTGTTCTTGGCTTCCCTCCTGAGGATAATAATAGTATGTGGCTTTTACTGAGACCTGCTTTTCCAAGGAACTGAGTAAGGGCTGAAGGCATCAATCCTGTCTTGGCAGATGAAACAGAATCTCAGGCTTGTAATTTGACCTTGAAACAAGGTCATCACATAAGTGACCCACTGGGCTTTCAAGTCCTTCCCCCACCTTCCAGACCCACCCTGACTTAATCTTTCCTGAGTTCTCCATATTGCATATGACCATTCTTTTCAGTGTCTGTGCTTGGGGTTGAATTTTAAACTTTCATTTGATGCTGTGCTAGGTTTTCAAGATGTGCGGCCCTCATTACCTTCCCGTTACCAGGTCTATAGTGGCAGGGGTGCCTCGCTGTCAGCGTTGTGTCCTGTAGCCATTGTCCTTTCCTCACTCAGGTACCTATACACTTCCAGAGCAGGTGTTAACGGGAAGGGTCTCCTGATTTGGGAACTAGCCACTTAGTACCTCTATGGTGTTCTCCGAAGGTCCTGCTGAAGCTATAGGTCCAGACTGTACCCATCTAGGCTCTGAATGCGTATCTTTTTTTATCCTCTGAAGGACAGGTTAGCCCTTCTATTGTTTAGAAATTCATACCAATAATACTTTATTTTATATTTTGCGACAGGGTCTCATGTGTCCCCAGACTAGCCAAAGGTGACTTTAAACCCCTAATCCTCTTGCTCCCGACTCTCAGTGCTGGCATTAGAGGCACAGTTATGCAGTGCTGGCCATCAAACCCAGGGTCTCATACATGTCAGGCAAGCACTGTACCATCTGAGTGACATCGCCCGCCCCGAGTTCATGCCATTTGGTGAGCATGCATAGAAATCTGGAGCCCGAGACTTGTTTGTCTTCACATCCATCAGGAGAGTCATTCAAATAAGTGAAACCCACGTGGCACATTTATTTGGCAGGAATTATCACACCCCATGGGGTGGGTGAGTAAACGGTTACTAGAAAGCCTAGTACATTTAGCTCAGGTCGTGGGAGGCAGCAGGCTCTCAGAGCCACGTGGGAGGGTCTCCGTAAGGATATTTATGTCCTGAAGGGCTGAAAGTCCATCCCCATGCGGCGTCCGTGGGTTTCCTAGCCAGTCACCAGCCTATGGGATAGGAATGTGTGCCATCCAGTGCAGACTGGACCCACTACTGTACAAATGTGATGTATAAGAATAGGTCTTTCTTTGAGGGTCTCCTCTCAAACAGACCAGGGCTGTCTATTGGGGAAGGATTCTCATGATTTCTCTATGAGTTCTTAAATGGAACCCCCTTGGGGTTCATTTTAGCCTTGCCCCTAACTTACCCTGGCACAGTGTACACAAACCATCCTTTTTTTTTTTAACTCAACATGCTTAAGTCTATACATAGCTTTGGGTACCTTCAGATTTAAACCTGTCCCTTCCTCAGCTTCTGGTCCAAGGTTTGATACCTTTATCTTGCCCTAGACGCCTTTCATTTTTATATTGTTATATTATTTATTTGTAGACAAGGTCTCTAGCTCAGGTTGGCCTAGAACTTTCTGTGGAGCTGAGGGTGACCTTGAGCTTCAGCTCCTCTTACAAGCTGTGTGACCATCTTTCAGGCAAGCACTTTGGCTTTCCCTCGCAGAAGGCCATTCTGGAAACCAGAAGGAGCAGTTTCTTCACACACCCTGCTGCTCCCGTGTCCCTCCCTCTTCCTGGTGCCTTCCTTTTGATCCAGAGAGCTAAGAGCTTCCTGCATCTCCCATGGTCAAGAGAAGGACAGTGGTGGGTTGACCTTTCTTGGCACCCCTTAGTGTTTGCTTCTTGCAGGCCCAGAGCCTTAGTTGTAGCTCTGTCCTGGAGCGAGGACTGAAGGACTCAAAAAGAATCCTTCCCCCAGTCACCATCAGACTTTAAAAAGCCTCAGCTGTCCCCAGAGAGACATAAAGCTAAAATCCCAAAAGCCTGTGGCAGGAGATGGTCAGCTATAGACACGACATATGCCTGGGACTGGGGCACATTCTTTTTCTCCTCCCACTTCCCTCACAGTGATGAGACACACGGGAGTCCATCTATCGGACTTGGAAGCGTGAGTTGTCTCCTCTGAGTGACAGTGGCTCTCGCTAAGCCGACACACATCTTTGCATTGCAAGCCTTCTCTGTAGAAGAGTCCAGCACCGTTCTTTTCATGTTGGAAGCTAACGAAAAGGTCATATTCACTGTTGTGGAAAGTCCCTGGATTAGGGCCTGCAGATGGCTGGAACTGTTCCCATGGGAGCCTTCTTCTTCTTTACCCCCACGGGTACAACAGTGTATTTGTGCCCGGCTATAGAGAGAGCCGTCTTTTTTCCACAGCCAGCCGGCCGGCTGCACACTGAATTCACAGAGCTTCTCTCCACAGGCCTGTGTTGGGCCCGCCCCTCCCTCTTGCAGTGGCCATGTGTTCATCATGCTGCAGGGCCAGGGCCTATGTCTTAGAGTGCTCTTTGTTTCCCAGTGTCCTACAAATAGAGGCTTAATGAGAGCTGAATGATGGACGGGGCCCTTCCTCTTTCCCTTTCCTGGGCCGAGGCTATCTCTGTACCTTGGCAATCCTCGGTGAAACGTTTTAACAAGATCAGCATTTTTCTCCCAGTCAGTCCAGTCTCTTACGTTGGAAAGAAAGGAGGATTGTACTGTACCGTGAAGAAAAGGGATGCAATTGGGTGGTGAATCTTGTGACTGAAGCCAAGAGCTATTCCTGGGTGTCTGGCGAACGTCCTGAGATGACCTTTCAGGCCTGAGTCTGAAATAATCCTTAGAGGATATGAAGACAGGATTTCATTCACATGGGGCTGCAGCTCGCTGGGGCTTCCTTCCTTTCCAGCCTGGTTAGGTGCAGGGCTGCCTCTGCCTGACTCTCCTCTGGCCACTTCCCGCCCCGGCAAGGACCTGTGTCAACCAGTCAAATCCTGCTTCCCACAGTTTATCCTTGGCTTGCTGCTGGCCTATCAGCCGCACAAACCTATCCCAGAAACAATATCCGTCTCTGCCCAGAGTTTCTCCCAAGCAGTGAATTCCGGGAGATGGGTGCGAGTTGCTTCCACCTCCTCCCCTTTGTCTTCATTTCTTACCTTGCACTGGGGCAATGGTTTTTGTTGTTGTTGTTTTGGTTCTGTTTGTGGGGTTTTGTTTTGTTTTAGGTTCGGCCTTATAGTAGAAGCCTCCAACCATTCAGCTAAAACTGTGTTGGCTGCTAGCTTCTTAGCCAGGGATTTTATGGGAGCCCAGGGAAAAATGGCTCTAGATCTTTTATGTGGAGGAGTACGGGCCAAGCCAGGAGAGCACCGCAAACTTTGTTGCTGAGGTGTTCGGTTCCCCAGGACTTGAATTCATCTTCTGCCTTTGCGCTGGAGACCATAAAATACTTGCCCTTGGCCATCCCTACAGACAGAGCAGGTATAAGCGTTTTCAGTCCCCTTGCCCCCACTCCCTCTACCATACAGCTGAGAGAGCGGAGTGGTAGTATTGGCGGGCTTTCTTTTTCCAGTTAGAGTGTTGTTGTTATAGGAAAGTTCTTCCTTCCCTCTTTGTCAGTCATTTCCTGTTTTCACTGATCAAGTATGCATTTTGGTATTTTTATGCTTTTCAAAATTGGGTGACTGCTAGGAAACGTTCATTTTCTTTATTTTTTTTTCTACTTTTCACACATTTACCTGGCATAGCTCATAAGTTTTTCACACTCCTGCACCTTCCACTCTCTTTTCCAGTGCTCTTCACGCACCCCAAATTTACACTTCATTCTGGTCTGAGGTTTTAAATAGCGTTGGTCACCAGCATCATGGTGCCACTACAATTTATATCCAGAATAATCTAGCTCCCTTTCTTTGTTTTATGGCCCGAAGCTAAGGCTTTATTCATGCTGAACAATTGCTTTCCCATTTAACTACATCCCAATACTCTTTCTTACTTTTGATTTTGAGATTGGTTCTTGTTAAGTTGCCTAGGTTGGCCTTATACTCATTATGTAGCCCAGGCTAGCCTTGAACTCTCAACGGTCCTCCTGTCTCAGCCTCTCTAGTAAGCATCCATCACTACACCCTGGAAATGCTGTTATATCATGAGACTGGATAATATTTGTTTCACTGTTGCCTTACTGTTGAAATTTCTAGGTCATATTTTTTCTCTTATATTGTAATAGTTTACATTAAATTTTTAATATAAACCTTAGTGAATAATTTATATCACTTCTTTAGTATAGTTTTACGCATAGAATTTCTGAGTCAAAGAGCAAAATTGTGGATGGATGTATATGTGTTATCATTCTAAAGATAATATTTATTCTTCGTAGACCGTAGCAAAGTAGACTTAGACCAAAGAGGCAAGACCTAGTCACATTCCTATCATTGAAATATTTTGGCGTGTTTACTTTCAACAGTTTTCTGTGCACATTTTTCAATGCGTGGCAAATCCTTTTCCATTTAATCTAATGCTGTGGCTGTCTTCGTTTTTGTCACGTGGCTTTCTTTGTAAAACAGTATTTTGCTCTGTATGTACCACTTCTTGCTGGATGTCTAGGCTGTGGCATCTTTTGTTCTTAGGATGACTCCTGCTCGGGACATCATTTGATGTAAATCTCTGTGCAACACGAAATTGTTTCTTTGGAATAAGTTCCTAGAAAAAGAACTACCAATCCAAAGAGAGCCAACAACATTAAGCCTCTTGATTATATCATGCCTTAAGAACAGAATGTATAAATGAGTTTATCAAGATGTAGTCTCTCAGCATTGATAGTTCAAACAAATGGCAGCATCTCTGATCTGTAGCATCTACAGAGATGGAATAATGGTGGAGCCCAGAGAAGAAGGCAGAAGGCATATTATTATTTTGATATATTCTGATGTTGTAAATCTTCCTGTAGTTTAATCATTTATCACATACATTATAACTAATGATGCTTAGCTAACATTTAGCCAGCACTGGAAAAATAGCTAGTAATCATATTCTTGACCCACAGCTAACACAAGAGATACTTTCCAGATTATACAGGCTAGTCATTGTTCTTAAGGTTTCTGTGGCTGTGAAGAGAGCCATGACCATGGCAACTCTTATAAAGGAAAATGTTTAACTGAGGTGGCATCTCCCAGTTTAGAGGTTCAGTCGATTATCATCATAGCAGGGAACATAGCAGCATACAGACCGACAAGCTGCTGGCTACATCTTGATTAGAAGACAACAGGAAGTGGACTGTCTCACTGGGCATGACTTGAGCATATATGAGACCCACCGCACAGTGACACTTCCTCCAACAAAGCCATACTTCCTAACAGTGCCACTCTCTATGAGCTCATGGGGACCCATTATGTTCAAACTCCCAGATTTCCTTAGTGACAATGAAGTACCATGTAACCTTGAAAAGACCAGTGCAATCGTACAGACCCATGAAGTTTGCCCAAAGGCATTTTTAGTGTTAGGAACCGTTTGGGGGTCTCTGGGTTTGTCTCATGGCAAGTTCTTGGTTAACAAAAGTTTGCTTCTCTGGATGTTAGAGTAGACAATGCTTAGAAGTAGATCTAAACTTAATGGGCGCTTTCCATCTACCCAGCAAGTTTGCAAGGCTTCTCATGCATGTAAGCAAAGTAGGCCAGTGTTCAAGTAGGGTCCAGTGCTCCTGTTGGTTTATGAAAACGTCAGTGCTTTCCACGGCACTGCCTATGGCACACACTAGTTCTCTATTTCTGTGGTAATAGCGTTTGATTTTTAAGCAAGTATATTTTAAACAAGCGAGTAAAACAGGAGCATGACACCTACACGGATATAACAGAAAAACGAGGTGTTGATGTGAGGCTGGCAGACACTTGCTCCCCTGAGTGGGAAATTCTGCAGCATGGCTCTTTAGGGGGTCATTGTTGGGGAATATTATTCTAAGGTGTGTTACTTTTGTTTATGTTGCATTTGTTTAATTCTGTGAAGCTTTGTTACTGTGCCTCTCTAAAACACCTGATGGACTAATAGGGTTGAACAGCCAGTGGCGAGGCAGGAGGGAGGAGTAGGCGAGGCTGGCAGGCAGATAGGATAAATATGAGGAGAAATCTGGGAGAGAAAGGATAGGAGAATGAGAGAGGAAGGAGGAGGACTGTCCAGCTACACAGCTGCACAGCCAGACATGGAGTAAGAAGGGAAGCAAAGGTACGCAGGAGTAGAGAAAGATATAAGCCCAAGGCCAAAGATAGATGGGATAATTTAAGTTAAGAAAAGCTGGCAAGAAACAAGCCCAGCTAAAGCCAGGCATTCATGACTAAGAACAAGCCTCCTTGTGTGATTTATTTGGGAGCTGGGTGGCAGGTTCCCCCCAAAAGTCTAAAGAGTAAAACAGCTGACTATAGGCCCTCACTGGAATGGGTTCTCACTGGAACTGGCCGTGGAGGAATTTGTTTCCTTCAGAAGTAGAGCATCCTCTTTGGCAGAAGCCCTATGACACTGTCTGCTCAGTTATGGTTTCTGTCTTCCTTTGTTAGTTACCCCCTGAAATACGATTCACTGCCTCCAGGTGCTTCCTGGCTGTTCCCCCCCGCACTTTAGTGTTAGAGGGGTTCACGCCAATCCACTTCTCAACGATGCCCTGTGTGGACAGCACTTCTAGCTTATAAAGTATTAAGACAGAAAGGCAGCTGCCCCAAGGGGTCGCAGAAACTCTCCAGGGAGCATGAAAAACGGGGAGGGGTCTAAGGAAATCTACACCCTCACCTTTAGCTTCCTTCTGTGGCTTTGTACGAATTACCGTTCTGAGGGAATGTTTACTGGCTGCCTTTCCCCACCTTTCTGTCCAGATTGTCTGTCTGTCTCTTTACAAGGGAGCCATGGGCTAGAAATTTTCAGGGCGTTAGCGAAACGGACCATTCAAAACAATGTGTCCAGGTAGCCCCCTCACTTCACAGGGAGAAACTTATCCAATAAAACTTAACCTCTGTATTTAATAATTACTTGTGATATGTTTATTGAGTGGTTGGAGACTAATAGCCACATTGAGCCAATACAGAAAACTTGAATTTGTAAAACCTTAAGGTCACCGGACTTTTTAAAATGGCAACTTATTGTGAGTTCGAGGCCAGCCTGGTCTAGAAGAGTGAAGAGCTAGTTCCAGGACAGGAACCAAAAGCTACGGAGAGAAACCCTGTCTCGAAAATAAAAATAAAAAAAAAAAAAGAAAAAAAAAAAGAAAAATGTCGACTTATATGCATAATAGATTTTTTGTTGACAGGAAGTATGCAAAAGCCAATGGCTAAAGCCTTGAAAACATCAAAAGATATTAAGAAAATATCCAGTCGGGTGTGGTGGTGCATGACTGTAATCTTAGCTTGCACAAGAATGTGGCAGAAAGGTCATGAGTTGGAGGCAAGCCTGGGGTACTCTGTGAGTCCAGGCTAGCCTGGGCTATATACATGAAACACTGTCTAATTTAAAAAGTAAAACAAAACAAGAGTAAATCCCAATTAGAAACTGACTAGAAATCCAGTCTCAAATAGAAAAAGTTATTATAAGATTGACTCTGGAGCTTACTAATAAGTGTTTTAGTAGAAAATGGTTGATATCAGATTGCTATTGTTCTCATAATACACTTGAGTATAGTTTTGTTTTCTGTTTGTTTTTGCTTGTCTATTTTGTTTTGTTTGATGGCAAGGTCTCATCTCACTATGCAGCCCAGACAGGCCTGCGGCTCGGTACATAGCTCAGGTTGGCTTTGAACTCTTGATAATCCCCCTTGCCTCAGCTTTCTGAGTGCTGCATGCATAAGCCTGCACTGCCGTGCTGAGCCCAACACTGAGACGAGTTAAAAGAGTGGTGTGTACATCCTGGTTTAATGCGTTAGCATTTATGATCCAGTGGGCGTGTTTGGGTGTGGAAGCGGAGGTGCAGTTGTTCAAAATTCTTCCAGTGATTATGTCAACAAAAAGGTGTACACACCCACACACCCTCTTACCCCTCCCTCCCAGGATAAGAACTGTGGTTCTGCAGCATCTGGACGAGGGGTAAATTTGAGATTGGACTACTTATCTTGACATGAATCCTCCTTTAAAGTCACATGATATTGGGACACCCAAGGGGTCCTTGGTATCCCTTGTTTTTTCCTAGTGGTATCACCACTAGGAACAGAGAGCTCAGACCCCTTCAACTCAGAGGAGTTAAGGACGTCTGGACAGCTGTCCTCTATTTTCAGTTTTGTGTTGTCTGAGCTGTCTTAGGAAGCTCATGCCACTGCTGTCGGCCTCAGTTGCCTCATCCATAGCAAGAATTAATCTCGATTAATTTTGTTGGGCAGATAAATGCTGACATGAAGTTGTCCTGCTAGTAGATCTCCACAGAGGACTGAAAAGCTTTGCTCTCTGGCCCCCATATTTGAAAGCACTTTTAATGTTCTACTCAACTCTTTCCCAGTGTTAAAGTATATATTGTCTTCATCCTTGATTTCCCTGGCCATCTTTCTGGGAATGTTTTTTCTCTCTGGGCCAATGGTTCTAAACTTGGGTTTCAGTTTATACTTTTTTGAAAAAACAATGTGTGAACTTTTATGTGTGTTATGTCTTTGTTGTTTCAGTAATTAAAGGAATTTTTTTCAATTTTCACTCATTAGTTTATTTAGAAAAACAATGAAGCGATTATATGTTGATATAAATAATAGTTTTTTTATAATACAACTATATTTTCTAAAACAGAAAAATCTTAGAAGAAAAGCATTGTTTTTAGATTTTTAAATCTCTCTTATGTCTGGTCAGAGGAAAAATGGTGAGATTCTCATGTGTGCTTCCCATGAGTATAAATTTGTTGCAATATGAATTGCTTGAAGAAAATGAATAAAATCTGGCTTATACAGATTATGCAGTTAGGAATAGGAGACATTTTCACATCTCTTCCAGATTGTTTTTTGGTACACTTTTTTCCTTTCCTTTCCATTTCTTCACCTCCTTTTCATTCTCTTCTCTCCTTTCCCCTCCTCTCTCCATTCCCTCCTCTCCTTCCCCCTCTCCTTCACCCCTGACATTGTTTTGAGACAAGACCTCACGTGACCTAGGCTGGTCTCCAACTTGTTCAGTAGCAGAAGATGATCTTGAATTTCAAATCTTCCTTGCCACCAACTCCCAAGGGCTAGGATTACATGCGGCAACAAGTCATAGTTTCTTTTTCTTAATTATTTATTCTTATTTTATGTGCATTGGTGTTTTGCTTGGGTGTTGGGGCCCCTGGAACTGGAGTTACAGACAGTTGTGAGCTGCCATGTGGATGCTGGGAATTGAATCCAGCATCCAGTGCTCTTTACCACTGAGCTCTCTCTCTAGCCCCTAAGTGGTAGTTTCTTAAATGTGGATGTGTTTAGTGATGAAACCTTATGACTGAACTTTTTGTACTCTGACATTAAATTTTATTAGTCTGGCTTGTACCTTGCTTGGTTCTTTTCCCCATGTTCAGTTTTGTAGTGTGCTACACTGATTATTTGGACATGAATTATTCAGATCTTCCAAATGGTGACACAGTTCGTTGTGCCATATCAAATTCATTGCAATGTCACATTGTGCAATGTCAAAAAAAACATATTTGTTAATATCACTGCTGGCCTCATCAGGAAGGAAGCAAGTATTAGGAGTTATCAAGCTCTTGGCAGCTAATAGAAATTTCTCAAAATTCTAATTTGCACTTGAGAGTTCTATATTTTATCATTGGTGATCGATACCATCAGTCATTTCCTTGGAAACTACAGATCACTTTTCATTTTTGAGAAATCATCCATGTTGGAATAACCATAGTTTGTTTTTTCCAGTCATTTTTCAAGTACAGTGGGTGGCCATTGAAAAAGTGGCTAGTTTAGCTGGCAACTCAGCCACGTGAAGGCTTCTATTAGGGGTAACCCGGGTACTGTGATAAGCGGCAGAAATGCTATACGTTAATTTGGCGTTTCACCATCCTAAATATGGAAGCATGATGGAGAGTCAGTGTCTGGTGAGTATGCAGAACATGAGGGTTGTTATTTTGTTGTTGTTTGTCTTTGTTCTAAGCATGTGAGGTGAGAGCGGATAAGTGATGGCAAGTGCACATTTCTGGCTGTACTTGTGAAGGTGCCAGCAGTTTCAGGAACTGTGGCTTTTTATATCATTAGTGTAAGTGTCAACACGGAGCGAAAAGCAAGTGGAATCTGCACAGTATTGAAAATATTTTCTCCCCATCTGTGCTTCTTCCCTGAAAGGATCTTGGAAGCGGCTTCTCTGGACGGAATAGAGTGTGGCTGAGCAGAGCAGCAGGGCTCTCAGCTAGTTCCTGTTGGGGGGGGTACCCTTTTGATGGTACCCTCAAAGGTGGGCTATCAGCAGACGGCTTGTTTTTGGAGGAAAGCAAGTGGACATGGTACTGTGTGGCACAAGTGGTACCGAGTGAAACCAGCAAAGGTCATGAGGCAGGATAGCAGAGTTGTCGCGGGAGATCTGAAAGAGAGTTTCCACTGCACTTCAAAGCTGTAGGGTTTAGGAAGCATAGTCCAGACCAGGATGCCAGGGATAAAGACGCAAGACTTTTGTCTCTAACATGGAGAAGGAAGGGATGGTTGAGATGGCAGCTGGGCCAGTCTGGACTTTCTGAGAGAAGAGACATAGTCATGGGACATATGTGTTGTGCTGACGGAGGAGGTGGGGGATAGGAACTGGGAAGACTGGGCAGGAGGTCATCTTCTTTCAGGGGTAATGATGATACACACATTGGATAAGATATAAATATTTGAAGTCATCTATGCCACAGAGAACTTTGGAAATTCTCTAATCTGTTTCTGGGTCCAGCATTATCAGGAGCTATTAGTACTAATTAATTGGAATTTGGAACCCCCGACTTGGAAGATGGGTGTGTGTTTCAGAGATGTTTATGGAAGATGGTGTTTATCCCAAGGATTTCCTTTTCCTTCCAGTTTCAAGGCTTAGGCACTTAAGCATCTTTGATCCAAAGGAAGGAGGTTCAGGGTTGTTCTAAAGGCAAGTGTCTGCTCAAGTGCCCTGAAGGATTGGGAGCACCAGGGAAGAACAGAGATGGGTAAGGGAGATGTCCTGTAGCCTTGTTTTCAGAGAAAAGTTGAGATGTGAGGTGGGAATTACAAAACTGGATAACAGTTAGGTTTCCCAGAACCCCCTCTGTAACCCTATGACCCTGAAAATCCCTGTGTATTCTCCGGTCACTTGCTACATTCAAAAGCCGGTAAGATGATAATAGCGCTAACAACACGATAAGATAGCCGGAGGTCAGATTTCAAAGACTATAGTTCTTGCCGTGATATATAGCTTAAGGACCAAAGAGCAGGGTATGTTGTTCATCTGAATTAGCTGCAGCTCATTTATTCCAGCAAGATGCTGGGCAAGACCAGCCCCTCCTAAGAAGGAATAAACACACAAGGCAAATCCATGGTTGTTCTCTAGGAAAACTAAGAATTCCAGGCTTTGGGAATCTAGGGTTCAGGAGGTATCTGACTTTTATGGGTGAAGACCCCTGGAGTAGACCCTGGGAGGAGGGCCGGGGGCTTTCCAGGGCTTCCATGGAGAGAGAAGGGTTTGGTCAAGAGAGTGGTTTCCATTCCAGCTGTCCTAATCCATGTCATGGGGAAGCCAGAGGCTCTGGGAGAGAGGCAGTGTCATCACAGGTCTTTCTCAAAAGAGCCTGGCCTGGGATTTTTTTTTTTTTGTGTTTTTTTTTTTTTAATTTATTTATTTATTTATTAAACATTTCTGTCTCTTCCCCACCGCCGCCTCCCCTTTCCCTCCCCCCCCCCCAACCAAGCCCCCCTCCCTCGTCAGCCCAAAAAGCAATCAGGGTTCTCTGCCCTGTGGGAAGTCCAAGGACCACCCACCTCCATCCAGGTCTAGTAAGGTGAGCATCCACGAAACTGCCTAGGCTCCCACGAAACCAATAGGTCCAGTAGAATCAAAAACCCGTTGCTGGCCTGGGATTTTTGAGTACAAACCTAGAGGGTAGTACATTTGCTCCTGTCCCAAGCTACAGTTGTTGGCTTTCCAGGCCCTTGCTCGGAATGCTCCTGGAGGACCCTTGCTCTACTTACTAAGGGCAAGCATTAGCAATGCTAGAGTTAAGAGTTTCCCCAGCGTGTTCACACATACCTGGGTTTGACGCTCTCTCAAGCCCCGTAAGATCAACATTAGTAGACATCCAAATTTATAGAGGGGGAGAGAGGAAGGAGCTGGCTGTGCAACAGGACCCTGCACCAACCCTAGTAATCCTGAGGAGTGCAAACCACTTCCTCTCTTTATTCAAGGGACTCAGAGGAACTAGAGCGACCCAATCAAAGTCACAGAGATATTAAGAGTTAGGGGCCGGGTAAAAGCCAAACTTTCCGAACCCCTGGTCCACCTGCAAGAACAGTGATTCTTTTCCATAATTGGCTTGGGATTGGTTCTTTGCTGCTCTCTGCAAATGGAGAGGGTGAAGGGTTACTGTATGGTGTTGTGCACAGTGCCTTGGGGACTTAGCCTGACTATTTCTCCCAGGCCTTTTGCCTTCCTCCCCACCCCAGCTTCTTCTGCCCTCTGCTCCTCCCCAGCAAAGAGAAGCAGGGTATCCGGGGCTGCCCATGTCTCAGCTTGCATAGCTGGTAATTAGTCCTTTGTGTCCAGTGAGGCACCTTTCATCCACCCCGCCTGCTGGTGTCTGCTTTCCCCATTAGCATCTCCCAGCTCCTTGCTGAGCCCTCCACCCTCTCTGTGGCCAGATCATCTTGTTTGTCGAGATGATGGCCATGCAGTGCACCGACAGGGAAGGGCCACAAAGACGAGACTTGCTCACATTTTCCATAGTAGGTGCCAGGCGACTCTTTCTTATCCCCACCCTAGAGGCAGCTAGGTTTAGGTCACCTGGCTTAAAGGCAGACAGCTGATAGCTAGGCCTCCAAATTTGGGGCCTTTGGAGGCCTAGTTTTGTCTTTCAGTTCCTCTCTGTTCGTGAAATGGGAGCTGGCTCACCAGCAACTCTGTCGCCCCAGCAAAAGGCTCCTGATGAGTTCGTGGTCTCTAGAAACCTGGCCACAGCCCCAAAGTTCTCAGCTCCGAGGCCATTAGTATTGGTCAGCCAATCCAGCAGCCCCAGTCTTCCTTAAAACCCTGTTTTCATTGTCCTCATAGTTAGGTAGCTGGAGTACAGTCGCTGTTTGAATTTTTATTAAATTTGTGTTTATGTGAGTCACATGTAAAATCTGGCCACCTTTCAGGGCTCAGTTAGCCGCCCATGACTAGTGAACACTGGACCCAGCAGCATGGAAAGCATTTTCATTACAGCAGAGCATCCTTTTGCACTCCACAGCCTTCACAGCCAGACACGCCAGTCTGCTGGCATCTACATTACCAAGACCGCATCCTGGGTCATCCTAGAGCTTCCTTTGCTTTTCAGTGTGGTGGAACCTTCTCACATCCTCAAAGTGCAGGGACCCATTGTGATGAGGGGGCACCTGGCAAGGGGCACCTCTGCAGAGGTGTCCTCCATGAAATTCACGCGCATATGGGACTCAAGATGTTCTTGGTGTATGGGTGATTGACAAGATTCCATTCCATCTGTGTAGGTGGGAACTTGGTGCTCACCAATTCTGTCCCTGTCATTCTCCTGGGCATCTCCATGTGACAGCTGATTGTGGAAGGCAGTAGTGGCAGAAACAGGAATGGATAGAGCTGAAGAAAATGCAGTTGGCATCTGGATGCCTCTTGATTAGCCCTGTTGGGGATGAGGGTAGGAGCCTCCCATATCTCTTTCTGAAGAGCCTTTACTGTAGGGGGACATTCCAGTTGGTTGTTTGTTTTCCTCCCAGAGAGAAGACAGGGCACTTTGGACTTGTTTCTGGAACAGGGGCATTTCTTTGTTCTCTGCCAGGTTCTGCCGGGCAACCCAGCGTGCGGGACGCTCTTCTCCTGCCGCCCCAGCCGTACCTGTCATGTGCTTGGCAAATCGAACGAGAGTTCTTTCTTTTTCTTCTTCTTTTTTCCATTGCCTTCCCCACCCCATCAAATTGTAGGTGCAACCTCTCATTTTTCTGCTGCCTAGATGATTAAAAACCATGACTTAGTGGAAAAATGCTGACCTCCTCAGGGTCAGCCTCTTAAGCAGCTGTCGGAGATAAGATTGTGCTGGCAAAAGGCTCAGAAACGCTCTGCAAGGCTTTCTGTCTTTTCCCGAAGCTGTTCTGGTGCAGGATGTGCTTTTCCATGGTTGCTTAGTTTTGGAGAGAGCTATAGTTTCTAGAGGCACAAATTTGTGTGATCTGATAATAAAACAAAATCTCTGATGGCAGGGTTAGCGTAATTATGATAGTGATTTTTACAAATACAAGCTTTGTGAAAATATTTTTTTTTCCCTGAGCCTGGCCAGTGGTAGTACACACAGGCAGAAGCAGGCAGGTCTCTGGGAGTTCGAGGCTAGGCTGGTCTACAGACAGGACAGGCTCCGAAACTACACAGAGAAACACTCTTTCAAAAAACCAAAACCAAACCAACACACACACACACAAACACCCTTTTTAACGTTTCTTGCTTTGAGGAGCTCACAGTGCAGAAAGAAGCCTTTAGCAACTATTGTAATGTTGACTGTTGGATGCTCAGATTACCCCCACAAGGACTTATGGACCTGACTGTGGAGCTCTCGCTGTGAAAAACATTGATTGTTATCATTTTCACAACTGTGTTCGTCATGTTGCTTCACGCTTGGGAGTAGATACCAACAATAGACCTGTAGAAATCGTTGCAAAGAAGGCATTAGGATTTGAGTTTTGCTTTGATCTTCCAAGAATTGTATCACTTCTGTATTTATTACCTTGGACCCACCTAGTGTGATGAGAAGGCCACTTCATTTCTCTGGAGGAGAAACTGAGGTGGGAGCTTGAGAGGACCTGGCAGGGGTCACGCAGCTGATGACAAGGGTCTATAGTAAGGATTCAGATCCCGTGGCTCAACCCAGCATCCTCAAAGGGATTCTTCACTCAAGTCCCATAGATATCTGATTTCTAGGAATGTGGCCTACACTTCTACAACTACCTACTTCATAACATCCTTATGGAGACAGAGGTCCTGCTCAGCAATGGGCTCCTCCATTATCAACATCACCCTTTCAGCTTGTAGTAGGATCCGCTGTTCTGCTGCTGCCCGGGCTGCCTCTAGTCCTTTCTGTTATTCGGTGACTTGAGTGATCATTAGAATCAGGTTCTCAGGTCTCCTGGCCATGCCACAAGCTGTCCTGTGGAAGGTAGGAGGTTGGTCCAGAGGCTTCCTTTTAGCTCCCACAGCTGCATCTCAGGTCCAGTAGGATGAGAGTCTAGACTGCGAAAACTTGGGGCTTCTGTTTATTGGACAGTCATCCCTGTCCATGAACTGGAGCCTTCCTCAGCCAATGGGACAGTAGGAATCTGAGTCTTACTTGCCTTGCTCACCTTTCCCTCTGGAAAACTGAAGTGATAAGATGGACCCAAGTGTATCCTACTTAAGGATGAGCTTTGAATCCTGGTTTGGCCTTGTGGCCTTCAGAGTCCCAGGCTCTTGCCTAAGCTGGCAGGGATGTCTCCGTGAAGGGACAGATATCTGGTAGAGCTTTGCAAAATGAAGCCTGCTTTCCGCTCACTGGAGAGTGCCTACATTCCCCCCACAGAGCTCATGCTTGGAAGGGTCCTTATGGCCTCACCCCCCAGGATGGGCTCAGCTCCATAGAAGTGAGCAACACCCTCCCCACCCCTCATCCCCACCTCCTCCGCCAAAGCCTAGCTGACCTGCTCTCCACCCACACTTGTCGTTGTGAATGCTCCGCAAAGTCCAAGGGCAAACATCTGAGTGGGTGGCTTAACAGGAGCCGGTGGTCAGCTTTCCTACCTGACCTGCGTGGGTCTAGCCCCTCCCTGGTTTGTTTTCCTTCTGGCTGCTATTAGGATACTTTTTATGAGCCCTTTTAAGTCTTTAATGATGCGTGTTCCTGCCGCTGGCTTAAGGTTTAATCCCAAGCAATAGGCCTTTATTGGATAAATGGTTAATAATCACTGGTCTGCGGGGATTGAGACGCTTTGTGAGGCCTGTGATTCTCAGAAGCCCCACGTGGCCTGTGATGGGGTCTGAGTGTGTAGGGAGATCAGACACTCCGGGAGTTCTGCAGAACTGGGGAGGCAGCCTAAGTATCTCTTCATACAGCAAAAGCCAGCAGCTTCCCTGCATTTCTCCAAACTCCAAATATCTCTTTCCATCCACTTGAGTTTGATGCAAACAGACTGTGTGACCTTCAGTGAAGACTCCTTTTCCCCTAGGAGCCTGGGTTTCCTGTCTGTCAGACAGAGGTGGGAGGAGATGGCCTTGAAGGTGCCAAGTATCAGCGATCTGGTGAGCCCCAGATTTCCCAGGCCAAAGCTCCTCTCTCCTTGGGTGTGTCACTGAGGGTTATGAATGGCAAAAGACCAGAAGGCCAGAGGATTAAGTGCTTAGCTACTGGGCAGAGAATTGGGTCAGCTGGAGTCACAGGGCAGTATTGCAAAGAGGAGCCAAGCTTGGCTCTTAGTTTTATAGCCTGGCTCAGTGTTTCAGGCGGCACTGGACAGAACCCACAGTGGGCAGTAATAAACGGTGCCTCTTTCACGGGACTCTGGAAGGAGAGTTGAGTCCTCCAGGTGTGCAGCTGGCAAGAAGCCAGGGTTGCTCACAGGTGAAAAAAAGGGAAGGCTCCAAGGATTCTGTTCCCAGCTAGCTTGTGACTGAAGGCCTTGCCTTGATCTGAGTTTGGCTTGGACGTGACAGTTTCAATAAGATCCAAAGGGGCCGGTGATGCCGGAGTGTGGGAGCAAGCACACCTGAGCTTGCGTCTTCGTTAATGTCAGACTAGAACATGAGGAGCACTTGGTTTTGACTGTGTCAGTTTGAAATGATGAAGAGCCCGGTTGTTTGTTTCTTCTCGGCACCGGTAATTACTCTGGCAGGAGCGTGATGTTTTCACATCTGCTGTATGATGTGGACTGCAGGCATAAAGTGCCTGTTCCGAAGCAAGGCCTGGCGTACCATGAAGACATGATTTTCTGTTCTTTTATCTAGCAGGAAAGCACTACAAGCAGAGTTACACCCACCCTTTTGTTCAGTCGTATGGGCCACAAATTTTTAGCTTCAGGATTAGAAGAAACGTCTGGCTTTGGAATAATTTTCCCTAGAATGTACTCCCCTGGTTCCTTTCTTACACCCACAGTGTCTAGAAGGCAGAACATAATCCTTGGAAGATGGCCAGTGCTTGCTCTCTCTCTCTCTCTCTCTCTCTCTCTCTCTCTCTCTCTCTCTCTTCTCTCTCTCTCTCTCTCTCTCTCTCTCTCTCTCTCTCTCTGTGTGTGTAAGGAAAGAACCAAACTTCTCTTTTCAGATATATATGTGACCAGATGTCTATTTTGCTCTTTAAAATTTCAGATCTTTCCCGACCCATCGGACTTTGACCGATGCTGCAAACTGAAGGACCGTCTGCCCTCCATCGTGGTGGAACCCACAGAGGGGGAGGTGGAGAGCGGGGAGCTCCGGTGGCCCCCTGAGGAATTCCTGGTCCAGGAGGATGAGCAAGACAACTGCGAAGAGACAGGGAAAGAGAAGAAAGAACAGTAGAGTTCCGAGGGCTCACCTGGGTCGTGCGAGCCAGTGTACCTGAACTGTTTTTTCCCATCGCGATGGAAGAAGAGAGTGAGCCACAATCATTCTGAAAAATGTCAAATGAGGCTTCCGTTTTGCACCTGAAAATCTCCGAGTCGGTTTTCTTTTGTCTTTTTTTTTTTTTAATTCGTTGAGCAATGGAGCCCTCTGACAACTTGCAAGGCTGAGAAAGGAAGCTGCTGAAAACAGGGGTGTGGGTGGGGGTGTGGGAAAGGGGTACTGCTTCTAAGATCCCTATCTGAACTCTAGTGCCAGAGACAGTGTGTGTGTGGTGGTGGTGGGGGTTCTGGCTGATGGAGGGAGGTAAGCACATGAGCAAGAAACATTTTGGGTTAAAAAAAACGAAAACAAAACAAAACAAACCCCACATTTGCTCTGGCTGCCGGGGCATCTGACAACCAAGTTTTCATCTCCAGTCTTGCTACTCACCTCCACTAACCTTTGCTTTCCTTTCAAGCCTGTTGGCTACCCACAGAGATACAGGGCCAGGACAAACCGCCTATGAAGTCAGCTGGGGGGGCTCCACAGGAAAGGAAGTGTTCCCCTGTCCTTCCCGCAGACTCTGCCCCAGCTGCTTCAGGTTCTCAGCCCCCAGGGACCTGGAGGCTTGTAAGGGATAGTACTTTTGAGTTTTTCCTCCCTATTTACCTTTTTTGCCTCCTAATACATTGGGGGAATAGTCAGAGCACTTCTAGTCCTTATGGGACATCCCAAGGCTGCAGCCTGAACACGGAGTGCCTCCCTCCACTGTGGGTCTCCTAAGAACTCTTACCAAGTCCTCATGGAGCAGAATGGTAGAAGACTCAGCTCCCCCAGGCCTGCTTTTCTGTCTCCTTTGGTCACAGCAGTCAGGGGGATGGTCCCTAGCTCTGCTATGAACTATCACCCATCTGACCTGCAGCACCACTCCAACGGGCTTTCCAGCCTGACTTCCGTGGGAGGTAAAAGCAGAGTGTGTTTCCCTGGTTGGATGGTTGGCTAGTGGGGCCTTTCATGATGCTGATAGATTAGCTGAGACTCCCCTGTGGTACCAGATTTCCCGTGGAGTGGTTTTCACCCTGGGGTCACTGCTGCTTCCCGTGTTGCACCTGAACACAGGTTGGGGGAAGGTAGGGGGTGACCTGGGATATCCTTGTGGAATAGCAGCCTTTATCCCTTTCCCACCTCACCTGTGTCTGGCAAGGGTAGCAGTTGCATGGGGGAAATTAACCTCTGGACTCAGCCTCTGATCATAGCTCAGAACCTTCTGGAATAGTAGGTTAGTAGGCAGAGTTCTCAGAGAGGGACTGTTTGGTCAAGAGGTGGACTTAAAGCCTTCCTTGGGCTTCCCTCAACCAACTGAGGCACTCCCAATGTCCCCTCATATCTCTGTCAGTCCAGCTTGACCCCCATCTTTGGACTAGTGTGTCTAGCTGTATTTAATACCTCAAAGTCAGTGTGGCTCTGGGCCACGTTGGGGCAAGAGTGTGGGGGTGTGCTGTTGACGCGGCATTCAGCGAGGTTCGGATTGGGGATGCCGATGGTCATTCCCCCACCCCCTGCCTCTTCCCTCTGTTGTCTGCCTGTGATACACACCGATGGCAATAACTTTTTCCGGCTCCTCGCAGAAGTGGGAGAGAGCTGCAGCCAACCCCGTGACGGGGGAAGCGTCTCTCTCTTGCTCTCGCTCTGCTCTGTTTTGGCTACAGAGATCTGTTCATCCCATGTTTTCCCTCCTGCAGCATTTCCTGTCCCTCGCCTCCCTTTATGGACAGCTGTCTGGCCTTTTAAATTCTTGTGTTTTGGTGTCTTCTCAGCCCTACCCCAGTTATCTGTCTTGGTCTTGCTGTGTGATAGAGATGTGCTTGTAAATCCAGTATCAAATCAGCTTTGTGTATATGTGTGTTTATGGGGTGGTTTCTTCCTTTCGCTGGTCACTAGACCGTGTTGTACAACTGTGTGCAGTCTGAGCAGGCCAGGGCCTGACAGTCAATGGCAGGCCCCTCAGCCGTTGAGCCTGCTGGAGAGACCCAGCTGCTCTTGGGCAAGTGGCTGAGCTCCTGTCTGGCCTCCTCCTCCTCCTTCTCCTCCTCTTCTTGTAATTTGTGTGTATTTCTAACTGATCGTATTGAAAAAAAAATCCTAGTATTTCAGTGACATTGCCTGTTGTGAGATGAACCTCCTGTGACTTCTGTCTGTTCTGTTTTGAGGCTCAGGGAGAAACTAGCATTTTTTTTTCCAAACTACTTTTTGTCACTGTGACAGTTGTAAATAAAGTTTGAAAATGCTTTCCATTCTGGCCTGGGTTTCTTCCTCCCCCCACCCCCCACCCCGCCCATTCATGGGAATGGAGTTGGCTCAGGAGTCAGGGGACTTGCCCTGGAGAGGCCTCACAAGTGTGTCTCCTGCCGGCACATTACTAACGCTTCATGGGAAGCATGACTCTGTTCACCCGAGTCCAGCATGGTGAACTGATGAGTTTTGTTTTTAAATAGGAACATGACCCTGAAGTAGCCACATCCCTGACACAGTCTCACTGCAGCACAAATGACGACTTTCCACAGTCGAGTAGACTCGGTTCCCTCTTAATGTAGCTCTCCACCCTCTGCATACTCTGCCTCTTCCAGAGACCTCTGCAACTGGGCTACAATTCCAGAAAACCTGGAAGTACGCACGGAGGGAGAGAGCAGCTGGGCTCTCAGGGAAGGGTGTAAGGATCCTCCTCAGTCCCTCCTTCTGACCTTGAGGATCTTTGTGTGGCCACAACTCTCCTGGTGAAAGTTGTGGTGACCGTCAACACTCAGAGGACAGCGTTCTACAACTTGACCTTTCCGTGTGAGTCCACCTAACACCTGGTGGGACGGAAACAACCTTTCTTCTGTTAGCAGTTCTCAGTTCCTGATGCACATTGGAATTCTCTGGAGAACCCCATAGGCAAATGCTAGGCCCTTACCCCCAGCAACTTGGATTTCGAGGGTTTGAAGTGGACTGGACATCTGTATTTTCTAGAATCTCTTGGGAAGATTTTTTTTTAGCACGAAGCCAAAGGTCTGAACTAACCCTTTAAAGGAAGAGAAACTCAAGATGTGTCATAAGAGTTTTCATAAAGGCTGGGGCTGGGGAGTGGCCATGCCTAACTATGAACACAGAAATGAAACACGGTCCCAGCCGTTTGCCCAGTGCCCACGACTTGTCCCACAAAAGGGGAAGTAAACAAACTAGCAATGACCCAGGCTCTTGTGGGGTGTCAACTTCTAAGTGTCAAATGGCAAACGTGAGTTCAAGGTCAGGAAGAGGCTAGGCGCTCTGAGAATGACTGTTAGGTCCGTGGGAACGTTCAGAAGGCCTCAAGAAGACCTGACGAGAATTGAACGGGTAATGAAGAGCTAAGAGAGGAGAGGCTCACTGTGGGTGGGAGGAAGCTGCACAGACGAAAGCCTTGGCATGGACTTGACTGGCACGGGTGGAAACAGACAAGGTGAGGAGGACTGCTCGGTCGTGGGGACCTTTAGACTTCATTCTGTTCCAAGGGGAGGACCTCGCCTAGTGTCATCTACATTTTGACATATATCGACTCAGTGGTGCAGGGAGAAGGAGGCAAGATGAGACTCTGGTAGACCAGGGCAGACTTGGCGGGTGTCAGAGGGAGAGAAGGTGATGCACATAGATGAATTTTTGAGCATTTTCTACCCCGAGGCTGCATATTTTTGCCTTCAGTAAGCCCTCATTTAGGCTCCTGACATTGGTGAATAGACATAATCATGCGATCTGTGCTCAACTCTCAGCCAGTACTAATGGAATATCAATCCATGCAGATGTTACCCTTATGAAGCTCCCAGATGGATGAATCTGCTACCCGGAGGGGAACTTGAAAAATTCATCCATTTCCATATCAGGTT
The DNA here is from genome assembly GCF_014885135.2 of Alexandromys fortis. Taxonomy (NCBI): domain Eukaryota; kingdom Metazoa; phylum Chordata; class Mammalia; order Rodentia; family Cricetidae; genus Alexandromys; species Alexandromys fortis. The sequence continues at coordinate 1,303,282 of NW_026068019.1, forward strand.
GTCCCTCTATCTTACTCCAATATTTTGAGTGGACTCCTTGAACACACCGTCTCAAAAATCTGTCTCTACTTGCATAGATATCACTTATGTGGGAAATGCTACGAAGCAACAAAAAGGAGAGAGAATTGAAATGTGATTTATGTGGTCGTAGCACCTGAACTCAAAATATAGACATTTACTAGACTTCTATATAGTAATAAACAACTGGAAATTGGAATTGAAGTAATATAACATTTACAGCAGCATCTAAAAACTATTACATTGGGATAAATGTTCAGCATATTAAAAACCTGGCAACAAGTTCACAAAACTGAAATATAAAGAAGACATACATAACTGAAACATATACCATGTTCATGGACTTGGGGACTTGATGTAATTAAGGCAGTACTTTCCTGATTGATTTATAAATTCAAGACAATCAAAATCACTGCATGAAATTTGTTTTCTTAAAAGCTGATGATCTGATGCCGACATGTCTATAAAAATTCAAAACACTCAGAAGGGCCAAAGCAATGCTGGAAGAGAAAATAGAACCCCATAGTCTTGCAATTCTTGATTTCAAAACTTATCACAAAGCAACAGCCAGCAGGACAGCACAGTATTTGCATCAATAGATTTATAAGACAGACTGCAGTCCAGAAATTACTTGACATAGGCCAGTTGATTTTTTTGACAAAAGTTCTAAGTCAGTCCAGTGGAGAAAAAGAGTTCTCTCAACAATTGTGAAAGTAGGAGCTTCTGGTCACAGAACCCCAATTCTTCGTTCTGTCTCATGTGCTCTTCTAGACAGAATGATGCTGTTTGAAAATAGCTCCTTCATTTCTCGTGGTTGGCCAATCTCTTCAACATTGTCCTACTTTTCAAAGCTCCCGATAGAGGTACAACAAGGAGTGACTGATGAACTGTGTTACACGGGCTGATAGAATTTGGCTCTTTCCTTTGGACTTCGGGCCAGTTTTGTCCTGTCTAGACTCCTCTGCGTTCTTGCCTGGGGACCGAAGATAAGACAAACAGCTCTGAAATAGGATCGTGAATACTCAAATGCTTAGCCAGCCCCCACAGTCAGGAGTTTCTTTACCCTCTTTTTGAAGATCGTATGGCTAATGAATAATAGCTGTTGTCTTCTGGGCCCTGATTATTTCCTCTGGTCCCTTTGTGCACACTGTATAAAAGTAGCCTCACGGTAAAATGTTCCCTCTCCCCTCAAGTGCAATTCCCCTTCTGACACCTTTTGTTCATCATTCTGAGATTTGAAAAGCAAAGAGAAGTAGGAAAATTTCAGGCCTGACTGTCCACCAAGATATTAGACAAAACATCAGGTTTGATCCCCAGCTTTGCAGATACAACTCGAGGTGGTACAGGGCTGTAATTATAGAACTCAGGAGGGAGAAACAGGAGGAGCAGACATGAAAGGTCATCCTTAGGTTATGTAACAAGTGATGGTTGAAGTTGGCGTGAACAGAGGAGAAAATCCAGGGGAGAGATATAGCAAATAGAAAGGCCCTGCAGGAGAATTTGGCTTGACCTTTCTGAGACAAGTCTGTAAGACAGTAGCTACAGCAGGAGAAAGGTGGCTCAGATCAGGGACCACTTTTGTGGTCTTAATGGCTATAAACCTGTGAATTTAAGGTTATAAGACCCTCTGTGAACAATGCTCAAGGAAGTGAGCGTCTGCATCAGGCAACCATGAACATCTTTTGGTCTGCCCATCTGAAACTGGTAGACCAGAAAAACTGCCCCGTCCTAACAGGGATTCTAGATCTTTAAAGAATGAGATCAAATAGAATTCAATCATTCATCCATCCCTAAATAACTCTGATTATGATAGGAATATGAGTTCTGGGAGAAGAATGCTTGACCTTTAGCCTAGCCCTTCCTCTCACCTTTTCTTCTCTTTGCCTCACTTTCCTCATTTATAAACCATTATGGATTATGGCTACGATGAGCTTAAATGCATTTCTAAAAGTAACCCGCTTAGAACTGTATCAGGCCCTTAAGAAAATGCTCAAGAAAGCTGGGAGGTGATGGCACATGCCTGCAGAGGCAGATAGATCTCTGTGGTTTGAGGCCAGCCTGGTCTGTGTCACAGCCTGGAACAGTTAGGGCTGTGACACAGAGAAATCCTGTCTCAAAAAACCAAAACCAAAAACAAACAAAAAACAAAACAAAAGAAAAAAGAAAACTGCCCAAGAAATGTTAGCCATCGAGGCACACAGAATAATATTTCAACCCCAAAGATGTCCACATCTGGATCTCAGGAACTTGTGACTATGTTATGTTAAATGGCAAGAGGTGGGGTCATGATTGCAGATGGAACCGTAGGGTTGTTACTTTATCAGTTGACCTATGCCTGAGGATCATGGGTTATCTAAGTGAGTCCAGTCTAAGTACAAGGGTCATTGCATTAAAAGAAGGGAGGAGAGAGCTGAGTAGATGGCTCAGTAAGTGAAGTGCTTGCTTTGCATGTACAAGGATCTAACTTTGATCTCCAGGATTCATTAAAAAACAAGTTGGGTATAAAAATGGGTCAAGTATATCATAGCCCTCCCCTGAGGCTCAGGGACCATCTAGTAGAGGAGCAGAAAGACTGAGGTGGAGATAGGGGAGGATCCAAGCCAAACACTGTCTTCTGGACCTGACTTCTGTGCTCCACAAACTCACAGTAGCTGCATCTGTGTGCATGAGCTCAAACCAGTCAACATTCTAGCATTGTTCAGGGAGACTGGGTTATGAACCTCCACCTCTAGTTAAAGAGCTATTGACAGTTGATGGTTTCTGGAGCAGAAAAAAGAAACCATAAAGTTCTGAGGTGGTGGGAAAAAATGAGTAGGTCTGGAGGAGTTAGGGGAGGATTGGAAGTGAATATGATCCAAATGCTTTATATGTATTATGAAGCTCCCAAAAATAATGTCTATCTGTATCTATATAGAGATATAGCTGTAGATCTATAGGCATATAAGTAGATCTATAAATATCTATAAAACAACTGCATCATTATAGTATCTATCTACCTACTTATAGATCTATAAATAGATAGATCTATAGATATCTATAGATAGGTAGGTAGGTAGAGAAATAGATCTATAGATATCTATAGGTAACTAGGTAGGTAGATAGATAGATACATAGATAGATCTATAGATCTCTAGGACCCATTTTTTAATTTATTAAAGATTTCTGTCTCTAGGACCCATTTTTATTTTTATTTTTTTATTTCTTAAAGATTTGTGTCTCTTCCCTGCCACCACCTCCCATTTCCCTCCCCCTCCCCCAATCAAGTCCCCCTCCCTCATCAGCCCAAAGAGCAATCAGGGTTCCCTGCCCTGTGGGAAGTCCAAGGACCACCCACCTCAATCCAGGTCTAGTAAGGTGAGCATCCAAATTGCCTAGGCTCCCACAAAGCCAATACGTGCAGTAGGATCAAAAACCCATTGCCATTGTTCTTTTTTTTTTTTTTTTTGGTTTTTCGAGACAGGGTTTCTCTGTGGTTTTGGAGCCTGTCCTGGAACTAGCTCTTGTAGACCAGGCTGGTCTCGAACTCACAGAGATCCGCCTGCCTCTGCCTCCCGAGTGCTGGGATTAAAGGCGTGCGCCACCACCGCCTGGCTCATTGCCATTGTTCTTGAGGTCTCAGTAGTCCTCATTGTCCGCTATGTTCAGCGAGTCCAGTTTTATCCCAGGCTTTTTCAAACCCAGGCCAGCAGGCCTTGGTGAGTTCCCGATAGAATATCCCCATTGTCTCAGTGTGTGGGTGCACCCCTCGCAGTCCTGAGTTCCTTGCTCGTGTTCTCTCTCCTTCTGCTCCTGATTTGGACCTTGAGATTTCTGTAGGACCCATTATTAAAAAGCTGAGTGTACAAATAGGTCAACAGTATCATACCCGTTCTCTGGGGGGTAGACATCTATAGATCCATTTATACACCCATAGAACTATAGATATATCGATAGATAGATAGATAATTGTGCACTCGTTTTTCCAATGAAGCAGTTGCAGGCAGATCCTCTGACCTCTACAACTGTAAGATGAGAGTAAATTACTTTAAGTTACTGATGTTTTAATACTGTTACATCCACAAACAGAAACTAAAACGCATTCCTGTATATGGGCCTTGTCTATGTGGCGTCCAAGAGCAATGACTGCACAGGGTCCCAGACTTCCTCAGTCTCAGTGTCTTATGTAGGCACCAGGAAGAGACATCTGTCATGTGGAGAAGCCATCAGGACCGAGGAATGGATTGCTTTGGAGACTATAAGCCTCTGCACTAGACGCTTGAGAATTAGTGACTCACAATTCTCATTTAGTAGAATTCTCCTCTCTCTCTCTCTCTCTCTCTCTCTCTCTCTCTCTCTACCTGGATAAAAAGCTTACGCTGGTAGGCCATTGATTTGCAATACTTCCTTGCCATTTTCTGCCAGAGAGAAACCAACTAAATGAGCAAAACAAATTTACTCTTCTCTGTGTCTACTCCAATTTCCAGCACTCTGGCCTTCCTCCATTTCTTCTGTTTCTCACCACCCTTCTGCAAATCGTGTCTTCTCATATAGGAGATGAGTCTGTTTTCACACAACCAGCAATGGTGGGGATGACAAAAGGCAGTGGAGTCTGGGGACTTCATCTGTCAAATCCCATTGGGCAGAAAGCAGGTTATTTGCATTTTGGTTTCCTCTGGTAGCTGCTGTCCTTCCTGCTCACCAAAGAGGACTCCACGAATACATGTTTTCCCCTCCCTCAGTGAAGTAGGTGTTTTCAGGGTATTTCATCAATGAGGAGGCTGCTGCCAGAGCTTCATGATACAGGTTGTGACCAGAGGAGCAGTATTAGAATCAATTCTGTACTAGTAAATATGTTAACCAACTGGCTAAGAGAAAAACCAAATGAGAAAAGCAATAACCCTAGTATTTTCCCATCACTATGGTATCAATGCTTCCTCTGTGGCCGATGTCATAGAACTGACATGGGTCCAAATTTGGTTCGGCTGAGCACAGCTCTGTAATCCCCCATATTGACCCCTTCTCAGTCATGAGAACACAGAATTGGCTTCCTTCTCTAAAGAATGACTACCTCAAAAGCCAGAGCAATCCTAGCTCAGGAAGAAAATTTACTGAAAAAAAGTGTCTGATACAGTGTTGGAGTAGGGAGTGTTACTTGTTCCCCGCCACCCAGAGCTGAAATAATCACACAGAAACTCTATTCATTAGATCACTGCTTGGCCATTAGCTCTAGCTTCTTAGTGGCTAACTCTTACATCTTAGTTTAACCCATCTCCATTAATCTGTGTATCTCTACATGGCTGTGGCTCATAGGCTAAAGTTCCAGCATGTCTGACTCTGGCTGTGGCTCCATGGTGGCTCTCTGACTCTGCCTTTCTTTCTCCCAGCATTCAGTCCAGCTTTCCCTGCCTACCCAAGTTCTGCCTTGCTATAGGTCCAAAGCAGTTTCTTTATTCATTAGTGGTAATCACAGCATACAGAGGGGACTCCCACGTCAGTACCGTATTTTTCAAACTGAATTATGACTCACAATGATGGTGAAATCAACTTATTTGTTTGTGGGTTACAACCAAAAATTTTTCAAAAAAGAAAAGAAGTCTAGAACAGAAGAAAAGGCATCAGGGCGTAGTAGAAGGAGCAGCAACTATATAGATATATCTGTGATGGGTCATGGACAACATATTTTTTCTTGCTGTGGCTCATAGTCAAACATTTTGAGAGCCAACTTGGTGAATCTGGCTTTCTAGAAAGCTGCCCTTTTTACGTAACAGAGTCATGAGTGGGAGGAGGGAAATGAGGAGGAGTACCTTGAGAGCTCTCTCTACACAGGAAATGGGGCTTGGGCACCCAATGTAACGTACAGGCAGACAAGGTATAGGTGAAAGCCTTAGAAGGCCTCTCTGCCCCTGCTCTCCTCCGAGGCCAAGGGTGAGCTCCAGGAAGTAGGTGGCACCTGAGCCTGGAGGAGAGACAGCAAACGGGGGGGGGGGGTGAGCAACACCAGAAACATGCTGCAGGCTAGCTTTCACTGGAGTCCACCACAGCCTCTACCAGACACCCAGAGCCACGCAATAAAAATAGCTCAGGGTCTCAGCTGTGCTGTGCAGGGGCATACTATGTAGAGTGCTGAAGTGTCGAATGAACTGGGGTTGGGGTCATGGTAGTGACACAGTGTGGGGCCACAATTTCCTGCTCGCCAATGAGAGGTCGGTTCTGCTGCCCGAGGTCATCGAGACTGGTGCCGTGAATGGGGTCTTCCTACTGCAGGGCTGCTGCTCCCCCGTTCCTTTATATAAAGTAATTTTTAAAAAAATGACTCATGCTGTGGACTGGGAAAAATGGCTCAGTTAGTATTTGTCTCAAAAGTATGAGGACCTGTGTTTGTATTCCCAGTACCTACATAAGAAAAGCTAGACATGGCATCTGTAATTCAGTACCAGGGAGGTGGAGGCAGGAGGCTCCCAAGGCTCCCAAGGCTCCCCGAGGCTCCCCCAAGGCTCCCCGAGGCTCCCTGAGGCTCCCTGAGGCTCCCCGGCCAGCTAGTCTAGATGAATTGCTGAGCTTCAGGTTCAGCAAAGATACCCTGATTCAAAAACTACAGTGGAGAAGCAACTGAGCAAAGCACTTAGATCAACCTCTGGCTTACACTCACTCTCTCTGTATCTCTGTCTCCCTCTTTCTCATTTGTTTGTCACGCGAGCAAGCGTGTGTGTGTGTGTGTGTGTGTGTGTGTGTGTGTGAGAGAGAGAGAGAGAGAGAGAGAGAGAGAGAGAGAGAGAGAGAGAG
>NW_026068019.1:1310107-1324579 GCF_014885135.2 Alexandromys fortis
AGAGAGACAGAGAGAGGGAGGGAGGGAGGGAGGGAGGGAGGGAGGGAGGGAGGGAGGGAGAGAGAGAGAGAGGGGGGGATATTAAAAATCACTCATGTTGGGATGCACTCTTACTTCCTAGGGGCTCTCAGGGCCCAGCAGGTTTTCCTCAGAGGATTGCCCCTCCAGAGGGTGCTCTGGGAACCCTGAGGAGGCAGGCCTCCTCCCCGAAGCCCTCTCCTTAACTAATGCCTACTATGACTCTAACCCTATGCTAAGGCTCATTGTGTTAACAGACAACTTACCTGGGAGACTCCATATTCAGTCCGAAAAGCAAGAGCTGGAGTTTTCATTCCCATCTGGTCCCACAGGGCCCTGGCTTGTGGATAATCTGGTTTGAGCCTTGCTTTCAACCTCTCTTGCCCATCTTAAAAACCACCACATCGCTCAGAGACTAACAACATTCACAAGGACATCACCCTTGACAGTTTGTGAGGTCCACTGTCTCATTTTATTTTCATTAGTTTTGGTAGTGTTTCTTAGGCAAAAATCCATACAGTCCAGGAATGTGAGAGAAATAACAAGATGACATGTATATTTTCATACACGATTCAGTGAAGTTCAGCATTTCCTGCCATCGGGGGGAAGGGCACAAACCGCAGTAAGGTAAACCGTACCTATTTTCCACCAACAGAAGTCACGAGTGTTTTCATTTTTCACAACAGACTTGTTGCGAGTATCGTGAAATAACATTTGTTGTCATGGCGACTTCAAAATACACCCGCTCCTGGACCATACTGTACAATGCTTTAAGAAGGGAGCTTTATGACTTTTCCACGAATCCATGTGCTTTTAAATATCTTTCAGTAGCTGCATCTTATCAGAATTGATGTTCTTTGCAACCTTCTGCATCTTATGACACTTGAAGCATTTTCCTGAGAAGAGAATCAAAATTTCTTCAAGCTCCTGAAATGATCCGCAACACAAAAACAGTCCCTCCCTCCCTGCCCATAAACTGGTGGTGCTATGGCTCGGAGCAGGGCTGGAGCTGTGTAGAAAGATAAGAAGGATGCACCCTTCACCCAAGGGCCTCGGAGCCCAAGGAAATACATGCAAACAAACAATTGCACAGTGATCTGGAGGTCATGCCTGGGTGGAGGTTACACAAGAAGCATGGCCGGGGAAGCCTGGGAGAACTGTGGGACCTGGGGTGGTGAGGAGCAGGCAGGCACAGCCTTGTTTCTGACTCTGGAAACCTGGTCCACTTCTAATCAAGATAACAGAGCCCATCCATTAAACAAAGGTAAAACACTTGGGGAGCAGCACCTCCCTAGGTTTGCTCCTCTTTCTCACCAGCTATCTGCTGCATGGCAGTTTCTCTAGAATTTTTCCATCAGGAAAAAGCTGGAGACAAATAAGACATCACACGAGTAGGAAGTAGAAACAGCACGCAAGATTCCGGGCCCTTCTCCAGCTTTATAGAACCAACTACTGGCAGGGAGATGCTGACCAGCTGGGCTGTAGAGCTGCAGAGGGGAGACTCCCAGACCTGGGGAGCCTCCTGCAAGTCATGCAGAGAGCTCCAGGTTGTAGGCTTTGTCAGCTGTCAGGTGTGATATGGTAGGATTTAGGGTGATGTAGCTGTTTCTGAGCCATCTCTGCTCCTGTAAGTAAGCCTTTATCCATAGTCTGCTAGTAATCCCAACAAGAACCCACTGGTTCACCAAGGTGGACTAGGCTGCCATGGTCACTTTGGTCTGTTGTGGGTTCCTTTCCTGGGGTAAGTCGACCTGTCTATTCCCTCTTTCCAGGAAAAGCCTGTTGCATAGTGGTGTCTTTGCACAGCCCCAGGCCTGGGGAAGAGGGCTATCAAGTGGCAGGCAGCCCATTTACTTCTCTTGATCTAAGAGGCTTCTTGGGACACAAACCTGGTGAAACAAGGAGAGTTCTCAGAAGCAGGACAGCAAGGCTTTTCACTCTGCTTGGAACTCAACCCTATCCTTTCTCCTAGGACTAATTTGGCTGCCTAGAATTGGAGTAAAGTTATTGCTTCTCTATTTCCTCATCTCTGCTCACACTTGTTTGGGTCTCTGGGGCTTTCCCTCTCATTCCCTCCTCCCAACTTTTGCTTTAACTCTCAAGCTTGCCTAAGTCCCCAAGTCCTGTTTGCCAACTGCCCTGAAGACTCATCTTTCCCTGGGGGCCTGTCTCGCTCGCTCATCCTTTGTTTATAATTGAGATATAATTTACATAAGGTGCCTGGTTTCCTGGCTGACTGTCACAATCACCACTTACTCACCATGAAGCCACCACAAGGGACAGATATAGATTGCTGTCCCGGAGGCTTCTTAGCATCCTCTTCCCAGTCAATGGCTCTGCCAAGGGGGAACTGCTCGGCTGATCCTTGCCACCATGACTTTGAGCGACCTTCATATGTGATGGAGCCAGGGCCTCTGGGCTGGCTCTCAGAGGCACAGCTGGCACAAGCTGTCACTTCCTCAGGACCATGAAACAGGAAAGGGGCAGAGTCGGGGGGAGGGGAACACCAGGTGTCGTGGTTGGAGAAAATCACCAGACTCATTTTCAGACAGCAGACCGAAGATTCAGACATGACAGAGAGTTTAGTCCTGTGTGGTCAGTACAGGCTGGTTTGAGGGACACACGGACAGTTGATCAAGCAGAGCTGAGATTAGAACTCAGGAGTCTTGAGCTGTCTCCCTTCTTTTCATTCCTGGGAGGACCTGTTAAGGGGAAATGCTTCCCAATCACTGACACATAATAGAATTGCTGGGGAGCTTTAAGAACCACTCAAACATACAGGCCCCATCTCAGACCAAGGAAACTACCACCTCTTAGGGTGAGCCCAGGTTGATGTCCCTTTTCTAAGCTTCCAGGTGATGCTAATATCACTGGCAGGGGTGGTTCACGACCCACAGTTTGGGTAGCCAAGACCTAGAAAGAGCTCTCTGCCCCTCCCTTCTCCATCTCACTTGTCTTCACAGAAATATATTTTGCAACAATTTGCAGATGTAAAGGTAGTATAAGGCTCCCGACTCAGTCAAGCCATTGCTTGGTGGCTCGCCTTGGGTGTCAACTTGATTGTGTTACGGGGACTTTGGGTGAGAGATGATCCTCTAGGGGTGCCACCAAGTTTGTTCTTAGGATAGACAAAAAATTGCTTCCCTGGGGAAGAAGCTCCACATAGAACAAAACAAAAGTGGCAGGAGAAGAGAGGCAGGCCACTAGGCAGAGGAAGCAGGAGTGAACTCCACAGGACAGCGAGCTAGTTGAGAGGGACACCAGCAAGGGAGGCAGAGGAAGGGGACACTCGAGAAGCCACGGAGAGGAGGCCAAAGTGCAGAAAGAACAAACTTCATTTAAACTGAGGGACAGCTTCCACTGAAATGATGGGAGGACACCCGGAAGTAGAAGTACCCTGGAGGACTCTGGGTTAAATGGTTTGTAGGCTCATCTCTTTTCTGCCAGGTCTTTCTTTAAAACTTTATGAGCAAAACCAGTCTTCTTGCTCTTGTTTTCTAGATCAGCCAAGTTCCTCTGACCCTCTGTCAGGCGGACGTCAGATCAATGCAGAGACATTTCTGGGTGGGTTCAGAAAGGGTTGATGGGTGGGAAAGACTCTCCTTTAGATGGGCAGCCTCTTCCAGTGGCAGCCCAGATATACAGAAGCCTGCTTCTTCCTGGCCAGCACAACCACGGCTATGGTCCTTCACTCCCATGGACCACAGACAAATTGTTCTCCAGGAATCCTCTGGGTCTTCAAGGAAAGACTGGGACTATCGAGACATTCAGTCTTATGATCTGGGTAGAAACCAGGCTTCAGAATGCAGACAGCCATTGCTGGACTACTCAGTCCCTACTATGTCAATCTAATAGATCCCCTTTGTGAGATCTCTCTCTTTCTCTCTCTCTCTCTCTCTCTCTCTCTCTCTCTCACACACACACACACACACACATTCTATCTGTTCTATTCCTTTGGAGAGCCCTGACTAATATACCGACTTGTACCTTAAAAGGAGCAATGGCCAATCACATTCTTTCTGTGTGTCAAATACTGTCCCCAAAGTCTGAGGAATTCAGAGCCCTATTTAAACGTTGAGAAACAGCAGCTCAGGAAGGACCCCAGGGTATCAGTGGCAGTTCTAATTCCAAGCTTCCATGGCTTCCCTGCCTCCCAAAGCTGATTTGACTAAATTACCTGCCCCTTTTTACTCAACCTTTTAAAAAAGGTCTTGGGTCTAATTAAAATTTAAGCTTGTGGGGCTGAAGAGATATACCTGTGCTTACATGCAGACAAGCACACACACACACATACATAAAAATAAATTTTTTAAATATTTGAATTTTAAGCTTCAAAGTTATACAGGGCTGGTTTTGTGTATCAACTTGACACAAGCTAGAGTTATCAGAGAGGAAGAAGTCCAGTCGAGGAAATGCCTCTATGAGAGCCAGCTGTAAGGCATTTTCTCAGTTAGTGATCAATGCGGGAGGGCCCAGCCCATGGGAGGTGGTGCCATTCCTAGGCTGGTGGTCCTGAGTTTTGTAAGAAAGCAGGCTGAGCAAGCCAGGGGAAGCTCGCCAGTAAGTAGCCCCCTCCATGACCTCTGCATCAGCTCCTGCCTCCAGGTTCCTGCCCTGCTTGGGTTCCTGCCCTGACTCCCTTCAGTGATGAACAGCAATGCTGACCCGTACGCTCAATAAACCTTTCCTCCCCAACTTGCTCTTTGGTCATGGCGTTTCATTGCAGCCACAGAAACCCTAAGACAAAAATCCAAGTCTCAATTGGTTTACAGGATAAACTGGACTAGAAAAAGTTGCTTCCATTTTTCTAATCTTTGCTTCAGGTCACTAGTTTGCTGTTTTCCCTAACTTGTTGCCCTGCCCAATATAACTGATATTCACCCAAATGTTGTTCCTCAGTGGCTCTTCCAGCCCTCACTGCTATCCTATCCTCATTATATAGCAAGACACTGGCAAGGGCTAAAAAGCATAGTGAGAAGCCTACCTAGAACTCCCTAAGTACCCTAGGCCTGCTGGCTTCTTCCTCCTTTACCCAACACCAGCAGTAATATTTGGGCTTTGGCATTGTGGCTTTGGATTCCTCCTGTGTTGCCGTTCCCAGAGAATTTCCCCCACAAGGCCGAAAGTCTCAGGATTATTGTAATGGCTAGTTTTGTGTATCAACTTGCCTGAGCCGAGGGATGTTGGGGTGACACATGATTCCTAGGTGTATCTAGAAGGGTGTTGCTGGAAGAAACCAGCATTTGGATGGATAAGCTAAACACAGCCTTCTGCATGTGGGTGGCATTGTGCTATTCATTAAGGGCCAGAGTAGTAACAGAAGGTCTGAATTACTCCTCCCTTGTCCTCCAGTCTGCAGATGGCAGCTGGGGCCGTGTCTTGACCTCCACAAACAGGTGACAGGATCCCAATAATAGTCTCCTCTTACACTTATTGGTTCTGTTTCTCTGGAGAAGTCTTAATTAAAGCAATCATGGTGCCACTTCAAGGAGCCCTTGTGTCCCTTCGCCTCTGGGACAACAGAGAAAAGAGTTATCGGTGATATCGGTGACACACAGCTGGGCTAGCTCCCCAGCCAAGTTTGCCCCTGGTCGCTCTCTAGAACCTATGTTCCTTAGTGACCAGACCATGGGTAGAGAGTTGTTTTTTTTTTTTTTTTTTTTTTTTGCAAGCAAACCAGTGTCTTGGTAGCTGGTAAAGAGTTAACTACTAGGGGCTATTCCATGTTGCCATAGCTGCAGTATAGGACTGTCTACCTCACAGGGATACTGGGGACCAGCGAGACTAGCTCCTGATGGGGAGCAGCCTTTGCTGGGGCAAGGAAACAGATTTTGGACTTATATGATCCTCCTTCTAAACCTGATTCCCTCACTGTTCACGGAGTAGCCATGGGACATAATTCCCTGTGTTCTAATTTCCTCATCTGGAAGTTGGAAGGAGGCAATGAATCAGTGCCTGTAGGAGTCTGGTTCCAAATACCTTCTTCTGCCATGTACCGAAACCTGAAGATGGATGCTCTGGGCACTTATGTCCAACAGTGAAATATTTGCATAGAGTCTATACACGTCCTCTGTACTCTTTAAATCAACTCTGGACTACTTACAGCACCTCGAACCATGTGCACACTATATTGTTTAGTACATAACAAGAAACAACAGTGGGTAGAGGTTCAATACAGACATTTTTTAAAAAGTATTTTTAATCCAGAGCTGATTCAATCTGAGGATGTGGCTCTTGAAAATGTGACTGGTGAACTGTTTGTTGCAAAATTGGATATGGCTAAGCAACTCAGCATTAGCCGCTTCTCTGGTGCTCCCGGGATGGTAGGAAATGAAGCCTGTGGGAAGAGTTGGTTAGCAAGGCTGCTAACCTGCTCATGATCTTGTTAAGTATTGCCTTCTGCCTCTGTCCTCATAGCTACTTTCTATGCCAACCCCAACCATCTCTGTAGTTATCCTTCATCCTGGGGAAACAGGAGTGTGGGATGGGGGAGGGTGTGGGATAGGATGGGGGAGTGTGGGATAGAATGGGGAGTATGGGATAGGATGGGGAGTGTGGGATAGGATGGGGAGTGTGGGATAGGATGGGGAGTGTGGGATAGGATGGGGAGTGTGGGATAGGATGGGGGAATGTGGGGTGGGGGGAGTGGGGAAGAGACCCAAAGTCAGGTCAGAACTCTCCCTATTTCCCCATTCCTCTGGACAGGTCCTTCTCAACACCTACAGCCTGAACCCTTGCTAAGACCCCTGGGATGGAGAAGCCAGCAATCCATGCTGGGACAGTTGTCTCAGGTGTTGGGGGCGGGAGAAGGAAATGCTGGCACTTGAACTGTTCTGGCCAGCCCCAGCTCATAATCTGCCATGGATAATCATTGTTTATCAATGCTGGAAAAAATGACTACAGTCACATTTCACCCATCAACACAAAGGGGAAAGCAAAGCTCCAATGGAATGTCTGAGTCACCCTCTGGAGTCTTTAAATTACATTCATCATGGCCCTCTGCTTCCTGTATCCTCTCCCAGCAGGGGGAAGGGCAGGGCCAGGTGCCTGCTGCTTGCCATATCTAACCAGACCTAGAAGACTAGTTAGCCCCTTTAGATCACCCGAGACTCATTTTGCAGCTGAAAAGAGGCTGTAAGAAATCATTGAAAGGACCAGATGGAACTGAAGGCTCATTCTTTTGTAGCCAGTTACTCTGTATCCAAGGACAATCTGGTGACTTAGGCATGTCATTGACGCCTGCATGGAAGCCCTGTGGGGTGAGAAGAAATAGATACCAGCCAGGAGCCACCACTGTCACATGAAACAGCTCCTCTGCTGACGTATGCTGATTGAACACTAATCACTTGGCCTGGGGAGGTGGCTGAGTTGATAGAATCCCTGTTACATAACATGAGGATGTGAGTCCTAGATACCCAGCACCCATGGACAAAAGGCTGGGTGACTAGGACTGGAGAGGTAGAGACAGGAGAATCTGTGGAGTTTGCTAGCTGGCTTTCATGGCCACCCTAGTGAGCTCAGGATTCAATGAGAGCTTCTGCCTCAAAACAATCAAAAAAGATTAAAACAATGGCAGCAACAACAATAACAAAAAATAAAAAAACAAGATAGGGAGCAATTGAGGAAAACACCGCAATTGATCTTTATCTCCACATCCATGTGTTCATCACACACACACACACACACACACACACACACACACACACACACACACACTTGTTTCACTGAGAATAATAATATGGGTATCCTTCCTCCCAGGGTAGCAATGTACCCGTAAGCCACCAGATTCCTGCATTCCAGCAGATCATTTGAAGCAATCCACAAGGCCTCTGGCACCTGAACACGGGGCAGAAGTTGGAAAGCTGATCTCCAAGGTCACATTGTAAACGCACACGGCATGTTTAAAGCATCTGGGGAGCAGGTGGTCATGCAGCCACTTGAGAACCTGATGGAAGCTATAGACAGTCTCCCCTCAGGGGCCAACAGGGGATTACAGATTTCAGGGGACTCACGGGTTGGGTAGGTGGGACATAAGTGAAACCCAAATCACACTAGGCACACTTGCTGTCTGAGAAAATCCCGTGGCGAGTGTGTCCATGGCACACTCGTTGGTCCCTGGAGTCTTTTGTCCCACCTCATACTTTCATGTGTCTCTAAACATTGGACCTTTGAAAATGGGTTCGCTTGTCAAAATGAGAAGCAATTCACACACTCTCCTGGACCAGGCTAACCCCAGAACAAGTGCCCATGTGGGGGCCTGGTGGGGACCTGGCCTCTTGTGAGTGGATCTTGTCCACCGACGCTAGAGCTGTCTCAGATCTCCCAGCCAAGACTGCCATTTTTGCCCCCAAAGGCAGTGCTGTCTGAGAGCAAGGAACAGCAGGCTTCGAGGCTGAATGCAGTGGCTGTGTGACACCTTGTCTTTCCAGAATCCTGGCCACCATCCGCTCATTCTTTAACTCTGTCGGTCATCAGATCTCCTGGCTGGAACAGGCAGTGAGCAACAGGTCTGGGCCAGAACGGGCTGTGTTTACACAGCACCTTTCTGCCTGCCAATCTGCCTGTGAACTTTGGAACACTCATCTACCCTAGCAATACAGTAATTATCAATGGTGATTGGTGTGCCTCTTTACCCCATATAAAGTACTTATGCAGATACTTTTTTATTGTGGAAAATATACATAAAAGCTACCAGCTTAACTATTTTGAGTGTATGATTCAGTGGCCTCGAGTACATTCATAATATTGTGCAACCATCTCACACCTATCTATTTCCAGGACATTCTTATTATTCCAATCAGAATTGCAGCTTCTGTCTATGAACTTGCCTGTTCTGGGGGCCTTGACAAGTAAAGCCACGGAGTTTCTGACCTTTTGTCTACTGTTGATTGTCACTCAGGATAATCTGTTTTGGCTCTGTTGTGTTGTATTTCAGTTCACAACATAATTCATTCATTTTTTTAATTGCTGAATAATGTCACATTATGTGGATAGTCCACGTTTTATTTACTCATTCAAGGCTATTGATAGGCATGAATGTTAGTGTACACGTATCTGGTGCTTGTAATTCTGTTCCTGTTTTTAATTTCCAAAACCAGGAAATTGTACTCAGCCCAAGTGCCCACCATCAGGACCTATCGGGCTTCTTTTGGAACATAGTTATTGAAGTGCATAATAACTGGCGATAAGCAGAGGGAATGGTTCTGGAGGGAGACTGACCATTTCTGGGAGCCCTACATACTTGAGGGTCCTGGAAGCCTAAATCCAGATTCCCTGAGCTGTTAGCTCTGTGTATCCCCAGCTGCCAGCTGCTCATTCACATGGCTCACAGGTACCAGATGCCCAACATTGTCAAACTTGAATTCATGCCATGGACCCCACGAGTGGTATTACTCCAGGGTTTTGTCTATACCCAAACCAATTGTGTGTGTGTGTTCTGTGTGTGTGTGTTCTGTGTGTGTGTGTGTGTGTGTGTGTGTGTGTGGCAGAGCTCTTCTTGGTTCCTCTCACCCATTCTACCTCCTCAGAGATCCATCGTTTTTTCTCCTCTAGCACATTACTCTAGGTCAAGCTACCACACAGGGTACAGCCATATTTCCTTTGTCCTCCTCCCCATTCTCCTTCTCATCCTCCCCTTCCTCCTCTTTCTTCTTCCTCCTCTCCGTAATTAGCAATGTCCTTCTAACTCAAGGTTTGTGAGTGTGGAGCTTTAAGAAATTCCTCCTCTTCAAGCCACATTTTAAGCTAAAGGAAACAGGCCTTTTTTTTTTTTTTTTTTTTTTTTTTTTTTTTTTTTTTTTTTTTTTTTTTTTTTTTTTTTTTTTTTTTTTTTTTTTTTTTTTTTTTTTCGTGACAGGGTTTCTCTGCAGCTATGGAGCCTGTCCTGGAACTAGCTCTTGTAGACCAAGCTGGCCTCAAACTCACAGAGATCTGCCTGCCTCTGCCTCCCGAGTGCTGGGATTAAAGGTGTGCGCCACCACTGCCCGGCTAGGAAACAGAACTTCTGGAAGTGGGCTCCAGACAGCCTTCTTGAATCTCCATAGGCAATTCCATCCTGCACACAGGGCTGGGACCGTGGGTCTAACTAGTCTCCACCCTACTTGCTGTTCCTTTGTCTCTACAACAGCAAGATGCTTTTCCTAACACACACCTCACTAACCGTTTGCTTT
The DNA here is from genome assembly GCF_014885135.2 of Alexandromys fortis. Taxonomy (NCBI): domain Eukaryota; kingdom Metazoa; phylum Chordata; class Mammalia; order Rodentia; family Cricetidae; genus Alexandromys; species Alexandromys fortis. Next base: position 1,320,295 of record NW_026068019.1, read on the forward strand.
TTGGAACCTGTCCTAGAACTTGCTCTGTAGACCAGGCTGGCCTCGAACTCGTGGAGATCTGCCTGTTTCTTCCTCCTGAGTGCTGGGATTAAAGGTGTGCACACCCCACCTATGACCAGCTATGTGCTAAACTCTTAGGTTACACAGCAGGTTCCCTCTGGCTACAGCATTTGGATTTTGCCTCTGAAACTCTCCAGTGAGTTCTGGAGCAGTTCAAGGCAGGCTCCAGAAAGGGATTCGGGTAGGGAAGGCCACAGCATCCTCTGCTCCCTGAGGAAGGGAGTGCATTCACAGCTCAGGGTCCCTTGGTATCACAGTTGTATCCTTGGTCTGGAGGAGCCCAACTGCTCTGAAGGCCCGACTGAAAGCACTTGTTCAAGCCCAAGGTTCCCCTTTCAGATCCGCCGTCACAGGTAGAGAGAGTGAGTGTTGTCGGGATAGCATGAGGAGGTCTCCATTGTGGGTGAGGCAGCAAGGAAGGGATGCTTACGGTAGACTCCGTCAAACGGAAACTCCTAGAGTTTTCCACACCTCACTTGCGTTGACCACAAAGCCCATTGCCCCATGCCGGTCAGCTGAGGAAGAATCCAGAGCCTCGGCCTCACTTCAGTGCACCCGCGGGGCCCAGCCAGCGCGAGTGGGCAGAAGGCCCACTGTGTCGGTTCGCCTCCACTGACCAAGTGGAGAGAAGCAGGGTGGGCAGGTGGGGCTGAGCCAGAGGAAGCCTTTGGGGTGTGTGTGTGTGTGTGTGTGTGTGAATGGAGGGCCCCTGGACACAGCCCCACCCTGCCCGACATCAGGCCCACTTTCTTTTTCCATGACCAACGGCATGCCCCCTTGCGTGGCCAGGAGTATAGGACTGGAAACGGCTGTATTAGAAGTGTCAGAGGACAGGCACACTTATTTCCTAGTTGAGGGAGATGTCACCCAGGTGATATTATAGTCAGTAAGATGCCCACCTCCAGGAGAGGATATGGGGCTGGCTTGTAGATGAGAGCTCACCTATGGGCCTCCTAACCATTCAGTCATGTTTCAGGGACTCTTGGCTACTGGCTATGTCCCAGACACATAGGCAGAAGCCCCCACTAACTCACAACCAGCACTGGCTGTCACTCTAGACCGACAACCACACCTACTTCCTCTTTCAGGCTCTCTTGCAGCCTCTGAGGTTTGAATTGGTCTGAGAGTCAGAGGCCCATATAGCCTCTTGATGGCCCTACAGGCTCAAGCTACCAGATCATTCCATGTAAACTGCACCTGCTCAGTCTCACCTACGGCTGTTGACTCTCCTTTCTCCCTCCTCCGATCATACTCCGATCATACTCTGGTTGTGGCATATCGGCATGTGCCTCATGGAACACAAACTTGGCGTCTGTGTTAAGGCTGAGGAGGATGGATTTTGTTCTGTGATACAGAGGAGCTGGGACATTAGGATCCCAGCTGGGCAGGGGGTAGAGAAGAAAATGGAAATCCAAGGCAGAAGGTCTTGGGTCAAGGCAGAGAGTCTGGGAGGTATCTCAAGGTACTAGTTTGGGTAGAGCAGGGCTGCTCAGACAGCTTTGGGGTACTAGTCTGGTGGGTCGGGGTTTCTTTTCTGAAAGAAATAGAGGGAGAGAAATGACCCCTCCTCAGCTGTAATGTGTCACCTCTTGCTCTCTGGTTCCTTCTGGAGAAGTCCTACTGGTCCCTTGTGAGCGCCACCATCATTCGCTTGTTTGCAGATTTCCTTTCTATCAAGCACAAAGGACTTGAAGCTTCTCTAATGAGCTTATAGCCAGCTCTGGGGAAACGCCACCTAAGATTTCTGAAGGCTTTGAAAATGTTGCTCAGAGCTCTTTGCTTCCCAGGACAGATGCTCTTGTGCTCCTCCTCAAAGGAAAGATTTTCCCCTGGGGCCACCTATTAGCTGGGCACAGGAGACTTTCCCTGGTCCAGCTCTCCTCCTGACATCATCTCTCGATGGTTCAGCTTTCCGGCTTTCCGTCTGTTCCCAGTCCACCCATGTGCCTATCCACAACATTGTGGGAGCTCCTTCACAGCCGAGATGGCCCCTGTCAGCACAAAGTGATCTCCAGCAACACGGCATGAAGTTCCAGGGAGAGGGACTTTGGCTTTCCAAACACGTGGCTAAGCGTTGGGAGGAGGAAAAATAAAGGAAGTGGGGAGATGCATGCTCTTCAGGGCCTGAGCATATAGCTAACACCGAAAGCCTGTGCTCTGGATAGCACAGTTCCCCTAAAGTGCCCTCATCCCGTGCACTATGACATCCTTAAAGGATTTGGTTAATGGGAAACAATACCAACACATTAATCACTCAAGGCGGCCCTACCCTGCACTCAGCTCCCATGCCCTTCTGGTGTGGGAACCACGATGACCTGGCGCCTCTCCCAGCCAAACAGCCAATGGCTCTCACTGTGGCATTTCCCTAACAGCTTTCCCTATATCCCCCCTCCCACATGAATGCAATACCTGTTTCTCACCTGGAGGTCCCTTCTCCTCTACTTTCCCTGTTCTTTGTTCTCATAGGGTTAGTCACAATGTCAGGGCCTGCCTCCAATATCCCACAGCAATTCACAAGGAAGAAGACAGACTTCACAGCAGTGGTTCTCAACCTGTGGGTCGTGACCCTTTGGGGGTCAAATTCCTTTTCCGCAGGGGTTGCCTAAGACCATTAAACACAGATATCTGCGCTACAATTTATAAAAGTAGCATAATTACACTTATAAAGCAGCAAGGAAAATAATTTTATGGTTGGGGGTCACCACAACATGAGGAGCTGTATTAAGGGGTCACGGCATTAGGAGGGTTGAGAACCACTGCTCTACAGCAAGGCTTTATAGGAGGGGCATTACAATGCCCTTCGTTCCCCTCCCTGTCCCTGCCATTCCTACCAGATCTCACTGCAGGCGAACCCTTCCTGACTGGTACAACCACGGCACGTTCCACCATTTTTTTTTATTTAATCTATTTGTGTCTTCATATTTCTGTCTTGTTGCTAATGAACAGAACAGAGCTAGTCTTTAAAAAATCTTTTTGGGTGACATTTGCCTTTAAGAAGGCATTTAACACATTTACACTTACTGTTTAGGCTCTAGACAAATCACCATTAAACTGTCTTCCCTGTTTTCCTTTATCCCATCCGTCTTTGGGTTTTGTGTTTTTATTTTCTTTTAGATTAGATTTTTATCATTTGACTTTTTAAATCTATTTTATTGGTTTATTGGTCATATTTATCTGTGTCACTTTGTTTTCGATGTTTGCTTTTACATTTGTAGTATAGAGTGGGTTTTTATTTATTTATTTTAACCACAGCCATTGTGGTGGTTCATTTTATTTACTTGATTTTTATTGAGCTCTACATTTTCCTCTGCTCCCCTCCCTGTGGTGGTTCATTTTTGATCAACTTGGCCCAAACTAGAGTCACTTGGGAAGAGAGACCCTCACTTGAGAAATTGCCTCCATCACACTGGCTGAGGACATGCCTGCGGGGATTTTCTTTTTCTTTTAAAATTATTTTTATTTTTATTATATGTGTCTGGCTGTTTTGCTTGCATGCATGTCTGTGTATTACATGTGTGCTTTTTGCCCACAGAGGTCAGAAAAGGGCATTGGGTCCTTTGAAAACTGAGTGACAGACAGTTATGAGGCTCCCAGTGGATGCTGGAAACTGAAACTTGGACCTCTGCAAGAGTGGCCTGTGCTCCTAACTGCTGAGCATCTCTCCAGCTCTCGTGTGGGTCTTGTCTTGTCTTTTCTTTTCTTTTCCTTTCATAGGTCCAAAGCAGTTTTTTATTCATTAATAGTAATCACAGCATACAGAGGGAAATCCCACATTACTTCCCCTTTTCTTTTTTATTTATTTATTAAAGATTTGTGTCTCTTCCCCGCCACCACCTCCTATTTCCCTCCCCCTCCCCCAATCAAGTCCCCCTCCCTCGTCAGCCCAAAGAACAATCAGGGTTACCTGCCCTGTGGGAAGTCCAAGGACCACCCACTTCCATCCAGGTCTAGTAAGGTGAGCATCCCAACTGCCTAGGCTCCCACAAAGCCAGTACGTGCAGTAGGATCAAAAACCAGTGTCATTGTTCTTGAGTTCTCAGTAGTCCTCATTGTCCACTATGTTCAGCAATTCCAGTTTTATCCCAGGCTTTTTCAGACCCAGGCCAGCTGGCCTTGGTGAGTTCCCAATAGAACATCCCCATTGTCTCAGTGTGTGGGTGCACCCCTCGCGGTCCTGAGTTCCTTGCTCGTGCTCTCTCTCCTTCTGCTCCTGATTTGGACCTTG
>NW_026068019.1:1325292-1419775 GCF_014885135.2 Alexandromys fortis
TGAGCATGACCTTAGGTGTCTTTTGGCCATTTGAACTTCTTCTGTTGAGAATTATCTGTTCAGCTCAGTGCCCCATTTTATAATTGGGTTGATTAGCCTTTTACGGTCTAGTTTCTTGAGTTCTTTATATATTTTGAAGATCAGACCTTTGTCAGTTGTGGGGTTGGTGAAGATCTTCTCCCAATCAGTGGGTTGCCTTTTTGTCTTAGTGACAGTGTCCTTTGCTTTACGGAAGCTTCTCAGTCTCAGGAGGTCCCATTTATTCAATGAGGCCCTTAATGTCTGTGCTGCCGGGGTTATACGTGGTCTCCTGTGCCCATGTGTTGTAGAGTACTTCATGTGGGCCTTTTTTCTTTTGCTAATTTATGTAGTAGTACCCAGCCCACTGTGGATGATAGCATCCTTGGGCAGGTAGGCCTGCAGTGTATCACAAAGGAAGCTGAAGGAAAGACTGGAAGCAAGTCAGGGCTCTTCCATGGCCTTTGCTTTAGTTCCTGCATTCAGATTTCTGTCTTGAGTTCCTGCCTTGATTTCCTCAGTGATGGACATAATGCACAAGCTAAAATGAAACCTTTTCCTCCCCAAGTTGCTTTTGGTCATGGTTTTATCCCAGCGACAAAGAGGAAAGGGAGAGCAGTCACCTCATTACCGCAGGCAACGCGTGGACGAGCCTCTGCCCACACCCTCTTCTGCCTGTCTTGTGAACATTTTGCTTGCACATAGTATAAGCTCCACGTTACTTTAATTATTTTTATTAGTAGAGTGTTTTTATTATTTAAAGATTTTAAAAGTAAATTTTAATATTAAACCGTCGGCCATTTATGTATTTTTTCCTTATCTGTGTAGCTCAAGACTTCCGTCTTCTTTCATTTTCCTGCTTTCTAAAGGTCATCTTTCAGCTTTTCTGTGGACTGATAATCAATTGTTTCAGTTTTGTATGTCTGAAAACACTTATTTCCCCTTCACTTTACACACACACACACACACACACACACACACACACACACACACACGTTTTATATGAAAGTCTAGGTTCACAGTGTTTTCTTTCAGCTCGAAACTGATCAACTGTCCTTGGCAATGCATTGTCCTTCAGGTAAGTCAGCTGTCACTCCCATTGCTCTTCGTGCTCCTTTTCCCAGCTGGTTGAAAGTTCTTTCTTGCTTGCTCCTTTAAAGCAATTTCACTGTGTACTTTGGTAAAGTGTTCTTTATATTTCTGGTTGAGCTCCCTGGATCCCTTTTCTGAAGCTGGAAAACCCTTCAGCTCTTCCTTCTCCCTTTCACTTTCCACCCTTCTTTGGGAATCGTTTAGTTAGACTCTAAGTTGCTGCAAGTTGACTGGCAGGCCACTAAAACCCCACTACTTTCTTTCTTCAGCCTTTAGTTTATAACAGAATTACTCTCACCCCCTGTGTTTCTTTATTTCCGTCTCTGCTACCGGAAGCATATTTTAATCTGTAGAAATCAGACGTGAGTCTTCCTTTCTTATCCATGTGTGCTTCTCTTTCCTCAGTGTGCTCACATTGCCCTCTCTCGTCTTTGTCTTATGGTTTTATGCTCACATCTTTAAAAACCACACTAGTCTGTTGCTTCTATCGTCTTGTTCACAACTGCATTTATTTCTAATGATGGAATTTTTCTTCCCAATACAGACTTATTTTTTCTCGTTTCTTGGCCCTGATCACTTTTATTGGGTGCCAGGTAATAATGAACTTGCCATTGTTCAAGCCTCAAGTCATCTTCTGTACATGCCTTTACGTTTTATCCTAGGAATCAGTTAGGTACTTAGAAGCAATGTGCTCTTTCTAGCCTTTAAAGTAGGACCAAAACAACCTTTAATCAGGTTGACTTTTGTCGTTCCTGGTTCAGGGAGTGAAGTACGACTACTTATGACTTTTAATCAAGAAAGGATGTGACTAAGATGTACGTTTAAAGTCATTCTGGCAGGACAGGTGGGAGGAGACGGGGAGGACACCATCTATTCAGGCAAAGAGAAGATGCCTGCGGCTCAAACTGTAGCCATTCGCCAGGGTCTGGAATCCGGGGGTTAAGTCAGTGTGCGTGATATGGGCACGGCCTGAGGAAGAAGGGGGAGTCTAAAGTGGCCTGAAGTGTCGCCATTGGGCTTCTGGTTAGTTCTGAGAAAATATCACCAACTCACACAAAACCATGGTAGAGTTTCCGGAGGTCAGGAGCTCCCAGATCTCCTTTTGGAGTCACGCTGTAAGTACCAGGGGACTGACAAGAGGTAGAGGCAGAGCCAGAACCAGACAACTTGGATATCTGTTGGGTTTTATATTCCAATGTGGGAGGGGGAGGGGACTGACGGGAGGTAGAGGCAGAGCCAGAACCAGACAACTTGGCTATCTGTTGGGTTTTATATTCTGATGGGGGGAAAAATGACTCAGTGCTGTTAAGTGAATACTATTGGTAGTCGTTATCTCCAAAAAACTCCCATACTGGGCCCTAATAGATTATACAAAAAGTGCGATGGAGTCACCCATTCTAACTGTCCCAGTTATCAGACCTGAGAAATCAAGAGTGAGAGAACTAGCCAAATTTCCCAAACAGGCCCATTTCATCTGGCATGCTATTAAATTTTTCCCTGCTCCCCCTCCTGCCATGCACAATCTGAACAACCTGTCAACCAATCAGTTGTTTTTCTATTACAGGCTCTGTCTCTACTTTACAAAGAAAGCAACTCGACACGACCGGCATTCTTCTCATTCATTCTTCTGTTTTGTTTTTATTTCTCCAGCCCTCCTCCGCTATAAAACCCTCCTCTGTTTAGTTCATTAGCGACTCCTATTCTAGTCTATGGCCTGAAATGTGTGATTCTAGAACTGAAAACAAAGCTGATTAAGATCTTTAAATTGTAATCTCTGTCCTTTGATGGTATCCAGTTTTAAGGTCCCGAGCATGCACTGTTTCTCTTGCGTCACAGACTTTTGCCTGTTGGAAGAGGAATTACCTTGGTGTAAGTGTACCATCTGCTGCCTCTAAAAGCTTGGCAAATTAGAGTCTTTATGGCACCGTGTTTCTATAATGTGACACACGCTTCAAAACGGCATCAGTAGCTCCAGCGGTGCCGTTATATCAGTCTACGATCGAGTCTGACTCTTCCTAATGAAAAAAAAAAAAACGCAAGGAAAGAATTCCATTCATAAAATATAGAAATGGCATCCTCCATCCTCCCTGAGTGGCTCAGAGAAATTTCCTCACAGCACAGAGTGGGTCTGCTTAGCCCTGGTCTGTAGCTGTTCTCTACCTATGTTTACAAAGATGCTTTTCCTCAGAACACATACCGTATAATTTAGCCCAGTATCCAGTGTAACAACATGTTTTCTGGCAGGAGACATGAGTCGAGCGTTCAGTGGGAACTGTGGTTCAAAGGCATCTTGTCCACACCACGGTAGGGAAAGGGCTAAGATTTTCAAAGTAGACTGCTCAGCACCTGTGACTCACTTCCCTCTTATTTCCCTTAGCTGTGAATTTAACAGGCATGATTAAATGTTTTTAATTAGCGTGAACAAATTTCAAAACTAAATTGTCCGTATCCGAGGGACCCAAGAAAGTCATCATCATGGGCAGCCTGCAGGAGCAGCCGCTTCCCGGGGCTGTCTGGGGCTGAATATGGCAGCTGAAGCAAAGGGAGTGATTCCAGGAAGTCTCCTCATTCGGACACTTTGCTAGCTGGTGGGGCCTTCTCTCATTTCCTCTATTTCCTGTGTGTGCTTCACACGTTTGTGCACACCCAAATAAGCCAGCCTAAATATACTGACAGAGTCACACTTGCGGCGGCTGCAGTTCTTCATCCAAAAAATAATTAAAAATAAAAAGAATTCACTGATGGTAACAAACCTCCACATTAACCTGAAACCCTATTTTAAAACAAACAAACAGGAGTGAAAGGCTAAATTATTTACATAATTAGCATCATACCCAATATCTGAAAAGAAGCAGGCCCCCAGACGGCCTTCCAAAGCTAGGAAAAAATGCCAACTCTGGTCTCTGTCTCCTGGCACTGCCTAGGCAGCCCTTAAGTGATCTTAAATACCAAAGCATGCCCGGGCTGTATTTCTTAAGTACCGGAGCTGAAATTTCCAACATAACAAATCTCAAAAGATTTGGTTTCCAGCAGGGCCCGGATGTGTTGGAGCCTGATTTTGCCCAAGTCTGGGGTAAAAGAACACAGGAATCTAAGAGGTACTTTAATAGCAGGGAGGGGAGGGCTAATGATCAGAGCCAACGGTGTACAACAAAAGCCATGTGATGGACTGAAAATAGAAACAGTCTTCTGAAAGATTTGGAGGAGATAATACGCTATTAAAGATAATTTTCAGAAAGAGATAAAAATCACGACTCGCCTACAAAAATAAAAATGGCCACATTAAAGAACCTTATTTACTACCAGGAGGCCAGACAGATGTTCAAATGAGAAGTCAGCACACACATATTTCTGCAGGGTAAAGGAATGGTGAGATGCATTGCAAATGGAAACAAAACTGGTTTCTCCTCAAATGAGTAGGAAGTTAATTATATCAGACAGAACATAATTTATGTATCTATTGCTTATAGTTTATAGAGCATTGCAAAACAGCCCAAAGACAATGAGCAGTAGAATCTGATCCCTTGGAAAGCTGGGCTGTAGAGGGTACATAGTTTTCTACCGAGACACCATTTTTTCCTATAGTATGCATACACGTTGTCAAGTGGATGTAAGAGTTTTTTGGAAGGACTGCCCCTTCCCAAAGAAGACAATGTCACAGGGAGGTACAATGTTGGAATCTCTGTGCCAAGGGTTGGAGAGAAAAACAATGTCCCCTGAAAAGACGGGGGAGGGACCCTGCTGGAATCTCTGTGCCAAGGGTTGGAGAGAAAAACAATGTCCCCTGAAAAGACGGGGGAGGGACCCTGCTGGAATCTCTGTGCCAAGGGTTGGGAGAGAAAGCAGTGAGCAAAGCTTAATAATTGTATTACTGATTAAATTGTCATTTCACCTGCATAGAAGGACAGACATAAAATTAGAATGTGAGAGCCAGGGGATGTGGTCCTGATGGATCTTCTAATGGAAGGTTTCCATTTTGCAGAGAAACCAAAGACACTGGGCTAGTGTCTGATCAAGGTCACACAGCTATGATCAAAGTTTTTGATCCTTGGGGCCATCATTACATAGACTGGAGAGGACCTAAGACTTGCCCCCAACCGTAGATGGAAAATATGCGTACCTCATGAAGAGGCGTTGCTCTGGAGCCGCGTCTAGAATGTCCGTCACACAAACGACCTGCCTCTGCATTATATCCCACAGATGCAAAAATGTACCTCGATATAGTTACAACAAATGTAACAGAAATGACTGTCTCCTTAGAATTCTTACGGCCCCCTCTCTGTGAGAAAACATTTTAATAGCTCACAACACTCAAATTAAAAGGAAAAAGGAGCCTAAAGAAACTTTTGAACAATGCATTCCTTTTCCCTGAATGAATTTATCCTGTAATGTGTGGAGGCATTCCAGATCATTCCATAGTTGTTTCTGAAGTTAACCATGGCAGCGGTTAAGAAGTGAAAGGCCAACAGAAGTCTTTGGTTATGTAAAGAGCATATGTGAAGAGTTACGTGGAGAGCAGGCACGCGGGTTGATTCCCCAGTATCCAGCTCTTGTTCTGTCCTGCCTCCTTTCTTTCATTCAGTCCCATGGCTAGGATGGAGACTTGTTCTAGGGCTTCTGAACAAAGGAGGAAGGGAGGAAACACACAGCAGAGTTTGTCAATGAGATTGTTTGGAAGTCAGAAGGAAAGCGACATGTCCCAAGTTATTGCCTCTCCGCCTGGGACTGGTGGTGGAGACTTCGCTTTAGAACCCAGGTCTGTGGATGGGTACAGCTGACCAGCACAGATCCCTGAGTATCAATTCCAGATACTGTGATCAAGAGACTTCTAGCTCAGCCAGCATCTGTATTCTACAGCAAAGGTCACTGGATCACCTGGAGGTGATTCCAAGAGCTGCCACTTAAAATCAGAGTTAGTCACTGGGTAATGGTGGCCCACACCTTTAATCCCTGAGGCAGGCGAATTGCTGAGTTCAGGGCTAGCCTGGTCTACAGAGAGAGTTCCAAGACAGCCAAGGCTACACGGAGAAACCCTGTCTTAACAAAACTGAATAAATAAATAAAAAGAAAGATAAGAGTTAATCTAAAAACCACAGACTCTCCTATCTGACTGAGGCAAGTCAGGGCCAGGAGCAACCAGGAACCAGCTAAGACTGGGCATTTCTGAGGTGGAATGGTAAGGACACCAAGGTGCTACCATTCATGGCCTGATGCCCTTCTTAGGAGGGGTCCTCTATGTGGATCTCACTCCTAAGCCACTCTCTTCTTAAGACTCGAACTTTCTATAATAACGTGTGTCTTGCTGTCATGTGTCTACTATTAGAATAAAAACACTGTACACAAATCTGTTGCTAAAACTTATAAAATATTCAACACAAAAAGTAAGGTTTTATGTTAACTGGGACTTCAGTAAATGATGTACCACTATTGGCTCAGCCATCATAACGAATTTCAAGACACCGTCTAATGGAAGATATTAGTTTAAGGAGAAACTATTAGGAAAGGGGGACTCTGGAAACTATTTGTTCTTTCTTCTCTTTGAAAAAAATAAAATAAAATAATCAATTAATTAAAATTTAAAAACATGTGTTGGGTCTACTCTGGGCCTCTGGCTTGACTGTTTAGTGATGTTGCCACCCACTGAGACAGTGGGGGAGAGAAGGAAGGGGAGATTCTGAGAGCAGAGGGTACTGGATAGGTTTGGACACGGCGAAGCCAGGGAGTGTAAGGGACACCAGGTAGCTACATCTTCCAGACCAGGAGAAACTCAGACTGAAATTCAGGCTGCCAAAAACTACAATGGCAGTTGTCATTCACAAAGCCTTCAGATGCTAAATATGGATGAGAGTCCTCTGTCTAGCAGCTGTGAGAAATTGGGATGACCAAACACATGGTCTCCACCCTCATTCATGAGCGTGTAACACAGGGCAAGGGACGGCAATTAGAACAAGGCCTACTGCACATGGGCTTTCTATGATGGAGCCTTCCCGGTCCTGGGACATTGTGGTCCGTGTGGGAGAGTGGGCTTCTCTGATTCATCATCCACAAGTGGTGTCTGTTCATGCTGTAGCTCAGCAGCTGGATTTGGTGTCCATATTTGGCAGAAGGGAGGAATAGCCTCCAGGACTGGGTAGTCCGTCAGTGGGTGATCCGTTGGCACCTGCCACATCATCGCTGATGACTTCAATCAGCTAAGACAGCCAAGAGAAAAGAGGGAATGTGTGGGCAAAACACATGAGTCACTGTGCATAGCTGTTCTCTGAACACTCAAGAATGCCCACCATGCGCATCCTGGGCAACTTCTATGCCCGGTTCCCACACAAACATCCTCCCCCACCTCCTCCTCGCCACTCCTGTTCTCTGAACTCCCAGCATTCTTGAAAGCCCAAGTCTTTATTCATCTTTGAGGGATCACCCATTTTCTGGGTTTAGAGTTTTTAAAGCAAGGGGGCAGGAAGGAAGCGGTGAAACCCAACTTGAAACAGCCCCAACTATGAAGCCCGAAGCCCCAGGGTTGGTTGCCCTCAGCTTTCATTTCCCGAGGAGATGATGATAATATCCATTTTGAATGGCCCTTTGTCAGCCCAGACAACAAGCTTTAGAAAGAACCTCTTATGGACTAAGTATTTTTGGTGTGCTCGAGTTGTATTAACATCAGGAGCACTTTGAAGTCTTTCACACCATTATTAATTCTCACAATGACCCTAAGGAACAATTACCTTTGTTTTAGAAGTGGATAACTAAGATGCAATAAAGAAAGTCATTCAAGTCCCGCCCAGAGTTAAAAAGTGGCGGAAGCACAATCTTCCCCTATTTCATAGGACCGGCTAGAAAACACACTCCAGTGCATCTGCAGGATGATGGTCTCTGGGCCATCAGCAGTAGCATGTAAGAAGATACAGCAAACACATGGGCTGAACCCAGTCCAGAGATACAGATTCAGAAACACCCTCTGAGGATGAACAGAAGCACAAGGTTTTGATGAGCCCTTCTGGGATACTCAATCAAGCCCGAGACACACCTTGGCAGATAATGCCTGGATGTATTAGATCTCTTATGTTCACTTGTCTCCTAGATATTAGGCATTCTGTGTGCTGCTATCACTTAAGTCTGGCTTTCCTACCTCACTCTAAGAGAAATGTGGTCCCTTGCACAGCTAGTGAGGTCAGATCGTAAAGTCATGCTTCCTACTGTACCCTTAAGTGGCTTTGTCACAGCAGGCCATGATAGGCATCCCAATTTTCTCATCCCATCCATTATCCAGTCCCCCCATCAGGGCTGTGGTCTCAAACTGGCTGGCCCAGTAACATTGGTCTGGCCCTTGAGGGCAGTACTAGTTCAAGTCCCCATGTCAACCCCTGCTTGGAGGCTAGACCCAAGTAAACCTCTTCAGAGCTGCTCTTGAGTCCCCTTTTTAGGGCCAAGTCCCAGAGATGCTGCCCAAGTCCCATAGATGAGTCCTGGTCTCACACCCCACTCTTACTACTGAGAACCCCATTTACTATCCTGTGCTGGAGAGGTAGCTGAGAGTTTATATGTGAATTAGCAGGCAGGAGGAAGAGACAGAGTTTGGACCTGGCTTGAGCATTTGAAACCCCAAAGCCCACCCACAATGACGTACTTCCTCTAACAAGGCCACACCTCCTAATCTCTCTCAAGTAGAGCTACACCCTAAGGACCGCACATTCAAGTTGATGAGCCTATGGGGGCTATTCATATTCAAATCATCACATGCACCATAACAGGCTTCATAGACTAGAAACAGACAGAAGCCCCCCCCCCCCCATTCCTACAAAACCAAGTTCCACACTGGGGAGTCTTAGACCTAGGCCTTTCCTTTTTATCTACCATCTTACTGGCCCTGACCCTCCTTCACAGGTAGCTTACCTGAAACTACTCACTTAGAAGCCCCTGACATGATTCACACACTTGCATGGACCCAGAGTCAAGGCTGAGTCAGCCTGTATGGAAGTCAAGACCATGTGTGTTGAGAAGCTTGGCCAGGTGGCCCAACAGTCAACTCTGGATGGAAAGCATTGGGTTCATTCTGCAGTTTGTAGCAGACACTTGGATCATTGCTTGTCACCTGATAGAAGGGTCCCCTTTAAATGTTCTTAAAATCCAAGTCAGGGAAGCAATGAGCTCTTTGCCTGAACTAAGCAAGTTAGAACTTAAGAGTACGGGTAGGGCCCTGCTGCTTGTTCTCAATGGCCCAGGTGAGGCAAGGGCACTGCTTTGGAAAGACGTTAGCTATTTGTCAATGAAACCAGCTGTAAGCCTGAGGCTGGGTGGGGAAAGGGCGTGGGTTCCTGAATCCAAAGGACTTGAGTTAGAGGTCTGATTTTGTCCTTTTCCTATCTACAGAAGTTAGGCGAGTCACCTAAACAGCCATTGTCAAGATCCCATTGTAGTGTCCATTTACTGGGAGAAACTTTTCCTGTTTTATTAGCTTGTCAGGAGCATTCAGTAATCCTATATAACTGGTGACTAGGGTGGCGCTGCTACCCACTGATTCCTCTATTCTGTTCTACTGTACAGTTGGGTTAATATCGATCCCTAGTGAAAACTCACAGCATAAAATGGTCTGAAATCCAGAAAGAGAACTGGAGTTGTGCCATAGTGACCTAGTGACCCCTTTTGCTTGTCAGTAATATCAAGCCGAACACTACTGTAAGAGGTTGACCAGATGCCTGGGAATGCTACTGTGGCCAGTGCCATCTGTTTGGTGCAGCACTGAAGAGTCCAAGGAAGGACTTTCATAGAAACCGTAGCTCAGCTTCTTGGATGAACAGAAACTGTAGAACAGGTTAAACAAAAGTTACAAACTCATAGACAGGGCCACTTAGCCTTCAGGATTAGAGCTCTCTCAGGTCAAGACTTTGCCTTCCCTGCTTAGTTCCTGTACCAGAGCTCGTGGTAAGAATTCACACATATTTCTTAAATTAATAAATGAATGAGCAATCAATTCCTGCTTCCAAATGCCCAATGGACTCTGTAATGGGTAGTTAGGAAACTCGAAGTATTTAACAGTACAACACGTTGCCAACAATTTGTGTTTTAAAGTATATCTAATAGAAGTCATCTTTTTGCATGTACAGTCCTGAGTTCCATTTAATATAGAACAGGTTCCTAAAGTAGTACCACTAACAAAACAAAGAAGAATTGCAACACCACAGAGAATGTCTTTCTACCACTCCTTGGCATTCAGACCGTCCCTTCATTTCCAACCTCTGGCAACCAGGGATCTGTTTCACATCCCTAACGTCTGCAAAGTGATATAAGTAGAGTTATATGACATTACGTCATGGCTTATTTCACCTAACATCATGCTTTTGAGATTCATTCACTCACTGAGATTTAGTCATTCACTGAGTTCCACTTTCTGTAAAATAAACAAGCTAGTTTTCATGATTGCCACACTATGTTTTATTCTCACCATTAGTGTATGAGAGTTCCAGTGCTTATCATTAGTTTGTTACTCTTTATTATAAACGAGTGTCCCACAGAATGACTATGTCAGAGAACATTTATGAAGGGATACTGGGCCTGCATCCAGATTTTGGCAATCACTAATGATATTGCTGTATACGTTACTCTATGGGTTTTTATGTGAATATTAATTTTTTCTTTCTCTAACATAAGCATCTTGAAGTGGGACTGTTGTATTGTATAGCAAGTATACATTTAACTTCGTGAAAAGTGATGAATCTCTTTTCTCCAATGGATATGCTGTTTTGCTTTACCATCGTCAGGATAGAAGCATTCCTGTTGCTCCATACTCCCTCCAGCCCATGATGGGGTCAGTGCATTTAGCCCTCTTAGCAACATCTCCTTCTGGTTCTACTAGACATTTCCTTAGTGACTTACAGTTCTGAACATCTCTGTTGGTTGTTTTGTTTGGTAATGCATATTTTAAAAGGCTTTTTACCAGTTTAAAAATTGTGGTCATTTCTGCTTTCAAGGTTTTTTTTTTAAATGTAGTCTCTGAAATATAAGTCTATTGTCTGATGTGATCTGAAAATATTTCCCCAAATCTCTGGGGGTTCCCCCTCATTATCTTGGACATGTCTGTAAGAGAAATAAGAATGTTGTTTTCGTATGGATCATAAGTTGGTAGCCATGTTTGAGAACTTGTTGACTAACTTAGGATCATGAAGATCTTCTCCTCTGTTATTTTTGGAAAGCTTTATAGTCTCAAATTCCACATTTAGTCTATGATTGACTATTGGTTGACTTTTGAATAGAGCATAGGGTATATATTTTGGTATATATGCATATATATTCCATATAATATATGCTGTATGTATTATATGGAATTTAGATGACATGTATTATATAATAGATTTACATATTTATATATAATATAGGTATATATTAATTAGGGTCTGTATATATAATAGAGTATAGGGTATATATAGAGGTTTTTTGTTCTGTAAGGGATGCCTAGTTGTTAAACCATTTACTGAAAGGACTACTCTTCCCCCATGAAGTCAACATTGCCTACGTCAAAAATGATCCTGACAGTATCTATAGAAGTCCATTTCCTCACTCTTGATTCTATACATGTTTTCATCAGCATCCCTCTGTCTGGACTACTGCAGCTTTTACTCTGAATAGTGTCTCCAAGGCCCTCTTCATACACGCAACAGTTGTGTAGCATGACTCCAAGCAGTGGCATCAGTGCTTGTCCCTAATGCTTGAACTGGCCTTTGGGAACCTGTTCCCCATACTGGGTTGCCTCGCCCAGTCTTAATACAAGGGAAGGAGCTTAGTCCGAACTCAATTTAATATGTCATGCTTTGTTGACACCCATGGGAGGCCCGATCCTTTCTGAACAGAAACAGAGGAGGAGTAAATGGGGGGGGGGTAGAGGGGAGGGGGGGGAGGGAACAAGAGGAGAGGAAGGAGGGGAAACTGCGGTCAGGGTGTAAAATAAGTGAAAAGTTTAATTAATAAAAAAAAAAACATAGTTCTGCTTCCAAGTTAGTCTAGCTCTGTAGTGTGTCTGCCCATATCTGCCAAGAATCCTTCTGTGCTTTTCCTAGGAATTGTGTTAAACTGTGTCATTTAATACAGAATTGGTATCTTCCCTGGGTAAATATTCTAACTTGTAAACATGTTCCCTTGAAGAGGTAGAGGGTACAGAAGTCTAGCCTGGACCTGGGAGGTCATCCTGACCCCTGGCCCAGTTCTGCCGCTAACAAACGAAGTAGTTTCAGGAAAGCTGCTTCTACTCTCTGTTGTAAATGGAAAGTCTGGAGGTTCAACCAAAACACCACCTTTCAGACTATTCCCCAGTGTGACCTTGAAATGACCTACCAGGAACAATAAGCCATGTTATCAGGTCCACCTCAGGGCCCATCTGATGAGATGTTCCAAATGGAAAACCATGCCTAAGAAGCCAGGTTGAGTGACAACAGCTTCCTAAAGGCGGCCTGGCAAGTCTGGATTCAGAGGTGTCAGCCAGCCAGGGCCCTCCCTCTTTGCTGGGGCACTAAGAGCCAGATAAGCAGCCCCTGGACATCAGTACAAGATAGTAGCCTGCCTGGGACACAGTAGCAGGCATTAGCCTCCACTACCTCCAGTCTAGGGGACGCTGTGTGCATAGACATTTCCAGGTGAAGGGGAGAAAAGCCAGGTGGCCCCATGGCAGTATTTATAGTGCTCAAACACTGGAGGCAACCCAAGTACCCAACAATCAGGGAATGCTTAAACAAAGCACGAGCCATTGAAACCCTGGGATCTAGTGTAGCTATTATTAATAACAATGACAAGTATGTAGAGTATGTGTTATGGTGTGTAATGGATAAAATAATGTCAAATAAAGAATTTAGAGAATCAAATATCATTTGCATGCCATTACAGTGAGCTAACATCTTTAGAAGGCACACTGACGGGGTTTGCAAAAAAAAATAGAGGCAGTGCAAACAGTCTGTAATTGATAATGTGTGTTTGATCAAGCAGTTGCTCTCAGAAGGTCCTACGATAAGGGACCTGGGGTTTCAGAGGTGACTCGGACTTGAGGCTTGCCCTAAGAGGACATCACAGCGGAGTGGGTGTGCAGAGGTGGGAGTGTGGGCTTTCCCTACACAAGCATCTAGGAGGACAGTTCTGATGAGGGCTGTTTCCACAATTATTCTGTCTCGAGATTCCAAGGCAGAGTACCAAAAGTCTAGAGTGGATGAGCTTTGACACAACATCCCTGCCAGGTATCTCTGGGCCACGAGACTCAGCTCACAAAGCACATGCCAAACAAAGACAGAAGCCAGTTGGCACCCCTCGGCTGCGGCTGCCCAGCTCACAGTCCAGGATGAATGTCCCTGGGCCTGTAGGGCTCGGCTTAGGAACTCACAGACTGAACACCCACAGCCTTGCCTTCAGAAACCTTTATCTCCTCCCTGCAGTTCTTAGTCTGCCATCTACAGAAGCCAGGACAGAGGAAGCAGAGACTCTCTGGGTCTGCTGTCTGTGGAGAAGCCCCAGCAAAACTGGGTACCACATCATTAGTGAACCATAGAAGTCTGGGCTTAGATGTCCTAGATTCTGGCCCAGGTCCATGGACTTGCTGGGGGTCCCAGTCAAATGCTATAGTTATAAACATGCACATGGAACGATCCTGCAGTCACCAATAGAACAGCACTGGAGAAATCTGTTTGCTAATAAGGAAACAGAGGTTCAGCGGCCCCCAAGATTGAGCCCAGCCCTTCACCATAGCACTAGGCCCGTGGTTAGGACCAGAGTAGTCAGTCACTAAGCAGGTTTCTTGCAGAGTTCAGACTTCACATTCAGAGCCAACTTGGTACCAGACTGTCCTCTAGGACATAGGAAGGGGGTGGGACAAAGGCCTGAAGCAGTTTGGTGACTATCCTGATTCCCAGAAAGTCCTGGTTGACACAGGATGGATTCTCCTGAATCTAAGAACTTAGGGGGTTCCTTGGTAGGAGGAGAAGGAGCCTGGCTTGCTGTATCATAATTGCGTCATTCCTTTGTTGATAGTTAATTAGTTAATTACCGTGGGAGAGGCAGAATCGGGCAGAAATGCCAACTCTGGGCTGGAAACAGCACTTAAACTATGAGTAACTCTCATTAACTCTGTTAACAGTCCTCCTCCACAGGGAGCAGGATTCAGGAAGCTGAACCCTCCCAGAACACCCCAATTCTCAGCATAGGCCCTGCTCCACAAGATTCAGTGTGGGGAAGAGATTGAGAGCCCCTAACTAAAGATATGTGATTTAGTCACCCACCCATGTATGGCCTGGGCTAAAGGAAGATCTGTTTGCTTCGGGCATCTGTGAAGAGCAGATGCCCCGACTTCTGCTCCGAATCATTTATAGCTGACCTTAAAACATCTAGAAGGTTCCATCTGAAATATTCAACCCTGAGTAGTCTACTTTAGACTTCTTTGGGTGACTGTCAGAGAAGCTACAGGTCATAAAGAATTGGTGGGCCCATGAACTGAACCATTTCTTTTGGCTTTGAAGTCATAGTTATCTTAAAGGCAGAAACGAGCCTATTCAGGTCTTGAAATATCTGTTTACTTGCACCCATATCCTGTAGAGGGGCTGGAGTTCTCACTCCACACCGTCACAGCCCCTGCCTTGCGTGGTTGCCTCGTCCGGAAGCCCTAATGATTGGTGACCATATAATTTATCATCCAACCCAGGGAGAAAGGAGACAGAGCTATTAATCATGACATTGAGGAAAGAGATACAAACCATGACTCTTTCTGGAAAACTAGGTTGTGGGTCACCTTTCCAAAGAGAAACTCCAAACTGCTTATGGGGCCTTCCTGCCCAGATATTGCAGATGCTACAGCCTCACTCAACTCTGGAGATATGGCCTCTGCCCTCTACTTCCCAGACCTCAGATTCCCTTCAATTCCTGCCCATCAACTCACCCCAACACTTCTCTGTATACTGTTCCCTCTGATGGGAACCTCTGCGGATGGCTTGCCCACCCTGCTCTACAGCTAACTTCAATCTACCCTGCAGCATCCAGTTTCTTCCAGCACTTCTTCCTGGAGGCATTTCCCAGCCCCACCTCCTGCCCCCGAATTTGAGTGGGACACCCCTCTCACTGCCTCCACGCTCCATCACCAGTCCTCTCCCTGGCCCTCACTCCCCCTTCGGCAGTTGGCAACTTGAGGTCTCCGTGAGCACAGCCACTGCGTTGGTCTTGACCACCCTGTCTTCCCAGACTCCTGGGCCAAGCAGAGGCATGTCCAATGAATGAGTCACCTGTTCAGGCTTGCGCTCAACTCTATTAACACATTCCCATCAGCTGTAGTTCCCTCGCACAGGTGGTGAGCTTCGTCTAACTTAAGAACTCATCCTATTCTCATTACAGATTTCAACATCAGGAACCAGCTGGAAATTCAGCATTCACTCCATGCAACCAATGGTAAATTCCATTTAAACTGATCCAGGTCTGGATGAAGATTATGGTGGGGAAATTAGCCCAATAACTTTGATGCAGAAGCTCTTAGCTATACTTGTCACTGAATGAATTCTTTAATTGCTTGGGTGTGAAAAGAGAACTATTATGACACTCGAAACATTTTATGCTTTGAAATACCTTTGTCTTGAGAATAGTAACTACATCTTGGTGTCATTTGTAGCCGGACAGCTGATTTCATACATTTTAACATAATTGCTCTCACCCTGGATGAAGGAAGGAAGGAAGGCAGACCCTCTTGCAAATGAAGAATAGAGAAGGTTAAGTAAAGGACTTGCTCAAGCCTCAGGCCAGCATCCGATAGAACCCAAAATCACATATACAAGGTGTGATTGAGGCCTCTGGTGCCAAAGCTTTCTCTATAACAATCCTTATCTACACAGAAAAGGGAACCACGAGAGGGCTGGCTGCCTGAAATCATCGGCCGTGGATTTCAGATAAAATATTGTTAATCAGTATGTCATGGTTAATTTTCACTAGGCTGAGGGGATAAGGCCACATGTTAAAACAGTGTTTCTGGGTATGTCCATGAGGGTGTTTCCAGAAAAGATCAGCATTTGAATCAGTAGATTGAGTGAAGAAGCCCTCACCAGTGTGGGTGCACATCATCTAAGTCATTGGAGGTGTGACTACACTCATCCTACACCACTGGAGGTATGGCTACACTCATCCAAGCCATTGGAGGTGTGACTACAATCATCCTACACCACTGAAGGTGTTACTACAATCATCCTAAACCACTGGAGGTGTGGCTACACTCATCCTACACCACTGGAGGTGTGACTACAATCATCCTACACCACCGGAGGTATGGCTACAATCATCCAAGCTATTGGAGGTATATCTAGAACAAGAAGGCAAAACAAAGGAGACCTCTCTTTGCTTCTCTTCCTTCAGATTTGAAGCTCCTCAGAGTCACAGCATAGCATCTCTGGATTGGAGCTCATGGACCACAAACCCTGACACGTGGCTTCCACATTCCCATCAGACAGCACCCATCTCAGCTGGGAAGATTGGAAGAGCCAGAGAACCAGGGAGGATGCTGCAGGACTGTCCTAGACATATGAGAACCACACCCTTGAAGTCTCACCTACAAGGCTTCCTAAACATAAGCTGAACAACAGACATGCTAAAATGGATATGGGATTGGGGGTTCAAGCCTACACAAACCTTACAGGCAACAAAGGAATGCAGAGAGTGGAGAAGCACTCAGAGAGGAGCAATGCCAAATGGTCAGCCCTGAAAATCTACATACAATAACACAATACAAATTGAGCTGGCTATATTTATCTATTTGGAAATATACATATATTCCTATATTCATAATATGAATTTAGATTAAATGTATAGTAATATATATACAATATTTACTCCTATACGTATTCACACATTATGTATATATACTATATATGTAGGAATGTATATTTTAGGAGTATAAACATGTATATACACATTATGCATATTGTTAATTAATTAATAAAATGCCATGAATTTGAAAGGGAGCAAAAAGGAGCATATGGGTAGAAGGAAAGGGAAGAGGGAAATGATGTAATTATGTTATAATGTCAAAAAATTAAATAAACAATTAAAAAACCCTCTTTTTCTGTCTCACATGTGTTCATTTGAGTATGTGAATTTACGAATGTGGCTACATGTACATGAGTCTGTGTGCATGCGCGGAGGCCAGTGAACCATGCTGCGTGCCTTCCTCAATTACTCTCTACTTTAGTTTTTGTGACAGCATCTCTCCCTGAGCCCTGTTAAAGGAGAGCAGCTTGTTGGCTCCCAGCCACTTAGCCCCGAAATAATCACACAGAAACCATATTACTTAAATCACTGCTTGGCCCATTAGCTTTAGTTTCTTATTGGCTAACTCTTACATCTTAATTTAACCCATCTCCATTAATCTGTGCATCACCACCAGGTCGTGGCCTACCACCAAAGTTTCAGCATACCTGTCTCCAGCTGTGGTTCCATGGCTTCTCTCTGAACTCCCTCCTCTCTCCCAGCACTCAGTTTAGATTTTCCCACCTACCTCTATTCCCTGTGCTGGCCCAAGGTAGTTTATTAATTAAACAATCGTATTCACAGCATAGAGAGGAAAATACCATATCAGAACCCAGACCTCTCTGATTGGCCAAGATGGCTTCATGGATTTTCCAGTCTCCTGCTACCCCAGTCCCAGTGTTGGTGATACAGAGGCACACCACCCACTGGGCCTTTTACATGCTCTCTGAGAATCTAAGCTCAAGGCCTCATGCTTGCATGGCAAGTGTTTTACCAAGTGAGCTATCTTCTCTATACTCCCATTTTTTACATACACAATGTAAATACTACATATATAAGATAGTTCTGACATATATGTAGGCATATGAACACACAATATTCTACATGTACACATATACATAATATTGGTCTCTCCAGAGAGACAGCAGGTTTTACTTTGCCTCCTTGATTATAACTCCTTCAGGATTAGAAGTTTATGTCTTTCATGTGTGCATATTGTCTCTGCCTTATCATACCTGCCACTTTCTGTCAGAACATAAGCTCTCAGAGGCCAGGGACTTATCACATTCTCAGCATGCCATAGTACATTATGTAAGTACTGAGAAAAAATCATTTTTATGTTGCTGGGGCCAAGGCCAAGCTTCGGACATAGTCAATACATAGCAAACGCCTAAGATTCACACAGAGGCCAGCACTGGATCCATCTCTTGGAAAGAAGACTGCCCGCAGACAGCTGTGCCAGACACCTATGCTCCCCTTCCATTGAGAGAAACAGCCAACAGCAAAGAAGAGCAGAAGGAAAGCAAAGGCGAGGGCCCGAGCATGAAGCGCTTACAGTACAGGGTACCACCTTTCGGAGGACGCAGATCTCAGCCCAAGCCCCTCTCTGCTGTGGGGTCTTTTGGGAGGGGAAGGCAATGTTCTTCAGGGACTGTTTAACCAGGTATGAGAGGACACTGAAGCTGTGACTCGGGGAAACAGGAGTGTCAACTGTCTCAGACCCTGGGGGTCTAAGTAACACCAGGCGTGTTGGTAGCCCAGTGACCTAAGACTTGTCCCTTCCCCCCCATCAGTTCTGTATGTTGAGGTCACATGATCTTGGCTCCCTTGAGCAAAGGTGTTGGGCTGGCAGCTCAAACACTATGTCTGGTTTCTAGCTCGAGGTTGATTTGGAGAAAGAGAAAAGAAAATGCCACAACCTGAGCCATGAACATACTTGAGTGCTCTTATTTTTTTTTTCACCCAGGTAAGCCTGGGCCGGTGGCAGCCAGTGAGCCTCCCTTCTGTGATCTATGCTCAGGCGCTGGTGGAAAGGAAGTCTTGATCGCCACAGCAAGGTAGTTGCGAACCCGGCCAAGTGCCAGGATCCTCGAGTTCTCTGACATTTGGACACAGTTAAGAGCGAGGCGGCCCTTAGAAAAACAATTTGATTCAGAAATTGAAAGGCTGTGACCTCGGGGGGAATCCAAAGCCTGAGTGCATCGGTTAAGGGGTCTAGAAGGGAGTGACATCAAAGACGTGTGGGCTGAGGCTGCGGGAGGAAAGAACTGGTGGGCTTGCTGGAAGTTCTGAGTTCTTACCTCCCACAGCCTCCCAGCCCCTCCTGTGTTGACACTTGGCAGTTCAGAGAACATCGTAATGAGACCTCGAAAAACTTCTAATCTCATGATTTCTTTCACAGAGAGTAAAAGAGGAAACCAAGGCCCCCTCGGATAAAGGGACTGACCCAAGGACTAGTTGGCAGCAAAGGCAGAGTTAGGAGAAGTGACCCACAAGGTCTGTTGTCTAGGGGCAAGGCCCTGCTCCATTCAGGCTAAGAGGGTGCTGGGTGGGTAGCAAAAGCCAAATGGAGCTGGAAGGCAGCCACGTCCAGCAACAATAAGACAAAGCACATCAGAAGGGGACCACGAGAAGTCAGCATGCAGATGTCAGTGTCTTAGAGGATGGCAAAGGATTGTGGGATGAGATAGACTAAACACAAAAGCGTAGACGCACGGGGCTGAAAGATCAAGGACAGTGAGGATAACTTGTAGAGGTGACCACTGTGGCACTAACGCTGATAAGGGTAGGGCTCTCTGCTGATACATACAGTGTTTTTCTAGCCTGTGGATCTTTTGAGGTAGTATCTACGTGTACATCTTTGGATCTGTGACTCGATCCCTGAGCTGGCAAGTGTCTAGGAAAGAAATGAATGAGTCCATCAGTTAATAAATAATGAATAAATCAATGAACAAATGAATGTCAGAAGGGCCCGTGGGGCGGCTGCTCTGGAGCTCTGTCCTTAGCCCAGCCACTTACCAGCTATGAGCTTAGGGCAGGGAGCTGGAAAAAGGGATAATGACAGTGCTCACTTCATAAGGTTGTGTCAGGATTAAGGGAGACCAGGCACCCGAAGTGCACAATAAATATTCGCTCTTTCTAGGATGGCTATTTTAACAATGCAGAACCATCAGGAGGTGAGTTGGATGCGCCTGAAGACTATCTCACAGCATAGTGAGATGCTTAGGCTGAGATGTGTTGTATCTGTTTCCCTTACTACCCCTGCTTTCTTCTCCCTTCCTGCCATGTCTGCAATCCACCAATCCTCTTTATTTGAGGCTCAAGGCCCATCTCTAGACTGTCCTGTCATATAAATCCTGATTTGGAGATGACCTAGGCAGTATGCATGCTCGTTTTTTCCCCTTCCGTTGATAGGTGTATTTCAGACTTCGTGGCATCTAGGATCAGCACATCAACCAGAGCCATACAATGGAAATAGCAGCCAGGCAATGCACATGCTCCCCAGGGCCATGTTCAATAGAGCGACAGGACAGATCAGCTATGATGGCTCTTCCATTTCTGAACACCTTTCCTCCTTGCTTGGACAAGGCAAGAGGAAGCAGCATAAAAGCAGGTAGACAGGCAGTGAACATCTGATTCATAGTTGATGTCAGACCTCCCAAGAAAGATAAATTCTGCATGGGGAAGACTAGATATTTATTAGACTCATATTACACGTGCCATGTGACAAAGACCAAGGAGGCTTGACATTTGGGCTAATGTGAGGTTAAGAAATGACCTGATATTTGTGGCCCTCCTTTGACATTTTCCCTATTCTGCCCTTCAACTTACTTGGCAAACTGTGATTCTTCCCAGATTGGTCGTCCTTCCTTATAGGAGCCAAGTTGTTGGGTCAGTGGTGACATCAGCAGACCTGGGGTGTGGTCCAGGCAGTGTCTCTCATGACTGTTTTTCTTATGTGACATGGAAGAGCCCCCACAATACACAGTGCACCTATGGCTATGGTCACTATCCTGTCTCCTCCATCAAGCCACTGCCTGTTGGGTTTCAGGGGTCCCTGGTTCTCAGACTTATGAGTGATTGTTGAGCCAATCTCAGCCTGTTCCCTCAGACATCCTGCTCTCAGGAGTACAACACAAGGACTCTAAGTTCTTGCTTGCTGGAGTTTCCTTGCTGAAAGTTCCTCATCTGTCTCCTGATACTCTGAGGGTGATTTCAGCCCCCCAGGCACCCTGCCTTCATGTCAAGTTCTTATTCCTACCTTGATTCCTGGGAGAGCCTACAACATCCTGCAAATGCTACCTTAGAATATCTGATGGCTGTGTATCTTCCCTGTGGCCTGGAAACATCATGTTTAAAAACCCCTGGACTGTGTGAGTCAGTATAGATACTATATGGAAAAATTTTATGGAGATTCGAAAGAAATCATAACCAAAAGCTGTACTTAAGCTCAGAACCTCATGGAACAGCTCAAGGTCGCCTGTGGTTGCCGAAGGGCGCAGGTTCGAAGTGGGTTTAGCTCTGTTTCAGCTGCCTCACTTTGCTCGTTACTATGGTGAATAACCTGACAGTTTAGGGAAATAAAGATTTATTTTGGCTCCTGGTTTGAGAGTATAGTCCATCACAGGAGGGAAGGTATTGTAGCAGAATTGCCTCTAGCTGGGGCAGCAGGAGTTTAAAATGGGTGATCACGTGGCATCCACGGTCAGAGCAGAGAGTTGCCCAACAGTGCTTAGCTCACTTTCTCCATTTTATTCAGTCTAGACCCAAGACCATAACTTGGTGCTACCCATATTCAGAATGGGCTTCCCCTCCTCAGTTTCACCCTCGCAGACATACCCAGAGCTGTGTTTCCTAGGCGATTCCAAATCCCATCAAGTTAATAAGGAAGATCAGCCATCAGGTCCTGTAGTGAGAAGGCTGCTTGTCTGTTCCCAGCTTCTCAGCCCCCAAATAATCACTTTCTATTAACCTATATTTCTTAATTATACATTACATTTTTAAATGAGCTACACAAACACAATACCTTAATTAAGAACAGAATGTATATATATCAAAGTTATACAAGTGTGTACCACCTTACCCAACTTTTTAAAATGTTTGTTCTGGGGATAGAACTTAGGTCCTTGTGCTTCCAAGGCATCTCCCAGTCCCATATTTTATAGACTGCTTGAATTCATCAAAAGTATGGTCCCTTCTCTGGGGCTTTTTGATCTACTTAAGAAAAGGCATTGTTGCACATATATTTGAAGATAATTTTAAAGGATAAAAATGTGGATTAACTAATATATATGAGAACTCTTTGAGAACAAAGAAAGGTCTTTGCAACTTCACATGAATGGGTGAGATGAAGTTATTAGTAAGTAGATGCAAATGATGACATCAGACAACTATATAATTATATGAATCTCAGCACATAAATTGTAATTTTGCTTTGCACATAATATAGAAACACTGGGCCCAGATGGTGCTTAGTACTCTTGGTGCTAAACAAGAAACGTTAATTTTTTCTCTATTTTTAAAGCAAATTTTAGGCAAGTTCTTCATTAACACATTGCCTACGGTAACATTAAAAGCCAAAATTTAGGGACTAAGTGGGTAAAGTGCTTATACCAGCATGGGGACCCAAGTTCACATCCTATATAATAGCTGAGCACAGCTACACAAGTCTAAAATCAAACCAACACTGAGCGGGAGAGAAAATGGATCCCAAAAATCTTCTGTCCAACCAGACTCTTTGTGCCCAGTGAGTTTATGGCCACCATCTAGTAAGGTCACTGGATCGCTAGCCTTTTGATACTGTGTTCTTTGTACTGAATGTCAAAACTGAAATAGAGATTGTAGATTCAGTGTGAGACTGTCTAAAAAAAAAGATGAATAACAATATAGGAGGAATTGTGATGTTAGTATCTAGCTTCAACATGCACACACGGATGTGTGCATCTGTGCATACATGTGTTTGTGCACACACAGAGCAGAGAGAGGAGAGAGGAAGGGAGGGAAGGAGGGAGGGAGAGAGGGAGGGAGGAAAGGGGGAGAGAGAGAGAGAGAGAGAGAGAGAGAGAGAGATCTTGACTTAAAAAAATAAGTACCAGCTATAACTGTCATGGTCACCGACACATAGATGTCATGAATCAAGTACAGCTGCCCCTGGGAGTAAGCCATCCACTGATCTCAGAAGTCCCAGGCTCAGGACTTTGCCATTGCTGCCTGAATTCATCACCTCAGGGTTTATCCGCCTCCTGCATCCTGGAACTGCCAGTTGTCAGCCAAGAAAGCCATCTCTGAACCCACCCTCGGTGAACGGGCAGAATGCCTTGGGCTGACTCTTCCAAATGGCCTGATCTCAGCAGCTGCTTCATGGACAGGGAAGCGGTCCCAGGAGCAGAACTCCCTGAATGTGTATTCTCAGTCTCGCTTCTTTACCCCCTTGTGCTTCTATTTTCATCTCTGGGTAACCTCAGTTGAGGCACCTACTACTTTTACAACCACATCTGGTACAAAACATGCAGTTATGAAATCTCAGCTCCCACCAGAAGCAGCTATCATCTGGGGCGGTTCAGAAATAAAACACCTATTTAAAGATGGGCTCATGGCAAGGATGCATGCTGAGGCTCACCAGAAACTATGTTCAGCTGGCATGCCACTCACTTCAAATGTCTTTTCCATACTTTCTTCTTCATTTAAACAAGTGAAGTATAAATTATGTCTATTTGAAGTTATCTGACTAACATTCTAAAAGGTTTCTTACTTGGTTTCTCTTGTACTTAACACTAAAAGTGCAAGCTGTCTCCATATACACAAGACCTTTTTTTTAATAGAAAGAATTAAATGAAAATGGACTTCGCTTCTTTCTAAAATGAGAATGGCTTTATTTTCTTTTGATGTTTTAAAAATAAAGTATATGCTTAGTGGAGGAAGAACACTCACACGTACACAGACCATACACACTTGTTTCTCAGTCTTAGTAGGTCACGTTATAGCCACTTAAGAATTTGTTTTTGAAACCTAAAGCCTGAATTCCATCTGGAGAGACTGAGCTGGGCTGGGACGTGAGAAGCGATACTGACTTTAAAACTCCCAGAGAGTAGTCTCCAGCTGGTCTGAGGAAGCACTGACTTAGAGCAAGGTGTGAGAAGGGTATGAATATCACCCACACATTATTCCCTGGATAGAATTCCTCTTGGTTTTTAGTAACACTAGTGAAGAAGTTGTTAGTGTGAATTATGATCCACATGTGTCAAGAAGCACCAGTTTAAGCCATCCAGGTTTCTAGCTGTCTTAGTTACGGTTTCTATTGCTATGAAAAGACACCATGACCACAGCATTTAATTAAAGGAAAACATTTAACTGGGGTTGGATTACAGTTCAGAGGTTCAATCCCTTATCATCATGGTGGCTCCATGGCTATATGCAGGCAGACATGGTGCTGGAGAAGGAGCTGTGGAAGTTCTACATCTTTGATCCACAGGCAACAGGAAGTGAACTGAGACACTGGGTGTGGCTTGAGCATATGTGAAACCTCAAAGCCCACCTCCACAGTGGCACACTTCCTCCAAGGCCATCCCTACTCCAACAAGGCACACTTCCTAATAGAGCCACTCCCTATGAGCTTATGGAGGGCCAATTACATTCAAACTGTCCTAACAGTCTCAGAAGAGAACACCATCTCACTGTCCTCCTTCAGGAACAAGGAACAATGATGTGCATGGTACTGCCAGTTCCTGCTTCCTGTAACCTAGGGAAGCCATCAAAGCAGGCAGCAGGCAGATCCTGTTAAGTAGAGACTCCACAGTAACCAAGATGGGGTGTGTGGTGATGGATGCAGAAGTCTGGGAAATCCTGATGAGGCTGTAGACCACCTGTCCGTCTTCCTCTGTTCTCCCACCCACCACACCCAGAACTTCTTCTGCAGTGAGAATCCTGGCTGTCTAAAGGCAAGAATGGCGATTAGAAGGTCGAGAAAGGCATAGACAAGAGCTTAAGTATCAGAGGGAAAGGGAGAAAATGGAATAAGGTAAATTATCCCTCTCACTTCTATACCCCCCATGGTGCCAGGAGCCAGCTACCTGCTTATCAAGATTAATCCCTTTAGCTTTTTCATCATTCAGTGGTCTTTGTTCACCAAAGAAGAGTGCTAATGGCTGAGACCCACAGGATTCAAGAAGGGAAAGTGTGGTCAGTCGTTTAACATAGTCACTCACCACAAAGCCTGACTCAATAAAAAATAGTCTTTAAATGTCTCTTTACGCCTTTAATCCCAACACACGGGAGGCAGAGGCAGGTGGATCTCTGTGAGTTCAAGGCCAGCCTGGTCTACAAGAGCTAGTTCCAGGACAGGCTCCAAAGCTACAGAGAAACCCTGTCTTGAAACAAACAAACAAACAAACAAACAAACGTCTCTTTATAAATGCCAGTTCCTTTGCTAATTTTCATTTTTGTCCCCAGAAACTAAATTCTGGCTGTCAACTTACAAGCTCAGTTCTGTCATGTAGTCACCAGTCATGGCCACCTTTGAAAGCAGGTCAGTGGCCCAGTGCACTTTTGAAGTCACAGACAGTCACCGTGTTTTCATCTTGCAGAGCATAGTTCTTTCCAGGTAGAGTGTGGCAGACAAGGTTAGGATTTATTTAGCCATTGTTCTCTTGCCTGATAGACCAAGAGAGAAGTCCCAAAAATCCAGCAATGAATTATGACTGGGGTAAGGTCTTTCCTCTGAAGGAGTCTTTTAGACATTTTTTTCTATTCTTATTTTATGTACTTTGGTGTTTTGTCTGCATCCATGTCTGTATGGGGAGTTTCAGATCCCCTGGAACTGGAGTTACAGAGAGTTGTGAGCTACTATGTCAGTGCTGGGAATTGAACCCAGGTCCTCCTGAAGAGCAGCCAGTGCTCTTGACCACTGAGCCATCTCTCCAGCCCGACATTTCCTTTCTAGTTGCTTCTTTTTTATAAAAGTATAATACCACCAGTGGTGTGTGTTTGTGTTTCTATGACACCCCAGGAACCAATTCCTACCTCTCTAGGATATCACCCCCAAAGAGGATGAACGCTGTAAGTTAACAAAGAGATGTTTGTTTCACTAATGATTGGCCTGTAGTTGACATCCGATCCTGTTCTGGCCTTAGAAACATGAAGAAATCCTGTTTGAAAAAAAAAATCTTTCCCAATATGAGATGTCAGCGAAAATCATAGTGAGGGTGAGTGTTAATTGTCAAGCTGGCAGCATCTAGAATCATCTAGCAGGCATGCCCGGGAAGAATTCTCTAGAGTAGATTAACTGAGGTGGGAAGACTCACTCTTAAGGCTGGACTGCATTTTCCCATGTGTTGAGACTCATGAAAAGGGAGTTGGGCTCGGGCATTTGCCACTCTGTTCCTTGAATGCAGATGTGACCAGCTGCCTCAGGCTCTTTCCATTATGGCTTCCCCACCATGATGCACTGTACACTCAGTGAGCCAACAGAAGCTTACTATGCTTTAGTCCATTTGTTTTTCCAGGGAGGGTTTCTCTGTGCAACAGTCCTAGCTGTCCAGGAACTAGCTCTTGTAGACCAGGGTGTCCTCGAACTCACAAAGATCCTCCTGCCTCTGACTCCCAGCTAAGCTGGGATTAAAGGCATATGCCACTATCACCCAGCTAAGCTTACTGTTCTTTAAGTTGCTTTTCATTGGGCACTTAGGACAGCAATGAGACAAGGAACTAATACGCTGACCTTTAGCACTTACCCATTTCCACTTTGGGGTTCTTCTGTGAGGACTTGCTCCTTGGAATGACAGCAGCTGTCTGTGACCATGCGATGACCAACAAGACAAACAGAGGAAGCCTGTGTGCAGCAGAAACCCCTGGGTCCCTAAACAATTGCCAGTACTGTCCCTTCCACTTAGAGAGAGGGTATTTATTTGTGCTTTAACCCATTTCTGGTAGGGTATTTTCAGACTTACAACCCAAAGCCTCCTAACTGATAAATGGAGTTTCTGTTGCTAAGAAAGGATCTTTCTCTTTCGGTACAACATTTATGGAGGCAGGTTTGAGCCTGAAGGGCAGTGGGAAGGCTGGCTTGGTGGAGTTGCCAGCCATTGGGTATTAATAGGAGAGGTGGTTCAGCAACCTCAAGAGAGCAGCAGTCAGGGAGGCTGGCTGGGCACGAGGCGCCGCCACTGCTGGGTACAGGCTCTCCTTTATGTCAGGCCTCCACAGTAAAGCACAAGAATTTGTTTGAGCCCTTGTATCGTACAAAATAAATGAGCGAGGATGACAGGATTTTTCTAGCTCAGAATATTTTTCTGGGAACGCTTTCCCTCAGATAAAAGTGCTTTTGTTCTCTCTTCTGGCCCAGTGCATCAGGGACTGCGGCTAGGCCTTCTCTTAGAAAAGAGCATGTCCTAAACACCCCAGCCTCCACACAGACACACACAAACACACACACGTACACACATGCACACACACACACACACACACACTCCTTCACTGTCCTCTTCCAGCACCCTTTTATTTTCTCTACTCTACTGTGAAGGCCTTCGGCATGGGGAGGGTGAGAACCCAGGCCTAGCCACACTGAGTGTTCTGCTTCCAATTTTGTAGTCCAGTCTTTGACAAGAAGCCCAATCCTAGCTGTCAACTTGAGGTGTTGTTGAACAATGATACAGGAAGTGGAAGTTGAAGCAAGTCTTTTGGGTGAGGGGTTCACAGAGGTAAATATGGGCCGACTATTCATTTCACAGAGGTTGACCAAGGACCTCCCAGGTGTGTGGGGGGGTGATCCTAGGACCCTGCCACTTTAGCCTAGGGCTATAATTCATGTGCCTTCTGCTGGGATATTCTGAGCTATCGCTACAGCTGCTGTCATTTGCATGTTCCTAAGCGTCAAGCCTCTCAAACCCTGAGATCTTGGTACACCCATCAGGAATCCCTTGTGGTACCTACAGCCTCCTCAGCATGAACAATTCTCTGGTTTCTAAATGACTGATGAGATGAAGAGGCCAGAGACAACACCATGGGCTGACTGAGATGTCTGGAGAACACTGGACCTTGGTTCTGTAAATGATGACTCCTAAATTGCCCCAGTTCAATATGCAGTAACCTTTACAGCATCATCAGAACTTGGGCCCCTGCTTATATATGTAAATCAGAATCAAAATCAGAATCACAGGAACCCAAGGCTAGAAAAATACTCTATATTTCAGACTTGCCTTCAACTATCTCGTAAATGTTTCTTTTGTTACTGTTGTTTGTTTGTTTTTTAAAACAGGGTCTTCTAGGACTCAGGCTGGCCTCTAACTCCAGATCCTCCGGCCTCACTCTCCAGAGGACTAGGATGACAAACATTCACCACCCACTGTGCCTGGTAACTACTTCCTTTGAAACAAAGCCTCCATTTAGTCAAGGAAGAGGTTGATAAATGAGGAGCCTCTGCAGTTAAATCTGAGGCGAGAGTCTCGCCTTGCTGCCTTTGCCTGCCCCATGCAATCCTCAGCCTCCGGAAGTCTTTGCTAGGCAGCTCTCTGGGCTTCTGCCTGCTGTGCCCTGCAATGAGGAAGACAATTTACTTGTATGTTTTCCATTCTCTAGACATTAGCAGGGGGAGGGACTGGGATGGTAGGACAACATTAAGGGACACTATATCATAAACAAAAAATATTAAATACTGAATGTGAGCATTTGGTAGACTGAAGAGGGGAGAGAGCTAAGAGGCAGTCCGGTGGCCACCACATTGACTGTGCCCCCTACCCTACTTGGTCAGTTCTAGAAAAGTCCCTTCCATTTTATTTTTTTCACTTGTTAGATCAAATTATTTTGTAATTATATTAATGATAAGATTGGATGAGGAAGTCTAAAGGCCTATCTTCTAGTCCTCTGCTAAAACTCTAAATGTGGGAACAGAGTGAAGAGCAGCAGTAAGACTCCAGCAGTTTAGAAGTTGTTGAAGCAGTTTTTTATTTGTTTGTTTGGTTGGTTAGTTGGTGTTTTTTGTTGTTGTTTGATTCAGTTTGGTTTTTCGAGACATGGCCTCTCTGTGTAACAGCTCTAGCCTTCCTAGAACTCTCTTTGTAGACCAGGCTGGCCTCCAACTCGCAGAGATCCACCTGCCTCTGCCTCCTGAGTGCTGGGATTAGAGGTGTGTGCCACCACCACCTGGTGTACCAGCAGTAAGCGGTTCTAACAGCAAACATGAGTCCACGCTCTGCTGGTGCCTTAGACACTCTGTTTATTTCCATTCACAGAGACAGGAAGGTGCAGGGGATGCCAGTTCTCACTCGACATAAGAAGAAGCTGGGATCCAGAGCAATGAAACACTCAAAGTGGTACACCCAGAAAATGATGCAGTCGGGATTTGAGCTGCTTAGGCAGTCTAAATGCACCTCGGAGCGCGCAATGGGTATCCCAGCCTCTAGGCAGAAGCAGGGATGCTGTTCCTTTTAGCAATCTCTCCAGGGAGTAGAGACCAAGCTACTGGGTCCCAGAGGCTGGGGAATAGATTAAGCATAAGCAACAGAAGAAGGGAGGGGGAGGTGGGAGGAGCTGGAAGATGAAGAAGAGGAAGAGGAAATGGAGGGCCACTCTTCTATTTGGGGCACACACATACCTTGTCGATTAGCAACGATGGGAAAGGAAACACACAGCGAGAGCCCTTGACAGCTTAATGGGGTTTTAGAAAAATACACATCTATATTTTTAAACTTTTTTTTTCCATTTGAACATTTTTAACTTCAAGTTCTAGACTGAAATAGCAACGGTTTTAGATAACTCTCTATCCTTAGGCTCCCACGTCTGGAAAAGGTCTCAGGCTGGTCTGAGGAAAAGAAAGAGAGAGTAATAAGCTTAGCACAAAGATAATAGAGCTGGAACATGGGTTTTCAAATGCTTACCGAGCAGCTGATTCAACAGATGCATAATGGACAGATTGAAGGATCATGAATGGATAGGCAGATGGATGGATGCATAGACAGACTGATGGATGGATGGGTAAATGGATAGTTAGATGGATGTGAGGTGGGCAAATAATAGACATACCAGTGGATGGATGGATGGATGGATGGATGGATGGATGGATGGATGGATGATGAATGAGTGTGGGTAGTGGGTGGATGGATGGAGGACAGATGAATGGATAGATGGGTGGATGGGTATGTGTGGGTAGTGGGTGAGTGGATGAATGGCTAAATGAGCAATTAAATAGAGAGACAAGCTGTAAGAAATCAAGAAAACTTGTTTACTCATGCTATCCTCCTGCAATATAAGAGTAGCTCCCTCTGAAGAAATACACTCAGTCTTTTTCGCCAGTAACCACACTCAGGCTTGCTGAAAGGACTAACTGCCCATTATGGCTACTATGCTAACCCTACACATAGAATGCCACTCACGGCTCAGTCCCTGTTTACAAGTCTCATTTCTAATGCCTTATAATAAAATAAACCACTCGCACCTCTTGCAAATACGCTATAAAGAGTCGTAAACAAACCATAAGAATGAAGTTGATATGCACTACTTTCCATTCACCTATGTCCTTCCTGCCTCAACCACAGAGAACGAAAAGAAAAAAAAAACTCAAATGCTCATTTTCCTGTAGGTGAGGAACCAGGAGACACCATCCTGCCTGTTGCAAAGCAGACTGAACCCAAAGGACAAGTTTGCCTTCAGAATAAATGGGCAAAACTTTGTTCGTTTTCTCCATTCTGCCTGGAGCTCTGATGCAGCATTTGGAGGTACAGCAAGCAACTTATGACAAAGAAGACAAACGCCTCAGTGCAAGGATGCTAGAGAAAGGAGATGCAAAGACTGGGTCCTCAGTGACGTCACTAAGCTGCCATGCTAGCTCTCATTCTATGACAGAGGTGAGCTAGGGAGATGCGTTAGAGTCTTCTGTTACCAACATAACCCTAAGATCTGTGGTACACAGCTTCACATTGTAGCCTTCCAAACCCTTGTGCACACAGCCCCTCTGCCGGTCACCTGCCTTTCCCCCTTAGTGGGCAGGCACTACATAAATATTTCAAGCGTAGGTCTAAGTGGGAGGTGCTGTAAGGCTGAAACACCTTCTCTAGAACGCCACTCCCTGTCCCTCCCCTCGGCAATAAATATTCTTCTTTCCCTCTCGAGGTCCCATCCCTTTTGCAGTGAAGTACTGAGGTTAAACTCTGATGGGCACTTCTTCTCCCTTCAGTCACCGTGGACTGTCTGTGTCTGTGGGCATCCCACTCGGAGCAGCTGGGCTTGCATCTCCGACACAGGAATAGACTCCTTCACAGACAGACTTTGCGGGAGGGGACATTCAGATGTGGTGGCGTCGAGTGTGTGACAGTTATTTCTCTATTTTTATGGCTCTTGTCCTCATCCGCTGCTGACCACCCTTCTTCCCTTCCACGACCTTCACGAAGTACTTTCTAGGCACCGGGCTAGCTTTACGCTGGTGTACAAGATACAAACTTCACGACAATCTCTCTCCCTCTTCTCTCATCCTTAGCGACTTTTTCACTTCCCTTTTCTCCTTAGCTTCTCAAACCTCTCACCTGCACTCACCACTCCAACTCCTAGTGTCTCTGTCACCCTAACCCCCCCCATTTCCAAATCTAAGGCTGATTCTTCTCCGAAATGTTACATTGGGTTCCAATGCTTCCCCTTGAGGTCCGGCAGCGGCCACACTCCTTTTTCTTCCACAGCAAGAAGACATTCGGTGAAGCGTTCTCTGCCTACTGCCCCTGGGGAGGAGAGCTGCTCTCCTTTAAATCACTGCAGCTAGGAAACTGAGGGATGCCACCGGATTATTTAGGGGTGGGGGTGATGTTGGGTGCAACCAGTGCGATAGCATCGCCTTCCGGGACTGCACCCCTTGGTGCCGGCAAGAGCAAGGTGAGAAGCTAGACAGAACTAAGCCTGCGTATATAGCCTAAGCAGTTCACTTGGGGAATTCTGGGTTAAAGAGAGCCTTCCCTGTGCACAGAGGGAATCCATTAGTCCCTTGGTGGGAGGCTGTCTCCCCTCGCATTTCCTCCACATCCCTACTTGGAGTCTATCTGGATACAGGGTTTGTTGCAGTCAGGCCCAGCTTTTGGTAGAGGTCTTTCTCCGGAGCACAAAATATGGAGGCTGAGGAAGGCCCCGCCCTCCCTCGCCGCCCTTTCTACGACCACTAAGCATGCCATTAGGCAGCCCCCACCCCCACCCAGCTGACCTACCACAATGGGACTGAGGGCAGAGGGCAGAAATAACTCATGAGAACCAGAAACTAAACTCTCCAATGAAGCCTCACATGGAAACAGTTCAGGGAAAAAGGGTCCCAGGGAGCTCAGGCTATTAATAACACCATGTGTGCTTCAGCCCTTTCTTCTCCCAGGAGCAAGTCAGGCTTGCTCACGGTCAGGCATGTTGATTCTTGGACGGCCCAGATGGCCAGGTAATATGCGCCTCTTATCCCTAGCCCTTAGGTAAGCACATCCTGTCTCCCTTCCTCCCTATTCTCCTGTCCATCAAACCTTCCAGGTTCTGCCCACCTTTAACCTATGGCTGGCCCCTGTAAGGAGCGAGCACACTGTCTAAACAAGGGGAATGCAAGGCTCACAAGTTACTAGCTTTAAGGCTTTGGAGACCTAAGGACTGAGTCTTGGCCTCAACTAGTTGTCAGTACTGAAAGAACCCTGGGAACATGAAATTACTGGTATCAGTTCTATAAACTGATAAGAAAGTCAGACAGAAAGAGAGAAATAGAGACAGAGAGACAGAGCGAGACAGAGAGAGAGACAGAGACAGAGACAGAGAGTCATCGGGTGGCCTGGTTATTTCCCATGGACTTTGATTGACACTAGGTTATTCTCTGTAGCTGCAAAGGGGCTCACAGGTTCACACTTTGTAGCCATTCTTCTGCCATTTGCAGAGTGGTCAAAGTTGCTCTCATTCTGACAGAGGAATACCTTCCACCCCTATCAAGGAACAGCAACCCAAGACAGGCTCAACTAACCTTGAACTTTCAGGCACAAGTCATCTTGACCAGAGGGTGAAACAGGCGGTGTTTGGATTATCTGCTAAATTAAGCAGCACACGCTTATGAAATCTCTTGAGCAAGGAGCCATTAGAGAAAACGAAGTCTAGGAAGTCCGCATCCTGCTTTAAAAGCCTTAAGTGGGCATGGGGAAAACACGCAGAGTGCTGGCGCCCTTGCTCACAGTCTTCTGCGGTTCAGACCTGGCTTTATTTTGAATTACACATGTAGAATGGTGTTGGAGGGGCTATGAATTCCTCAGTGTCTAAGAAAAATATCCAGTGGAACCAGATGGGCTGTCTCTCACTAGCCTTAGAGCGAGTTAAAGCTTGTCTGTGACTCAGTTTTCCCATCCATAAAAGGGGCTGATGGCTACAGTACTTACTTCATAAGATCCTTAAAGAGATGAAAGGAATTTGCATGCAGAAGTCCTATGAGCAGTAACAAGCATTTTTGAGTGTTTAGCATGTTATTTCTTTTTTATTATTATTAGTGATAGTATCATTATTATTGTTGTAAAAGGTCTTATTCAGACTCCAACCCTGCCTGGGAGGCAACTTCTCCAGAACTTTGAATTTTGTTAGCAGGGGAAGAAGAGAAAATGAGAAACGTCAGTGAGTGGTGTAAGGACACTTGTTGACACCATTGCTTCTCCTCCTCCAAGGCTCTGCTTTCGACTCCAAAGGTATAAGGTGTATACAGTGAGTTTACAGACCAGGAATCGCAAGTAGAGGCGTTGTGCTCTAGGTCAGATGAGGCTACACGTGCTGCTGGATGCTATGCTGAGTTGCCAGAGGCAGGCGTCTTGTCTATGTGTGTCAGTGTGTTCATATGAATGTGCATGCATGTGTGGACCTGTGAGTGTGGGTGGACCTGTATGGGCTTCTCAAAGGCTCCTGGGGTGGTCCATCCTAGCATGAGGGCCACCAAACACTCTATTCATTTGTTTTTAAGGAAGGTGGAAAGAAGGAACCCGCTCCTGGGAGGGCTTTGCTTTTCCCAGCTCCCCCAAGAATTACTCATTCTCTCACACTTTTGTAGCAAGTCAGGAGTAGCAAACACAGTGCTGTCACCACGTCTCTTGGTTCCAGGAGAGCCAAGATGGCATCATTTACTGAGATCACACTCTGTGCCCTGTCCCATTCTGAGCACATTCTAATTCCTTTCATCGTCACAGGTGCACACCTCTAATCCTAGCCACATAAGAAGCTGGTGTAAGAAGTTTGCAGGTACAAGACCTGTATGGGCTTTAGAGTGAGTTCACTGTCAGCCCATGCTGCTTAGACCCTGTCTCAAAGTAAGATTTTAACAATTAGGGCAAGGTTGTCCACTAGCACTAGATGATAAAACCTTACGGACATAAACACCATGTGTGTGGATTGCAGTTTACTGAGACAAAAGCTTCCTTCTTGCTGACTAGCTTTCACAGTTCCAGAAGGTGCCATGGAGGCTGCTGGGAGAAGTCAGCTACTAATCTTGCCTTGTGGGGAATGCTATGTATTACAATACCAACCTCCCAGGCAAGGTGTGCCCACTGAAGCAACAGTGGCACAGCTGAGTGCTTATGGGGGTAACTTCTGATTCAATGTGAGGCCTATCAATAGAAAGAATTCTTGCACGGTACGATAAACCTGGTTAAAAACCAATAGCTGGGAGTCGATAGGACTAGAGGGGAACTCGCTACCATTGTTTTGCTGAACAGGCATGGGGTCAAACCGCCTTCTAAGTATTCATATTAGTGCTGCCTTGATCTCAGAGAGGCAGTGGGAAGTAGTTAATGAAGAGGTTCATAGCTCATCAAAGTGCTGAGAAGAGGGTTTCTCTGAGATGGCTCAGTGAGGAAAGACACTTGCCACCAAGCCTGAAAATCTGAGTTCAACTCCTGGGACTCACATACTCTAACTCCTACCCATGTCCTCTGACTTTCACGTGTGTACCATGGAACACACACACAGTCTCACAGACACACACACAAACACACCAAACACCACAGACACACACCACACCACACACACACACACACACACACACACACACACCTGTAATAAATAAATGCTAAGAATATGCAACTGCAGAGTCTCAGCCCTAAGCAGGGCATCTATACACCTCCTTCCAAGGCTCATGCACACAATTGGAGAAAAGCCAGAAAGAATGGAGGAGCTGGCCAATGGCAAAGAGTGCTGTGAAACTGTCTTCTGGGTCTACCATTGCTGTATCCATGAACTCATAGCAACAGAACTTAGTTGTATAAAATTAGGCCTACCTATCAGCATCCCATCATGGTCTTAGGAAGTGTTCATATTCTGTAAGCCTTCAGTGGTTGCTCTGGGAGAGGGAGTTATACTCCTCAGTGGTTTAGCCATTAGTATAGCCTATAGTGGTATAGGCAAGTCATCCTTGGTCCTGTAGTAATCCCCTCTCACTCATGCCCATGCAAGTGACCCTAATTAAATGCGGGAGGCACACACACACACACACACACACACACACACACACAATACATGACAGTAGGAGAAGGCCTTCTTGTGGAGAAGAAAGGATTCAGCAAAAGGGGAAGGGGATAAGAGAGGATAATGAGAGATTATAATAAAAGTGCTATATATGTATATTTGTAAAAGAATAAATTAAAAACTAAAGAAATAAATAAAAATAGAGTTAAGTTTACAGATCAATGGTAGATAATTTATCTAGGATGTATGAGAACCTGTGCTCAATCTGCAGCACTAAAATCAAATAGGCAGTCTCCCAGAAGTCTTATGAGATAGGAAATCGGAGCATGGTGATTTCATAACTTGCCCCAATAGACTCAGCTGGGATTTAGAACCAGACCATCTGAATCCCGAGTCTGTATTTCATGGCCTCAATCTCATGGCTCTTATCCTGCAGCACGGGTGAGGTGGGGTGCGGGGAGGTGAGCAGTAGCCCTGGATGACTCAAAGCAAAGCCTCAGCCTGGGCCAAAGAATCCCGAGCTGTAGAGACGGCCACAGGAAAACAACCAGTTTCAGGCTGCCATTTCCGCTCTTTGTAGCTGCTGTCCCTACAAGCGTTTCTTCTGGATTCTGGCCCCCATTTAGGCTGTTTCCTGGCAAAGGAAGAGAGGAGGATATTATAATCACCCCCGCTGCAGAGGACTCTTCCCACCCACAGACTCCATGGCCAAAATCAGACCCTTTTTAAACCCTGCCTAAGACAGCGGTTCTCAAACTGTGGATGATTATGATCCCTTGGGGGGTTCCATTGACCCTTTCACAGGGGTCTCATATCAGCTATCCTGAATATTATGTATTTAGATTATGATTCATAACAGTAACAAAACTGCAGTTATGAAGTAGCAATAAAAATAATTTTATAGTTGGGGATCACCTCAACATGAGAAACTGTCATAAAGGGCCACAACATTAGGAAGGTTGAGAACCACAGTCTTAAGTGATCAGAGAGGAGAGAAAGAACCAAAGTGCTTGGAAGGTTGTCTTTATTGTATTTTTTTTTAAGTTCAGTTATATTGTTTTCCAGACCTGACAATGGCAAGCGTGGGGTTACCATCCATAGTAACTTCCCATAGTAAAGAAAAAAGGCTTCATGAATGGCTAAGTACAAGATAGACACGTCCCATCTGCCCTTGGAACCTGAGCTTAGCAAAGAGGGAACTCATGGAAGGGGTTCCAGGAACCAACCTCAGAAAATAAGTCTTCCATTTTAGTGAGACTTCCCCAAGGAGAGGAATTAGGCTTTCAACAAGGTCACTGATATAGTCACTGTGTTAGTTCCTTGTCTTATTGCTACAATGAAATACCCAACAATGGTAACTTAAGAAAGGAAGGATTTGGGACTGGAACGATGTCTCAGCAGTTAAGAGCATTGACTGTTCTTTCAAAGGTCTTGGGTTCAAATCCCAGCCACACACACGGCAGCTAACAACTGTCTGTGGGTCCAAGATCTGACAGTTCTCATACAGACTTACATGCAGGCAAAACACCAATGCACATAAAGTGAAGGTAAATAAATTTTCAGAAAAAGAAAAAGAGGAGCTTATTTTAGCTCACAGTTTGGGGATACAGTCCACGATGGTGAGGGGATCATGTGAGTTGATCTCAAGGCAGCAGGTGGCATTGAATCTGGAGTCAAGAAGCACAGAGAAGTAATTGCTTTCATGCAGCCTGCTTTCTCATCTTTATTCTCAGTTCCTAGACCCCCGTCTATGGAATGGTGCCACCCACAGTAAGGTTGAGTCTTTCCACCTCATTTAATCTAGATAATCTCTCACAGATGCATCCAGAGACCGTTTCCATGGTGACTCTAAATACCATCAAGTTGACAGACAAGTCAATAATAATAATCACAGTCACCATTGTGGGGGAAAGTTCTTGGTGGCCTTTTGGGGCTCTGATGGCTTCTGATCCCAGGCTTCCTGAGGCTAAGGGGCAGCCCATTTGTCCTCTGCCCAGACACTGCTCCAGCTTTATTTGTGAAAATCTGGTCATCAAACAACAGGAACCAACTTGGGTTAATTTAATGAAGAAACTCTCTGTTCAGAAAGGGACCAGAAAAGGACTAGACTACTTTCAGAATCAATGAAAGGTTGAATAACAAGCCCCATACCGACACTGAAGCTGTTAGAGGCCAGTCAAGCTCCTCCCAGAAGGAATCTGGAGATGTTCCCAGAGCCTGCTGCCACAGTGAGCCCTTTATTGGGGACCCTTGCTACCTCTACTGTGTGTCACTCTCGAAACTGCTGCCCTATGATGAGACCTTGGACCTTTGTGTGATGTCTAGATCCTAAGGCCCAGGCAGGCACAACATCTGGCCATACTTCAGCTCCCATTAATCTATCAGGAGTAAGGAAAAGGACTCTCTGTACCTAGTTCACTTTTGTGGGTCCTACCAAGGGTTTCGACACTCCGCCTCCATCTTTTCTTGCCAGACAGAAAAGGGGTTGCAAATGCAGATCTCCCTAGTGTAGATCCATTTCACTGGAGACAAGGAGGTGGGAAACCCTTCCCTATTGTAGATCCCACTGGAGACGAGGAGGTGGGAAACCCTTCCCTATTGTAGATCCCACTGGAGAGGAGGAGGTGGGAAGCCTTCCCTGCTGTAGATCACTGGAGACGAGGAAGTGTAACTGCTTTGTTGAATGGAGAAAGACGTCTCCTGTGGCTTCCCTGTGTCATGGGAACGCATTTCCTTTTCAGCTAAGCCACTTTGGGAATAGTCTTTGTCTCTTGCAGTCAAAATAGCTGTCTTACTTCCATCTTCCGACCCATGGTTGGCAACCATTGGTAGCATCAGCCTCCCTGGGGGTATTTGTGAATATGTGGCATACAGTTGTCCCTCTTGTCCTGGGTTTTGTTATCTGAGGTCTCAGATACCTGAGCTCAACCATGGTCTGAAAACATTCAGTGGGAGCTTCTAAAAAAATAATTTATAAGTTTTACATTCTTTCCCCTTCAAAATAGTATGACAATAAACTTTTTCTGTTCCTGTCTTGATTGACATAAGAATTGTTGATTTGTCCAGCGTATTCATTCTGTATATATGATTCACCTATCAGTCACTTAGTGTGAGTCTAGGTTATTAGATCTAATGTCACAGTACCCTTGTGCTTGTGTTAAGTAGCCCTTATTTTACTTAATAATGGCCTGGAACTGCAAAAGTAAGAGCACTGGCAATTTTTTTCATGGTGTATTACTATAATTGTTCTTTTTATTGTTAATTATTATTGTTAACCTCTTATTCATCTGAATTTATAAATTAAACTTGATTATAAGAACATGTGTACACATGGAGAAAATATAGCATAAATAGGGTTCAACACTATCCAAGAATCCAATGGAGACTTGAAATTTCTCTTCTACCATTAAGGAAGGAGAAATCTATGTGTGTCACCATTTAGTGAGTGAAAGCTGTCCAAAGACCCCATACAACCCAAGAAGCTTAACTGCGAGCCACAGTAAGAACCACCTGCACCAAATGCCAACCGTGCCACCAGCAGGACAAGCTGCAGCCACGTCAATAATACTGAATTTGGTCGTGGTCAAACCTCTTCAGCTTCCTGTTGTAGCCGAGATCACTGGCTCACTGGATATGAGGCTGAGATGAATTGCCCTTCAGGGGCTTTCTCAGGTAAGTTTTAGCATCAGCAACATGGTGAGGCCCTGCAGAGGGAGAACAAGGTTTCAGGTCTGAAGAAGTCCTTCATGAAGACAGAGAGCCATTGCAGACAGCTTGATGAGGGCCCTGAAGGAACAGGGCCTTCCATGCTAGAGAACAAAGGGGAATCTTGTTCGTATAGATTTCTGGGGGTCTGAGGGGAAGTTTTCATACCACATGCATCTCAAGGCAGGAAGCACTAGATAAATGCAAATTTAGAATTCAAAGTGATTTGGGGGATGGGGAGGGAGGGGAAGTCTCTGGGTTACTGGAAGCTACAAGGGAGGAAGACAACAAGGCCGCACCAGAAAGAAAGATGCCCTGATTTCTAGGAGATGAATCTGTAGCCTAACACTTTCCACAGAGATTGCTCATGGCTTCGCTATCCACAGCAGAGCAGGAAGTAGTGACCTAGTCTTTAGAGTCATCCAACACACACACTGGCTAATCCTGAGAGCAGACCAACCCTTGCCTTATTGACAGCAAAGTAAACTGAGATCTGGAGTCAAAGCTTCTATCCAAGGTCACCTAGCTCAGCAGGTGGCAGAACTCCGTGCTGAGTCCGTTCTCTGGCCCCATTGAGGGCCTGGCTGTTTTCCACAGAGGGCAGGCTTGAGAATTCACAACTCAGGGTGAAGCTCTGATTCCAGGAGCCTCCTAGGAGCTCCCAGGTGACTGGTTTGAGGG
This sequence comes from Alexandromys fortis, assembly GCF_014885135.2. Lineage (NCBI taxonomy): Eukaryota > Metazoa > Chordata > Mammalia > Rodentia > Cricetidae > Alexandromys > Alexandromys fortis. The sequence continues at coordinate 1,364,956 of NW_026068019.1, forward strand.
TTGGAGCAGGGCCTGTGTCACAGGATGCCACCTGCAGAGAGGGGCTGTCATGGGAGGGGCTGAACTTTGTGGGCAGACCTGGCACCAAGCAAAAGGAACAAAGAGTCAGAGAGCCTGAGCCTCGCCCTCAGGGAGGATGAAGGCTCCACAGGGATTTGCAGAGACTTGGCCCTGTTCCTTTCCCCAGATAATCACACAGGAACTAATTAGCACCTTCCTTCTGCGCACAGCCCTCTGGGGCTGGAGGATGCTCAGAAGAGGAGAGAAACCCATTAATTACCTTATCAGGAAGCACCGATAAGAACCTGTGAAAGGTATTGCTTTAAGGCTCTGAGCTGATTAAAGAGGACTGGGGGGGGGGAAGGAATGTGTCACCCCACAACAGAACATGGCACTGGCTTTGATCCCCAGGCTGAGAGGAAACTCTTCCTCCTTTACAGTTCATGACTCTAACTGGGATGTTCAGGAATGAGCCTGCTGGCTGTGGTGTTGGGGATCCCAGCTGAAGACTGAAGCTGTGGGAGGCTTGATGAGCCATCTCCCATGATCCTATAGCAGAGTTCTTTTAGGGTTTCTGTCCCCTGTTCCCCTCACTGGTGTTACTAACAGGCCTATGTGGTTAGGGAAAGAAACGAGGCTCAGAGAATTTAACACACCAAGTTGAGGAACGTTCAGGTAGAACGAGCCAGGAGTTGGGCTTGAACCTAGACCTTCACCTCATCACTCCTCTGTGGAACTGTTCTGTAGGTCCAAGGGTGCTGGCTGGAACCATACCTGTCCTCCCGTCCTGGGATCCTTCTCTTCTTACCTCTAGAGCCCATTCCTTTCTTTCCCTAAATCCTGGTGTCTTTGTCCTTCATACGGGACTAGTCATGCCTACCCATAAGGATCTACAGAGGGTGTGAATTAAGATGATCTGGGCATGTCACCTAGCACAGAGATGGCCAGTCATAATTTTGTCTTTAATGAGCCATTTTACAAACTTATTTTAGATCTAGAATTCCAATTCGGTTGTATAGAAGTTATCTGTACAAGTCACCAAGAGGGAGGCATCTCTGAAGGGAAGGTGGTGGGTAGCCAGAGCCCTACCCACTCAGGCCTGTTGTCAAACACCACAGACTCTGCTGACTACCCAGAATTTCTCAGGGTGCACTTGGATTGCCTGCATCTGAAAAAAATCAGGCTGCTCTGGGGTTTTTAAGAGACTGGGAATAAATGTCCCAAGTGAAACAAAGATGCCCTTTTATCCCTCAGAAGACATTAATGGCCCGTTATCCAGGGTCTGTGCATTCAAACTAGTCTCTCAGAAGAGCAAATGGGTGTCCCCAGCCCCCTCTTTCTTTGTTCCTAGATGGTTGCTTAGCACCTGAAGCAAGCAAGAAGGAGGGAATAAGCTGCCTGCCTTGGTACCAAGCCTAGGACCTTGCCGTTCCTCCTGGAACTTCGGCACCCCAGGCTAGTCAGGTTCATCAACTTGGGGTTCATCAGTGAGGAGTAACATTTTGTGAAGCACACCTATTGTTACCTACTAGGAATGTCAAATATGTGTATTATAGTACCAATGACCCAATTTTGCTGGATATTTATAAAATACCATAAAGAGAATGGAATGTCCTCCCTGAAGTCATACCAAGACAAGAGCTGGGGATACAGAACTCAGTGTCCTAGAAGGCAAGCGGCTCAGAGAACAAGCATGGTTCTTCAGAAGTCGTCATAGTCCTGGCAGCATCCGAGAGTGGAGCGTTGCACCAGCATGAAGCAATTGCTTATTTGTGTTTTTCTGTCACTCAGAGAGACCCAGAAGCCTGGCCGTGTCAGTGCTGTGAAAGCTCAGGATATTTGCGACGATTACAGAAACACTGTGGGTGTATAATCTCCCACCTCTGCCTTCTGCTTTGCCAACTTGTTCAAAAGTCACTATTGACTGAACAGCTGCTGCATAGCTGCCATGTTTCCTAGAGTCACTAGGCACTCTAGCAGGGATGGCCTCACTGGATCCTCAAAACTGCCCAGGAATACAGTGACATACCAAATTATGATCATGACTTTGACAGGGGTGATAGTTTGGCACCCTGGTCTTGCTTTGTAACTCTTAGGTCATTGAGATTCAAACCAAGGCTGGCAAAGTCAAGATGGCTCCTTCCCTATCATCTCCATAGTTATTTCCCAGAGAAAGGTGATCTATGTCCAGCCACTCCCCGTACTTCCTAGGATACCCCAGAGTCAAAGATAGTCTCTCATGGGGGGGGGGGGGGAGACATAAAGGGAGAATGGACAGGCTGAGTTCTAGCTGGTTCTGGTTTTAACCAGACAGGTTCCTTTATTTTCTGGTCTATAAAGCAGAGGGAGTGGCTCTCAAAGCCACTTCCTGTTCTGCCTCTGGGCTGGTGACTGCCTGTGAGTCTCTGAAGGGCTCTAGGGCTCCATCTGATGCTTTTGTGTGCTCATGTGTTCCTTCGGCTTGTGTGCAGCTTGAAGCCCAAGGAGAGACACTTCTCTGCCTTCCCAGTTTCCCAAAGGACATTTTGTGACATTAAAGAGGAACCAGGACTCTAGAAGGTTCTCCGCCCCCTGGTGACTGGGGGAGGAAACTGCAAGCCCCTCCTCTGGATTCGGGGCTCCCAACACCAACTCCTAGCCCAGCTCCTGGAAAAGGCGAAAGGAGGCTGTCTCGCGGGTTCATTGTCCATTTTCTGGTGAGGGGATTAAATGATTGTGGAAAACAAGAGTTGAACGGAATGAAGTGGGGCTAAAACTCACTAATAGCTGAGAAACGTGAGGAAAAGCAAGCTCACATTTAGGCTGACATTAAACTCTGCTCTAAAACTGTTACCTGCCCCTACCCCTTCTCAGCAGAGTAGAATGACTGGCTAATTTCAGACCAGAGCGCGATTGCAGAACCACTCCAAAAGGGTCAAGTTCAAGAGGATGTTGAAATTCTAGGAGTTGATTAGAAGAAGGCTCTTGGGGATGATGGGAGTACCCCACCCCCCACCCCGCCCCAGGTCCTTTCTCAGCTGAGAGCTGTGAGGCCAGGGCACTGCCAGTAAGCAGGGGGGATAAGGAACAAACATGTAACCTCACAGTGAGAAGGTGCTCCCTAGAAGTCGGGCAGGGTGACAGGAAGTCACAGTGTGTTGGAGGAAGGGGTAAGGCGTTTGTTACAATGGCAGCAGGAGGCTCTGTGAAGGAGGGAACCGGGTAAGTATGTGTCTAAGTAAAGAAGCAGCTGGCCCATAAACTAGGGAAAGAGCTGGAAACATGGTCAAAGTCACCCAAACCAAGGGACAAATCGTAACTTTTAGACCTCCTGCTCCATAAATCTGTCATGCCCGTGCCTCAATAAACCTTTCTATATAAACCAGCAGCAGGCAGTAGTCTGCCATCTTTTACACTAAAACAATAAGGCATGTTTAGGAAAGGAGGAGGCTGGTGAACAGGCAGTGGGGAGAGTCAAGTGCAGATCGTGGTAAGGAGTTTTGGGCATGTGCTAGAAGCCACTCTAGAGGCTTGAAAGCAATAGGAGACAGGGCTTGATGTGTGCTTTTTTTTCTCAACATTCCTAAGGTTGCAACCTTTAATACAGTTCCTCTTGTTGCGGTGACCCCCAACCATAAAATTATTTTCACTGCTACTTCATAACTGTAATTTTGCTACTGTTATAAATCGTAACATAAATCTGTTTTCCGGTGGTCTTGGGCAACTCCCATGAAAGGGTCATTTGACACCATGCCCCTGAGGAAGTCGCCTCCCACAGGTTGAGAAGCACTGTTTTATAAGCTACCTCTGGTTATTGTGGGCACTGAAGAGAAAGGGGAAGGAAGGCCATGTTAGAATCTGCTACCAACCATCTCAGGAGAGACGCTGATCATCCACGGAGAGGTGAAGACATGACCAGCGGGTTTCTGATCCGTTTTGGAGATAGAACTGGCAGGACTTTCTGAGGACGTGGACTGAGGGAAAGGGAACCCTCATGTATGGCACTCAGGTTTCTGCCTCGGGCAAGATGCTGAAGTTACTGAGTGGTCTAAAAAGGGCACGGAGGAACCGAGTCAGGGAAAGGATGTGATAGGCACCAAGAGTACAGATTGCACGGGCTCAAGTTGAGCTTCTGAGCTGTCAAAACAAACAAACAAACGTCTAGTGAATAAACATGAGTTAGAGACCCAGGCTAAGATGCAGTGTCAACATGATATCTCACTCAGTCCTTCTGCCTCCCTGTGTCTCATCTGACCCTGGATTTGGCCATTTGCCTTGATTCCTAGCTGGACCCAACCCGGCACAGAATGATGTTGTGCAGTCATAAAGCCCTGCTCAACACTGCTGGGACTTCGTCTCTCTGACATCATAGGGATGCTCCAAGGATGAGAGCAAAGCTTTCTTTAGGCTTCCATGACTTCCGTCACATCACAAGAATGCATGTCCTGCCAGGGGACCTTTGACCCTTTAGCTTCTCGGGGAGTCTCTAGAAAGGCCTGGTAACATGTTCAAAAAGTGTAAAAAACCTTAGCACCGCTGGGGCAAACTCCATCCAATGAGAAGTAGGAGCCAGGAAGGAACTGGTGGGCACCTTGTTCACGATGCATCCTCTCCCCACGTGGTTTGGTTCATCAAGCGCCCAGTTATGACTTCTGCAGGGCAGCTGTGGCCAGCTCCTCATCACACTGCCTTAGCTCCCCTCGTTTCCTGTCCCACTACGCTTCTCCTTCGTTCTGCCTCTCTGAGCTTCTCCCCTCACTCAGACCTCCTCCCTAAGTTTTGTCTCCTATTTGTTTTAAGGAAAACCTGGGCTAAAATTCCAGTGATAATGGTGGTGTGCACCACATATTTACCCCACAGCTCTAGGAAGTACATATTGTATGTCAGGTGTTATCTTAAGTGTCCCTAAAATGCTAACACATTTGCCCTTTGCATAACCATTCAAAGGAAAAGATTTGTTTTCTTACTCTCCTTCTACAAATGAGGAACCCGTGGCAGACATGCTCAGTAGCCACAGGGCCTTGCTGTCCGGGGGGGGGGGGGGGGGAAGCATGATGTAAGCTATGCAAAATGCCCTCAACCTTCTGGTAGCCATATTGCAAAAGCAAAAGAAACAGATGAAATCAACTTCGATGATGTTTTTATTTAACGGAATAAGTCCAAACTGTTATTTCGAACATGAAGCCATCACACAAATTTCAGTGAGATATTTTACATCGTTTCTTACTAACTCTTTAGTGGAGTGCGTGTGTGACATGTATGCTACATTTCAACTTGGACAAGCCTTATTCTCAGTGTTCAACAGGCAGGAGGGGCTGGGCAGTGCAGAAGCGGACGCCTTGTGTTTTGTGAGCAAAGAGCAAATACTGATTCTCAAACATGTCGTTCCTTGAGCCAGATGACCACCTTTCCTTGATCAAAAGAAAACTCTCAGTGGATGATACTCTACTTGCTGCTCTCGGTTCTCCAGGGATAACTGTTGCATATCTGTCTGCAAATGCCAAGAAAAAGAGAGTGAGCACACTGCCAGCAAACATGATGAAAAACATCCTGAGGAGAGATGTTTAGAGTTTGTGCTTTGCCCAGACATGGGAATGCTTGAGTTTTTTTTTTTATACTGTACACAGTCAAAGCTTGGGTGTTTTCTGCTAGCGGAACTGTCCCTAGTTTATGTGGCTGAAATAAACCGTCATCTGAATTTGGTTTCCGTTTCCAGGATGATTTGCCAAATCCTGGCTGTGGTTCAGCCCCGTGGCAGAGTCTGGGACTGCAGGAGTAAACAAGATGATGCAGTCTCCACGCTTGGAAGGCTTGGGTCTTCTAGATGAGCAGGACCAGAACTGTGACAAGCCGTTTGATGACTCTTCTGACAGGAGAGGAGACACGGGGGACGTCTGACCTGCAGCTAAGGTTAGAGAAGGCTGGAGGAGGATGGAAGCTAAGGCAAAGGCGAACAGGAGAGAATTAAGGGAAGAAGGACATGAGGAATCCCATAGAACTTAGTCCAGGCAGAAGCAGCTGCCAGAGAGATGAAGGGGGCATTCAAAAAACAAAAACAAAGTCTCTGCAACTAAATCACAACATAAGCAGGCACTTTAAAATGGGAGACCAAAGAGATGGGGAAAGAAACCTGAGTTTTGATAGACGTGCACAGATAGGGGAACTTTAGGGGCCTCTTTCTACATTCAGGTGGAATTTGGGAATCTTCACTTTAACCACCTCCCTGACATCGAAGCGCCTTGACACAGAACAACACTGGCAAACTATTTGAAAGGTACCTGAAAAGTTTTTCTACCAAAATAAATAATTTGAAAATGCATTTCCAAGCCATAAAAGGATAATGAGAAAATTGGAAAAATTTGAACACATTGAGATTGTATTAAAGAACTGCTCGATTTTTAAGTGTGTCAAGGTATTGCATTTAAGAGTTTTAAGGATCCTTTTGTCTTAGAAATGCAGACCTAAATGCTTATGGATAAAATACGTGATAGCAACATGGTCTGGACAGGAGAAAGGATGGATGGGAGCCAGGAAGTAAAAGACAACTGGTTTGAAACTGGAGCAAAGGCCTCAGCTATACGCTCCATTATCCCATTCATTTCCCTCTGTGTCGGAAGTCTTCTTAATAAAACAGTGTCTCGACCAGATTTCCATGGCATTTACACATCACACTCACTGTTCAATATCAGCTGAATCCCTAAGATGTTACCAGAAAGGATGCTTCACACTGGAGTGGAATCTTCCAGTCTAGGAACAAAGGCCGGGACAGTAGCTCCTTTGGAGGTAGCCAAGGGCCACCTCTTCAAGGGACTGATGGTGCTAAGATTGTTAAGATCCCGTGTGTGTATGTGTTCGTGTGTGTGTATGTGTTTGTTTTTATGTGTGTATATACGTGTGTGAATGCGTGTGTGTTCGTGTGTCTGTATTTGTTCATGTCATGGCACACATGTAGAACTCAAAGGACTGCCTTGGATGTCAGTCCTCACCTCCTGCTTTAAGCGGGTTCTCTCTTGCTTTTTCCTCTTCATATTCTGGGCCAGGTCAAACCTCTCCATCCTCTCAGAGGACCACTGGGATTATAACCACCTGTGCTAAGACCTGAGCTTTGCTTAGGTGCTGGGGCCTTGAACCTAGGTACTTAGGCTCGCCCAGCAGCTGCTTTGCCCACTGAGCTGTCACCCTGACCCCTAGGATCCCTTGTTAGCTGGCTTCTTTTTTCTTTTTCTTTTCATTGGAAAGAAGGGACACAGGGAAACTGCCACATCTAAAGACGATAACGGTGCTTCTGGACATGAACTGTCAGACAGATCAAGGGAAATTACAGGAAGTGTTCAGAAAGTGGTGGAGGGAAAGCAAAGAGCGGACAAAGCTCAACCACTCCCATCTACAGAGAAAGTCCTTATAGGACAGAAACTGGCAAGCCAGGAAGGAGCATGTAGCTACGAGCCAGGAGTGGGGATCCGAGAGGGGGCCATAGACATAATAGACATAGATTCTAAAGCCAATAAGGCTAACCTGGAGTGTTACCAGGTACACAACATTTGCATACAACCTATACAGTAAAAATATACCATGTGTGCCATCATTTCAGCCCCAGCACTGAAAAGGACATTACTGTTAACCTCTAGTCTTTGGGCAGGGGCCAGAGGTCAGTGGGCTTGGTTAAACCCCTCCCATATGCCTCATCTCCCTCTTCCAAAACTCCACAGCAAACCTGTCCCACACTGCCACCCCTCTGAGGCTGAATGATCAGAGGAAAGGAAGAAAACAATGGCTAGCCAGAGGCCCTCAGACTGCCGCTGAATGGGGATTCTGGTCGGATGTGAGTTTACCTGGAATGCCCCGGTGTTATTTCGGGAAGGCAGACATCCTATGGAAACAATGATGTGGAAAAGAAAACAACTAAAGCAAATGCTAGCGCCCGGATTTTTGCCAAGAGTCCCATGTGACCAGGGCAGGCCCGAGAAGCCCAGGTCAGGCAGATGGAGGGCTTGAAAAGCAGGGTGTCTCGGTCACTGGCAGGAAGCATGCAGAAAGGAAAGGAAAGGACGGGTCACAGCGAAGTGCCCAGCAAGTCATGGTGGCACAGAAAGACCCTAAAATTTGGGTGACAGAAAACAATAAAATAAAAGAAATACAGCCTGGCCTAAGCTGGAGCCCGGGCTTCCCCTGTTTGCTGGGTGATCTCAGGCAACACACTTAACCTTTACGATAGAATTTCTAAGACAGAAGGAAGATGGGAACACAGAAGCTGGTGAGCAGGTTTCGTAAGAAAGGCAGATTAAATGCTGCAGACACAGCTTGCTCATTAGTAATAAAATCTGATAAATTCCTGCATAGACATGCCGTGTAGCCCAGGCTGGCCCTAACTTGTGACTTTCTTGCCTCTACCCTCTGAGGACTGGGACACAGGTGTACACCACTGTGCTCAGCTCGTTGCCTTTAAAGCTCATATTTCTCAAAAAAAAAAAAAAAATGAACCCCCTCCCTTCCCTGCATACAGCTTCTCTGGGACACAAGAAAGAGAGGTTCCCTGTGTTCTCTGTTCACTGTGGGCTGGAGCATCTCTTTTCGTGCGGGGGTGGGGGGGAGACCCAGGGAGGTCTTAGCTAGCACCTAGTTAAAGAAAAGCGGAAGAGCTGCCATATAACTGTGGAGTTTAGACATGTGAGTGTTTGTTTCAGGTAGGGGAAACTCAACAACTGAACAAAGGAAAAATGGAGAGTTTCGAAGGTAATTCAGAGCTAAACCAGAAAAGTAGGAGGACAATGAGTTGACAAACAGGAGGGAAAGTCATTGTCATCACACGATTCTGGTGGCATGACATATTAAGTGCCACAGCCACTTGGGAAGGCACGTGGCCGCTCCTTAAAACATGAGATCCAAAACGCGAAATTACCATGAGAGCAATTCCACTCCTAAGTATCTTTCTGAGAGAAGGGAGCAAGTGCCATCACACATGGCGAGCGAGTGCAGGCTGCTGGGATGGAGTGGGAAAATTATAAATCAGAAACTCAGCCCCTTTTGGGCTGCTTCCCAGGCATGGAGCTAGGCAGACTCACAGAACTGTGTATGGATCAACTCCAAGGGGGAGGGAGAAAGCCATGGTCAAAACGGAGCCTTTGGGTCAGGTGACCTGGGCTCCAGTTTCAGCCCCATCTGCTAGCCACTGCATGACCTCTGACTGGGTGGAGGGGCCTAACATCTCAGAGTCTTGGTCCCCAAGTCTGTAAATGGGGGCCCACCAATGTGCCTGCTTCATATGGTGACGAAGGGTGACTAAGGGTATGTGTGTAAACACAGTGCCTGCCGAGAGTAGCTGTCCCGTGACTATGGAGTGTAACAATGAAAGAGGAAAATCCTTCACCGTGGTGCCATTGCAAATAATAAAAGATCTGATTGCCTTAGCTAGGGAGGCACTCCAAGAAACAAAGTTCAAAAAGGTTAAAATTGTAAGTTCCCTTCTGGTGTAGCTGTGGGGATGTGAGAAGGTATTGAGTTCTCTTTTTTCATTTCACTCGGCCATGCAACACTCCTCTCATTCTGCAAGGTGGTGTCCAGGTGTTGTCCAGGAGAGGGATAAAGAGAAGGGACTCTGAGATGATCATTGTCCTCCAACAGACCTGGCTCCAGCCCAGCTTGGGTGAGCATTCCCTTCCCGGCCTCCCAAAGGTGACAATTCTGAAAGATAATTACAACTCAGCAATCAGGGGTGACTGAAGGAGAGGTGCTGAGCCCCTCCAAGTGTGGAAGAGAGGGAGCATCCTGGATTATCAATTATGCCCACGTTTGCATGGTGTACGGACAATAATCAAGTCCTAGCTGTCATCGTTGAACCGTGTTTGAATATCTTGTTGAGCTGCTAGCGGTGGTGTCAAAGAAGCACTCCACAGTTGTTTTAGGGGGGAGAGTCTAAAGGAATGACTGACAAACAACTTACACGTCACCTCATTTCTTTTCTGTGTCCCCATGGAGATGCCAGAATGTCTTGGCTCGAATGGTCTGTTTTGTAGGTTTGGAACACGGGTCATAGCTCACACCTCTAATTCATCACTGGGAAAATAATGGGGCAAAGAAATGAGGCGTGGCACACAGGTGGTGGGGAGCATAGGGCCAGATGCATACATCTGGGAGGCAGGCCAACTCACCCCATGACACATCACTCTCTGAGACCAGACAGCCAATGATTGCCATCTAGCCTGGAGGTAAGGAATGAGTATGTGATTGGCTTCCATCCCCAAGACAAGGCAGCCAATGAAGGCAAGGGCCACTGCAGGCTGGGGAGCTGCTGGGCTGATTTGCACCAGGATCAGAAGGCAGGCAGAAAGGGGCCAAGATGGGTTTATGATGAAACTCTCAACCACATCAGCCTCCTCCATGCCTTCTGTACCAGTTACTGCCCTAAGGACCAGTATGCCATAGGTCACTGTTGGTACATTTGGCTGGCACCCTGTTCTGAGTATCCAGTGAGCCTTTCTCCTTCTCCCCCACTCCACCCACATGGGGGACAGAAGCTACCATGCTTGCACAATGTGGCACTGTCTGTACAGCCACATTAGTCCAGATGTGCATTTTGATCCATGACTTGGGTAACGGGTGTCCCTGGGGGTCTCTGTAGCAGGTACCATGGGAGCTTAAAGCAGTTACCTTCTGCCATGTGTGTTGGGGGGCAGAGCAGACTGGAAGTAAAGATAAAATCATCTTAAACACCATCCCCAGACCCACAACTGGCTACCTACGTGTCTACTGGCAAATTCCTTAATCCCTCTGAGCTTGATGCAAAGAATATGTCTCCCTACCACAGGGAGTTGCTAAGAGGCTTAAATGGGATAATAGATACCAGGGATCAAACCTAGAGGTTACCAACAAGTAGTGATCTCTTTTCCATCCTCTGTCTCTATTTCCTAAGACCAAGCGAGATCGATGCAGACTGAGTGATGAGGCCCTAGTACACTGTCTAAATATAATTGCAATTAAGCAGGGCATTTAATTGAGCCCAAATATAGTTCTTGCTGGCTTGCAAAGGATTTTTAAAAACCATGTAAACGTATTTATATCGAAGTCTTAACAAGATTAGGTTGAAGAGACTAGAGATGAACAGTACCAGCCAGTTTTGCAGTAGTCGCATGCGGCACACGGCTTTAACAGCAGCTGGCGGGATTCATACTCAAGACCATATATGATGGGATGATATCAGATCTCATGTCTCATCTGTCACTGAGGATCTGCTTCAGAGCGGGTCAGGAGCAGTGCTTGAGTGGACTGTGCTAGTCCTAGTGGGCTGTGAGTATCCTTTGTCAGTGGGCTTCAGCGTCGCCATGACCTCTCAGCTATTCTGATGCCCTGAAAACAAGAGACGTCACAGTATATGTGAGAGTACTCATGTGAAGTTACATCAACTCAAACAGCAGGAGAGAAAAGAAATTTGGGGAGAGTCTGCAACAGAAGAAAAGGTGGGGTCCAGCATAGGTGGAGCCAGCCCACAGATGGAAGAATATCAGAACAGTAGATTCTTATTGGCAGTGACCAGGATATAGTTACTAGGGTCTTCTCAGATGCTAGATCTGTAATATGGGTTTTATTTGCACGGTCTTTTTTGATCCTCCAACAATCCTATGGAACAAGCATGAATGACGAGTGAACTTTGCAGATGAGACGAACAAGGCCCAGATAGGAGATTAATACAAGGTAATGTTGGAAAATGGCAGAATGAGGGCTCTACTGAAGGGCTCTATGATCATAGAGTCCCTGAGTTCCCATCTCTATATTCTTTCCAGTATGGAAGCCCTTTGTGGTTCTACCTGAAGTGCATAGGCCAATCTAACAGGCATTATTTGAGAGCCAAGCCCTGGCCCAGTCAACTAAAGGGGTCACAGACAATAGTGGGTCACAGCCTAATTCTTGGGAGAAAAAAAAAACAAGATAATGATGAATCTGGAGAGCATTTCTGAGTCATCTAGAAGGGACAGGGTCAGAGTACATGCCTCTTACCTGCCTGGGGGCTCTAAGGACTTCCTGAGATTTCAAAGTGACAACTTGTCTAGCATCTGTCTCAAGTTGGTCAAGAAGATAGTAGGAGCACATCCTCCTCCTACCCAGATCTACATCTACATGGGGAAAAGCAGCAAGGGCACCAAGGCAAGCAAGCCTTTAACCATCACGACCCCATCTACTTGATGGCCCCAGTTTACCTTCCTAGACACTCTACTGCCTGCTCTCTATCGCCTTCCAGAGTTTCTATTGCTGTGAAGACACACTATGACCATGGCAACTCTTATAAAGGAAAACATTTAATTGGGGCTGGCTTACAGGTTCATAGGCTTCGTCCATTATCTTCATGGCAGGGAGCATAGTGGCATGAAGGCAGACAAGGTACTGGAGAGGTAACTGAGAGTTCTACATCTGAGTTGCAAACAGCAGAAAGAGATTGATATACTGGGCCCAGCTTGATCATCTGAAACCTCAAAGCCCACCCTCCAAGTAACATACTTCCTCCAACAAGGCCACACCTCAAAATAATGCCACTCTCGATGAGTCTATGGGAGCCCTGCTTATTCAGACCGTGATGTGGGAGTGTCATATATCAATCTGTTGATTTCATTGGTTAAGCAATAAAGGAACTCCTTGGCCCTGATAGGGTAAAAGATAGATGGGAGGAGGAAACAGAATAGAATTCTGGGCAGAAGAGGAAGTGAGGTCAGACTCTGCTCTGCTCCCGGACAGCATGGACGGAGGCTAGAATCTTCCCGGTAAGCGCACCTTGGGGTGCTTACACAGATGATTAGAAATGGGCTAATCCAGGTGCGAGAATTAGCCTGTAAGGGTTAGAGTTCATGGGCCAAGCAGTTCTTAAATGAATACAGTTTGTGTGTTGTTATTTCGGGCATGAGCTAGCCAAGCGGCCGGGGTGTTGGGGACGCAGCCTCGCCGCTTCATATTTCAATAAGACCGTCACAGGTATCAAGGCCGGCTATGATCCTACTACTCAGGCCAGAGCAGGTGGAGATGGTACTCTGGGCCACAGCTACTGGAGAGTTCTCTAGAGCAGGGCTTCTTAATCTTTCTACTGTGGATTTTGGCCAAGAAATTTTGTGTATAGTTCTAGATAGACAGTAATATAAACTGAATATATAGGACTGGGGATATAGTTCAGAAGGGAGAGTGCTTGCCTTCAAGCATGAACCCTGGTCTGGGGTCAATGCCCAGGATCACAGAAACCAGCCGTGTAGAAACATTCCAGTAATGCCAACACTCAGGAAGTATAGGCTAGAGGATTAGAAGTTCAAGGTCATCTGCTATATAAGGAGTTCTACATGAGTCGTAGTCTCAAAATAATTAGATGAATAAACAAAAATAGAATATATATACATATATATGTCAAATACTTTCTGTTAGTAAATCATAATGAAATGTATTTTTAAATGATTCATGGGAATACATATAATTTTATTATTTATTGAACATTAAAGAAAACTTGAATAATAATGAGGTGGATGAGTTTGTTCTTTTTATATCAAGAATCAAATCTAGACTGAATGTTTGATACTGCGGGGCATAGAGCATCTTCAACATTTTCCACAATTGGTTGATATTTTGATTTTATAGTCGTCAGTGCTGAGGTTCACATAAATAGTACAGAGTGGCAAAAGTATGTTCAGCGCCATTTCAGAAACGACTGGAAATTCTATCTGATGCCAAGCTAAACATCTATCTAGTGATACTTTAGAAAACTCAAATCAGTTACTCAAACAGTTGTTTTTAAAATCGACCATTCTAACATAAGACAAGACAGTGATATACTAGTTTGATGCCTACATGCTAAGGTATGATAGTAGGAAAATATTAAAAATATTTATTTTCCGGGCAGTGGTGGCGCACACCTTTAATCCCAGCACTCGGGAGGCAGAGGCAGGCAGATCTCAGTGAGTTCGAGGCCAGCCTGGTCTACAAGAGCTAGTTCCAGGACAGGAACCAAAAAAAGCTACAGAGAAACCCTGTCTCAAAAAATCAAAAAAAAATTTATTTACTGTTATTAACCTATTTTGTTTCTAAAAGAGCAGGGATCAGTTCATCTAAGCTCTGGGGGTTCCAAAGCACAGCCAAGATTGAACTGTCTTGCTCTATGAAGACATCAAGTTGAGAGAACTGAAATAAAATCCAGTGTGCATAACAGTAATGTCTTCTAATTTTTTCATTGGATGAGCATTGCCTTCAGAGCAGCTCTCCCCCTAGCTGTGTAACCTTGAGTGAGTCACACAACTTTACCACAAAGACTTCAGTGTATTTAAACTCTTTGGACACTATCTGCCAACAGCCTCCTCCTCAGCCTCTGCTGAAAAATGCAAAAGGATGCAAGTGAGGATGAGCTTTGGAATTGTATCATGCTTGAGCCTTAAAGACAAGGCAGCTTGGGAGACTTTTGGGTGTTGCTTATCCAGAACCATCCAGGGAAATGGCCCATGTGAGGTGGAAGGTCAATGTGTTTCCTGATGTCACGTGACTCAACAACATGCTAACACTGAATACGTAGGTGCCACTTCCTAATGTACCAGGTAAGCATTCTCCAGTAGATGTCAACCAAATGTCCTGTTATTTGATACAATTCTGTTACTGTCTGCTTAGACGTAGTTCCAGGACACCCAAAGTGCCACAAGACTGTTTTCCAATCCCAACATCAAAGTCCATCTCTTCCTCCTCTATTCAACTCAGTGTAATTAAATTCCCCCAAGAACATCTTTATTTGACTTCGATGAACATATCAGAGAGGCTCATAGAACTCACAGAAATGTTTTAACTATGATTAGTACTTTATGGAAAAAGATACAGATGAATCGCACAACGGAAGAGATGTGTAGAGCTAGTGCAAGAAGTGTATACGGGAAGAGTGCAAGTTTCCATGCCCCTTCTAGATTGTTCTACCTCCAGGGAACCTGTGTGCAGCTGTCTGGAAGCTCTCCAAACACAGTTCTTTGCTGGGGGTGGGGGTGGTGTTTAGGGGTGCTTCATACAAAAGCATGACTGATTAAGTCCTTGGCCACTAGTGACTGATTCAACCTTCAGTGCCTTCTCTCCAGAGGTATGGCAGGGGGCAGAGGGGGAGGGGATGAGCACTGGAAGTTTTAACCATCCAATTACATGCTGGTTCTTCTGGCAACCAGCCCCCATCCTGAGGCCCCGACTAAGAATTTCATTATCAAAACCCAAGATGCTTGTCTCATCCAAGAAATTCCAGTGGATTTAAGAGATCTGTGTCACATGCTCTTATCACTCAGTATATCACAAAGGTACTGCTTTGTCATAAGGCATGGTACATTTCAAAAACAGCTGGATGAGAGGGCTGAGGTTCTCACCACAAAGGGTATGTGGTCGATAGACTAGCTACTTTGATTTGATCAATATACAATATATGCATGTATTGAAACATCAAATCATACTCCATATATATTCAAATTATAAACTGTAATAAACAATAGTAAATGTCAGAATAAATTTTTCCCTAGAATAGGAAAGGAGTGGGTTGCAAGGGCTTTGGGAGCCGAAGTCAGAAACCAGGAGGCAGGAACAGAAACCAAACATGCATTTTTGATGGTATCAAAATATCCCTATACCCACAATGCCTTCTTTCAGATGCCATAATGACCCCAAATGAGAAGTATCTAGGTGGCAGGTTGGAGACTTCATGCATAAGGTTCAATTGCTGCTACTGAACTGGAAAAACAGCCATGGGCTGTGGGACCCCATCCCATCAGGAAATGAGAAAGACAAGTTCAAACACACGCTTCCCCCTGCACGTGTCCTTACTGTATAAACAGATGTTTAGCTAAAACCCTAGTATAAATATCCTAAACTGTTACAAGTGTTTCTTTCCAGCATGGGGGAATTAGGTGAGCCTTTCACTGTTTTGGGTGTCAATTATTTTGCTATTTACCTTTTCCATAACATTGACTGTACTACCTTTGTCATAAAGAGTAATGAATGTGAAAACGCTGCCACAAATATTTGCAGAACGCTGGCGGTCTCTGCTTCCAAGTGCACTTCAAGGCAAACAGGCGGTCGTCTGGAGAATGATGTTGAGGTTATTGTAACCTGGGTCCTTTGTCTTCGCCTCTTTGTTTGTAGTGGTAGCCTCCCGAATTCTGATGAGGTTCCCCCTCACCTTCCAGGTTCTGCATTGTGTTGCCATCTTGTGCTCCCTGTCTTTCGCCAAGCCCACTCACGTCAAGATGCTCTGGGAACTGTAGTGCTATTGGAGGCTTGGCTGTCTAATGAAGGCGTAAGTCACAAACAATGCCACGCCAGTTTGGAATTTTTTTTTTTTTTTTTTTTTTTTTGGTTTTTCGAGACAGGGTTTCTCTATGGCTTTGGAGCCTGTCTTGGAACTAGCTCTGTAGACCAGTTTGGAATTATGATTAATAGGGTGGTATTTATTTAAAGAGGAAAAAACTTACAGATCACTGTCCCAGACAACAGCTCTCTGTGCAACCAGGAAGGGAGTCTAGTTGCCAGTGTAGCAGGAAGTGAAGAGAGAGGAGCGGAGGGAAGTAGCCGCTTTTTTAAAAGGAGAGAGACCGCACCCCAATGGGCTGGTATCTCAGCAGCTATTGGTTGGAGGAGCGGAAGGACCTCCCGCAACAGTCTAACCCTTGTTCCACACCAGGGAGAAGGTGGTGGCCAGTGTGTAACAGGTGATTCCTTTACATGCAGGATTGAGTGGCAGATTCCAAATATGATTGTGCTAGAGAACCCTTGGCTCTCCTTACTCCAAAAATGCCGCATTAAAAGACTTGACTTTCTGCAAAGAAAACCAAGTGACTGATGTGCACCGAGTTGGAGCCCCTGCGGCAGGCCCTTGGCTTCATTGCATTATCTGCGATGACCCTGCTACTTCGCTCAGCCTGGCATCCAGAGGTGCAGATGTCCAGTGTCAACACAATGGAGTCACATTATGAAATCATCATGTGGGCTTACCAAACTCTCTAGTGATGGTCTACCCCAGAAGCCCCAAAACCTGCATCCACCTGAGTCATGTCAGCTTCCTACAGTGTCACCAACAGTGCTTAAAGGCACACGCCGGTCACATGACAGTCACTCAATGTGAAGTGATTGCACTTGCTGCTCAGACTTAATATGTGAACATTCACCAGTGTCTCCAGTCTGCTGCCTTCGCTGAAGGAAGGGGTGAGGATGATCTTGGACTCCACAGTATCTTCTCTTATGTATTCTTTTTAGTGAGGTAATGATTTATCTTGGTTGTTAACTTGAGATTTACAATCACCATAGAAACAAACCTCTGGACATGAGGTAGAAAGACAAGCCCACCTGGCAACCCCCACACTAAAAGTGGGTGGTGTCATTCCCTGCACTGAAGTCTTGGGCTGAAGAATCAGCAGAAAGGGAGTTGCCCACCAACATTCTTCTTCCTCTGCTTCCTTACTACAGATCCATTGTGACCTGCTGTCTCAAGCTCCTGCACCTTAACTTCCTCACTCTGGAAGTGCGAGCTGGGAATTTTCTTCTTCAAATTGCTTCTGTCAGCTTGTTGACAAAGGTTTCTGTCCTGCCCAGTCCTGCAGCCCTTCAGTTCCAAAGAAACACATAGAGGTCTACATTAATCATAAAGTGTTTGGCCTATTACTCAGGCTTCTTATTAACTCTTATAACCTATATTAGCCCATAATTCTTGTTTGTGTTAGCCACATGATTTGTTACCTATTATCAGTGAGGCATTCTCATCTTGCTTCCTCTGTGTCTGGGTGACCATTGCAGACTGACTCTTTCCTCTTCCCAGAATTCTGTTCTCATTGCCCCGCCTCTACTTCCTGCCTGGCTACTGACCAATCAGCGTTTTATTAAAACAATACAAGTCACAGGATAAAAGACCATTGTTCTACAGCAGTCAGCTATTTTGTCAGTGGGGAAAGGTAACTAATACAAGAAAATAGCACTGTATGAGACTCCCCAGGTATGTAGATGATAGACACCCCAAAACCTACTGGGATCAGTTTCCCAGGTCCTGCTTCTTTATTCCAACATTTTCTCTCTCTCTCTCTCTCTCTCTCTCTCTCTCTCTCTCTCTCTCTCTCTCTCTCTTTCTCTCTCTCTCTCTCTGTCTCTCTCTCCCATTTCCTAACTCCCAAATCCATATTTTGGGTTTTCCCAATCCTTTACCTGGAATGAGAAATCAATTACTTCATTATGGGAGTAATCTGTTGGAATATTACAGATTAGAGGCCACCAGAATATGGGACAACTTCTTACAAACCAAAGGATTTGTAGACCTGGTCCTGAACTGCAAATAGAACACCTTCACTGTGGGGCTCAGCTAGAAGAGCTGGGGTTCATGGGCACCAAGCCCATCTTCGTCATGGGAACCTGAACTATGAGGACACTGGCCAGAGGACCAGGCCCTGGGCTCAAAGTTGGAGTGTTGCTCAAGGAGGCCGAGCCCTTTGTAGCCCTAGGGAGTGTGAGAGCTTAGCTTCTAAATGAGATTGCTGGTGCTGACAGCTGGGGACCAGGGCTTTGGGGACACTTGCTAGAGGAGAGCCAGTGGTCCTGGTGTAAAAGAGGTACTCTCCCCAAGGTGGGGGCTCTGGATTCTGTAGATGCCCACATTTGGCCTCACAGAGGGCTCCTACGGTGTCAGAGCCGTCTCATGGCACCTGCATGCTTATCAGTTCCAGTTGAGTGCTTCTGGAGTGTGGACAGGGGCAGACAGAGACCAGCAGCTCCGGGCTTCCTGCCAGGCAGCTCATGGCCCAGAGGAGCCTAGGAGTCATGAGACACTTGCTCTCCTCCTGCGACTATCACCAGCATGCCAGGTCAGGCACACTTGGAGCCAGGCAGGCTGAGTGCCCGGTTAAGTGAGTACTGTGGGCAAGGGTCTTGATTCCTTGAACTTTGGCCTCCTTACCTGTGCCGCAGGGCAATGAAGTCACATCCATCCTTCCTGCTGCAAGGCTGGGTTAGAAAACTTCCAAAGGATACATCATCATTTCACGGGAGGGGAGAGAATAGAAAAGACAGGTGGGAAGGAAGAGAAGAGAAGAACGGAAGGAGGGGAGAAGAGAGAGAAGGCCAAGTTGTTTTTCATTGCCGGGCTTCGGCTAGCCAAATATCACCTTTAAATACTGTTGACGCAACACAGCCAAACTTGCTGGCTTCGACTTGAATTTCTGTTCTATTTTAAAAACCAGAATTGAAAAACAAATCTCCCCGAACACTGTGTCTGTAGCCCAGTCCTCTCTGCCTGTGAGGTTCAAGCTTGGATCTAGCCCAGGACTGCCAAGGTCAAGTGACAACTTCCTTGACTCCAGAAGAGAACACTTGAGGAGAGGAAGCAGAAGGTTGCAAAAGGCCAGGTGTAGTGGAAAGGGAAAGCATCCCAGATAGTGATTCCTTTTCCTCAGCTAGCTCCTGCTCTCTTCGCACTCGTGTGTGTGTGTGTGTGTGTGTGTGTGTGTGTGTGTGTGTGTACATTCGTATCTATTGTCCGCCTAGGTGCTGTCTGCAGTAGTTTGCACAGCCTCAGTAGGGAAGCATTTCTGCATCTGGCTACAGCTAAAACTAAATGGAGAGGTGAGGCAATTATTCCAGTTCTTCAGATTCGAAGCTACTTCCACCTAAAATAACCAGATAATTGAGGTCAGAGTGGGTGGTCCATTCTGCTTGAATTACCCACGTAATTACCTCAATTTTCCCGTTGCCTTTGTGTATAAGCCAAAACATTAATATCATCCAGGTCGATGAACACGGATAGAAATAAGCCACATGCATAAAGACAGAACTTCCCAGCCCAGTCTTCCTATGGGTGGTGAGCTTCATATTGTATTCAATGACAGTAGTAGTCAAGCAACAGCTATGTGTCAGACCAGTGACTGTGCGTGTGGTGGGGATACCCTGAGGATAAAGAAAACATGGTTTTGTCTGGCCGGAGCATAGATTTTCGTCACAAAAAAGACAAAAGTCAGTAAATGAACAAATACAATGGTCATAAATTATAGCAAGGGCGAGAATGAAGCCAAAAAATTCTGTGCTTATTATAAGCAACTGTAGGTACTGATTCACAAATGAAGGAGGAAGAGGAGGAGGAGGAGGAAGAAGAAGAGGAGAAGGAAGAAGAAGAAGAAGAAGAAGAAGAAGAAGAAGAAGAAGAAGAAGAAGAAGAAGAAGAAGAAGAAGATCACAATTAGCTTGTGTGGAGTGAAGAGTTTCTCACCCCTGCCAGTAACCACTTTCCATGTTAAGAGCTCTCCAGAGTATCAAAGCAACAGGTATGCAGGGAGAAAACCCCCTGGCTCCCACATGAAAAGCCCTGAGCATATGTCCTTAGTAGCTGGATGATTTCAAGGATGTCAGTGGAGTCTCGTTTTTCTTTTCTTTTTTTTTTTTTTAAAGATTTATTATGTATACAACGTTCTGCCTCCATGTATGCCCACACGCCAGAGAAGGGCGCCAGATCTCATTACAGATGGTTGTGAGCCACCATGTGGTTGCTGGGAATTGAACTCAGGACCTCTGGAAGAGCAGACGGTGCTCTAAACCACTGAGCCATCTCTCCAGCTCTAAACCACTGAGCCATCTCTCCAGCCCCCGTTTTTCTAATGTGTAAAATGGGTATAAAGAGGAGGAAGATCTTAGGTGAAAATACTCTGCAAGTGGTAAAGTTCTAAATGGAGGAGGTGGCATTGGCAGAGTTTGTCTGCAGAGAGCTTAGTGAATCTGAGAACGAAGCTAGCCCAGCCCAAATCAATTCAAAAGAATAAAGTGGAAGCGGAGATAAGAGGAGAGAAGGGGAAGGGAGGAGAGAGGGGAGAGAAAGGAAGCAGGGAGGGGAGAGGAAGGAGGGGGGATGAGGAATCATGAGGGAAAGATAAAAAGGAGACGAAGGACTGGAAACTACAGGGATTTTCCCCACTGGAGCAGCCAGGATGAGAGAAGGGAAGGACGGTGGCAGAAGGAGCAGGGCTGGAGAAGGCACGGGGTGGAAGGTGGCACACTGTATTCTTCACATGTGTGCCACACACTGGGGTACAGACCAGAAACAGCAGTGGGTTCCAAAGACACTGAGCTCATCCGCCTGGGCAGAACAAGACAGGTAGAGACAGCCCATCCACAACACAGTGCCCGACCTTCCTGTAACACAGGAGCTTTGCCCTGGGCTCAGATGGCTTTTTAAAGAGGCTGACAACAGAAAGCGTTGACAATTACACCGGTATTTTTGATCACCAAGGACCTTGAAACCAGATAAACAACCAAATGACTTTTGTTTTAAATAACCACTAGAGCAACAGCAGCCCCTGTAACTTGAGCTCACCAGAGTCTCAAGGTAAGGATTTCACTGCCAGGGCCACATTTGCAGTCCACAGTGACATTACGTCATAGTCTCATAGGGTAAGAAAACTGAAGCCCCGAACCATTATGGAAGTGGTACAACTGATCTCGCAGGGAGCTAAGCGTTCCCATATCCACTTCCAATGAGTGCCTCTTCCCACAGTGCAATAACCGCCAGGCCAGCAGAGACTTGAGAGCTGTGAATTTGAGACTCCGGGTCTCAATCGGGACTGGCTTGGGAAATACTACTGGTGGCTCTTTTCAGAGGAAGGAACAGTTCACGTCACAGGACCCCTGGGAGCCAAAGAGGTCTTCAAGACTCTACAGATGCAAAGTCTTTTGATAGTTTAGGTGACTTGCCTCAGGCAATAGAACTGGAAAGGTACCACCAAGACAAAGAAAGAAAGGATAATGGCTTCAAACTGTGGGGGGCCACCTGCCAGTAGTGCTTCAGTCTCTGGGTTCAAGAAATGAAACAGAATCCAATAGAAACCGGAGTGTATGCATGCACGTGTTTCCTAGTTTCCAGTTGTGTTACGCTGTGCCTACAAACCCTGTATGTTAAAATGTCTCTGGGCCACAATCAATAGCCTCAAAATGCCACTGCACTAGGAAGCAAGCACAAGTGAGGAAGACCGCGTGGGAGTGACAGGAAGTTTGAGCAAAATCCAACATTTGCTCCTTAATGCTAGCAAAACAGTTTTGAAATAACCACTGGACCTATTTTTAGCGCTACCCAAATTACCTCCTACTTTGATCTCTGGCGCTGACTGGGATGGCTGCTCCACAGACTGGTGGATCCTCACTAGCACATGCTGTTCCTACGGACCAGACAGGCCCAGGGAAGACATCACAGAGGAAATAGGCAAAAAAAACAGGTATTTCTCTCAACCCCATAGCTATTCCCCGTACCCGACTTCCTTCCCTGCCTGGGAATGAAAGCAGGCTTGTGGAAATAGAGGCCAATATCCTTCATAACAGGATGTAGCAAGGGACCACACAGGGCTCTCTGAGTCAGGACTAATTCAGAGAAGGGCTGGCTGTCTCTGGGTCATTTCACCCTTGCAGGATACCTTAACCCTTCAGAGAGCAGGAGACACTGCGAGGCCCTGCAGAGGACAAAGGGTCCCCTGCCTTGATCCTGTAGACAGGCCCTCTACAGCCTCAGAGCTCCCGCGCCAAGCACAGACTGCACCCGGAGATTGGGGTGAGAACAGAAACAGCTCACAGATTCGTCCATACCAGGGCTCACTTTGGCATGCGTGTGCATAGGTGCACACTCCTGTGCGAGAATCAGCATGAGAAGGTGTGAGGAAGAAACCACACTCTTGTAATGAAGCACTTGAAGCATCATGTCTGGGTCGTGGTGGGAAAGGCAAGAGTCCCCACTGGTGGGAAGCAGAAGCATGAACTTTCCGTATGGAGGGGGACAGTAGACAGTGAGGATAAACTATTTCGTCAGAAGTCATACAAAAATACAGTTTTAACGATTCATAATCTGGAAACTCAGCAAGTGAGAATAGAAGAATGATTTGGCCGTGTCGTGTAAAAGTTTAGTTCTTTAAGATACTAAACTTTTTTCATCACGGAGGTCTAATTTCTGTCAGCTCAGTCCTGTCTGGCAGGTCACGTACCTCGTGGAGTAATAGCTTGGCTCCAAGCTTTATTGGATCACATTGGGTTCTGCTCACGGGTGATCCGCCTTTACTGAGTGCTGCTCCCTGTGGAAGGCTGCTGCACTCACAGCTTCTTAATGCCGAGACCCCTTAATACAGCTCCTCATGTTGTGCTGACCCCCAACCCTAAAACTATTTCATTGCTTATTCATATCTATAATTTTGCTACCGTTATGAATCGTAATGTAAATATCTGTTATGCACTCCATGGGGGATCGCGGCCCACAGGTTAAGAACCATGAACAGACCATCACTAAGAGTGGGGGTACATTTTTAAATGAGTGTGTCTCTTCAAAGTCCATGTGTTGAGCCAGAAACGATGACACATCCTTATAATTTCAGCCCTTCGGAGACTGAGGCAGGAGGATCAGGTGTTTAAAAGTAGCTTGGGCTTCATAGTGAGATACCTGGCCCCCCCAACAAAATCAAAAACCAAACACACACACACACACACACACACAAAGATCATGTATTGAAAACTTAATTTCTAAATGTCTTGCATTGATTCTGCTTTGAGGAAGACATTTGTGAGGTAATTGGGGTTAAATGAAGTCTCACTAGAGAGACACCCTCAAATGGCAGCAATAATGATTATATAAGAACAATTTGCTCTCTATTGCTGTGTGACGGCCTCTGCCATGTTATAAAGTAAGAAGAGCCTTTCACATTGGCACCTGGATCTTGAGGATGTTCCAACCTCAAGAGCATGGGAACTCAACCTCTGTTCTTCCCAATTACACAGCTCGGGAACGCGGTCACAGCAGCAGAACATGGCTAAGATAACAGCGGATCCTGAGATCTAGTTCCGGTTACTGCTTAGAGGACAGCGCACTGAAGGGAAGGAGTGAGTGGCCAGGCAATGTGGCCGGTCAGAGACAGAGTGAATGCTCAGACAGTTCGGCTCTGAGACAGACGATGCTGTGCGCAACCCTTCCCCTCTCTCTGTGTCAGATTTTCACGAGAAAAAGATCTCAGAACGAAATTTCCAGAGAGACCCAGGGAAGTTATGAAGGATTCCCCTGGGTTCCTTTGAAGCCGAAGACATATCAAAACTGCCTTGAGAGCGCAGGACCCAGTGAGTGAGACATACCTGCATTCTGGTCCCAGGTACCCTCTTAAAAACTGTGTAACTTTGACCAAGTCACTTAATGTGCTGGCTAGGTTCAAGTCAACTTGACACAAGCTAAAGTCATGTAAGAGGCGGGAACCTCAGTTAAGAAAATGCCTCCATAAGATGGGGCTGTAACAAGCCTGTGGGGCATTTCCTTATTTAGTGATTCCAGGCAGGTCCCTGTTCATTGTGGGTGGCGCCATCCTTGGGCTGGTGGTCCTGGGTTCTATAGGGAAGCAGGCTGAGGAAGAAATGAGAAGCAAGCTGAGAAGCAACATTCCTCCGTGGCCTCTGTGTCAGCTCCTGCCTCCAGGTTCCTGCCCTGTTTGAGTTCTGGTCTGACTTTTTTCAATGATGAACAGTGCAAGACAAATCAACTCTTTCCTCCCCGAGTTGCTTTTGATCATGCTGTTTTATCACAGGAACAGTAACCCTGACTTAGCCTTTTTCAACTTCATTTTCTCATCTCTACAAAGTAGCTATTGAACTCCTGTCTTTTAGAGGATCAAGGAGACTCCTGAGCCGAAGCTGCTGGCCCAGAGCTGGGAGTATAAGCTCAGTTGAGATTTGATCGCCTTGGAAGGGTACTTGTTGACTTAGACTTGGCCATTAGGGCAGGGAGTCCTCACCATTTGTTCCCTTGGGCTTTCTGTGTTTGGGGTGGTATCTTGGCAGCCAGTGCTCCTACCCCAGTGAGACTCAAGATCTCCTTTCCTCATAGCATGGCCCAGAGGATGCTCTCTGGCCCCGGCAGGCACAGACTTGCTGCCGTTGTTCCAAACTTATTGCGGCTTGGAAAGAATCTCTGGCATGTGTCAGGTCATCTCCCACAAGCTACGATCCATGGCGTGTTGGAGAAGTGCTTTGTTCTGGGGCCAAGGGGTCACTTTATAGGAGGGTCACCCATAAGTCTCCCCTTAGCCCTCTCTCCTCTACCCTCTGTTCTGACACCATCGGCTGCATGTCACAGAGACAGCCTGGGAGACCCAGCAGCTGCCTTCTTGCTAGAGGCCTAGACTTAGGCCTGAGTTCAGAGAAAGCTGGTAACTAACTAGCTATGGCTATGAGTGAGACCAAGGCTGGGAGGAGGGTCCATTGAGAAGTGACCAAGAGGAAGCTGCCCTGAGGAAAGACTTGGGAAACAGGCTTTCTGGATTCAGTTGCTCAGTTGTTCTGGGCCCCTGAGCAAAGCGTCTCCCTCTCTGGGGTTCAGGTTCAGGTTCTTCACTTATGAAATAAAGACACCTGGCTTTTCTAAGCTCCCTCTGGCTTTGTTATTTCTGGGCTATGCATTCCTGGGTTTTCTATTAGGCCCACATCTCCATAAATTAGAGCACAGTTCAGCGGGTTTGAGTTGATGGAATGGGCGGCAGGCTGGGGAAGGAAGCAGAGGAGGCAAGAAATAAACGCAAGAGCACGACTCTCCCAGTCAGAAATCTCTGGCTTTCCAGTGCTATTGCCTGTACTCGCCTGTAATTGGGTTGATTTTCTATCTCATACCCTCGTTGTGGCAAGTGCAGACACCAGCCTAGTTATTTCCAGGTAAAATCAGACACCAGTGGCTTTCTCAACCCTTTCAATTCAGGCTTGCCATCCCCCTCCCTTCTCTCCTTCTGTCCCCCATTGCCCCCCACCCACTGAGACTAAGGAAAACTATACCATTGCTCAGTCTGCCCTGGATTCCTTTTGTCAAACATGACCTCTTTCCAAGCTGGTGTAGATGCAATTCTCATCCAACCCCTAGCGGAATGGCCAATGCCAGAGCATCCTGCCTGCTCTATGCCCTGGCTCCTGCTGGATGCCCCTTCGCAGACCTCTAGTTTCACTTGAGACTCAGGCACACGTCTGCATCGGTTCCTTTTCTTACAGCTGTGACAAAATACGAAATACCAGATGAAAGCAAGTTAAAGAAGAAAGGGAGGGCTCACAGTTTAAGGGTACACGGTCCATCACAGTAGGGAACTCCTGGCGGCAGGGGCATGAGGCATCAGGTGGCCCCTAGAGTCACGAAGCAGAGAGAGATGAATGCTGGGTTCAGCTTGCTTGCTCCCTCTCTAGTGTGAGACACTCACATTTAGGGTGGGTCTCCCCACCTCGACTAACCGAATTTAGAAAATTCTTCCCAGATGTGCCCAGAGGTTCATTTCCATGGTAATTCTAAATGCTGCTGACAGTCTACCTATTATACGGCCCCCAGGAGAGCCCTGGGACACCTACCTCCTTCTCTACTTGAGGGTAGAGACGGGCAGAGGGAGGGAGGCCAGGTGTTGTGTGCCTAGACATGCCACACAGCCTCTGCTGCACTGTAGCTGCTCAACCAGGAACGCTTTCCCAGAGAAATATGACCAGTCTCCCTTCGCCTGAACCCTAACCTTATAGGGTCTTCTAGGAGTCTGTCTGCCTTCCCTAACGCCCTCCACCTCCGGGACCCTCCTTAATAGTGGTTCTCAAACTTCCTAAGGCTGTGACCCTTTAACAAAGTTCCTCCTGCTGTGATGGATCTCCGTCCGTAAAATTATGTTCATTGCTACTTCACAGCTGTCATTTTGCTGCTGTTACAAATCATAATGTAAATAAATAGCTGTGTCTTCAGGTGGTCTTAAGCGACCCCAGTGTAAGGGTTGTTCTAACCCCCAAAGGGGTCACAACCCATGGGTTGAGAACCACTGCTCTAGCTGCTCTGACTCTCTAAACTTGAGTCCTCTTCTCCGGATGTCAGAATATTGATCTGAGTGGAGCAGGACATGGGTAGGACTGTCTAAAGGTAAAATGACTTTACATGTCACATAATATATTCTTAATCATCCTGCCTCTCACTTGCAGGGAAGCCTCGGCTTTTGGAGGCCAAATGTTTGCTGCCTTTTTTTTTATGCCTCCTTTGGTGAAGACTGCTCCCTTCCCACTGCCTGAATGCTGAGAAGGACACATTTGTTAATACTCCTGCAGCCAAAGGGCCTGGGGAAGGCTGACTAAGGGACCAGAACCGGGCTCTCAAATGTCTTTGATTATGACATAGAATTGCTAGTAGCCTTATTTTTAATCAATAGTCCAAGTTTTCCATATTTAAGTTCAATGTAGAGACCCTTACCCTAAACTTAAAACCTTCCTCTTCCTTTCTATGGCCGGTTTCAATACTCCTTTCCCAACTCCTCCCCTCTCTGTAACTTCCTTCACTCAGCTGACCGTGTGTGTGTGTGTGTGTGTGTGTGTGTGTGCGTGCGTGTGTGTGTGTTTTATGTTCCATGGGCATGCATGCATGAGGATGCATGTACATGTGGAAGCCAGATGCCAGCTTCAAGGGTCATTCTTCAAGCATTGTTTGCCTTCTTTGTCTTGTTGGGTGTTTTGTTTGTTTGTTTGTTTTGTGGGTTTGTGTTGTTGCTGTCTTGTTGGAGTTTTGTTGTTGTTGTTTTGGTTTGGTTTGGTTTTTCCAGACAGGGTTTTTCTGTGCAGCCCTGACTGTCCTGGAACTCACTCTGTAGACCAGGCTGGCCTCGAACTCACAGAGATCTGCCTGCTTGTGCCTCTCGAGCACTGGGATTAAAGGCATGCACTACCACTGCTGGGCTTGTCTTGTATTTTGTGATGGGGGTCTCTCATTGTTCTAGAATTCAGCAAATAAGGAAGGTTAGCTGGCCAGGGAGCCCCAAGGATCCTCTCCCTGTTACTATGGCGTTATGATTACAAGCATCATCACCATGCAGTATTCTTTTTAAATGTGAATTCTAGGGTTCTAGTTACTGAGTCAGATCCTCATGTTTGCAAGGTCAGAGCTTTACTGATTGAGCCATCTCTCCATCCCCTGAGGTTCTGGACCCATTCCTCACAGTGTCAATGTGGGCATCCTAATGGCTAGACACAAATCTTCTTTAAGGACCACTCCCTAGAATGTGACACTTTAGAACAATAGGCCTCAGTTAGCTCCTCCCTTCTCCAGCCCCAGCCAATTGGAACACAGGCAGGCTTGTGTTGATGGTTTTACTCCACCAAATGCTCCTCCCACTCCAGCCCCAGTTCTGACCAATCACATTGAACCTTTGTCGCTGGGCTCTCCTGCCACTTCCACACAGTCAGCCTAAACCAAAACCCCCTCCCTTTTCATAGGATAATTATATTCTCACCTCCTGAGAAGTTACAAGCCACTCATTGAAACCAGCCTGAGTTCCTCATAGATGTCCCCTTTCCTGACTCAGCGCCCTAGGCAGCAGCTAGGATGCCCCTCACTTGATCCCAACCCCTTTCTGCCTCACTCCTACTCTCCCCCATGCCTGTCTTAGAAATCTAGGCTTTGTACCACTGACTCGGCCAGTCCTCCAAATGAGGGCTACTGGGCGCTCCAGCTTGTTTTAATCCTTTGCCTCTGAGCTCAGTGGTTCTAACCTGACCCGGTGCTGTGACTCCTTACTACAGTTCCTCAGGCTGTAGTGACCTCGACCATAAAATTATTTGTGTCGCTACCTCATAACTGTAAGTTTGCTAATGTTAATGAGTCACAATGTAAAAACAATGTTTCCTGATTGTCTTAGGTGACCCCTGTGAAAAGGTTGGTGGACCTGGGGTCATGACCCACAGGTTGAGAACTACCGTCTTAGCCTTTCCTACTTCTAGTGCCATTTTGGAGACACTGACCCTTGCCCTGGTGTCACATAGCACTATCATCTAGGCCTTTGTCACCAATACCACAATGGGCATTCACAGCACTCTAAGCGTGTGTGTGTGTGTGTGTGTGTGTGTGTGTGTGTGTGTGTGTAGCGTGAGCAAAAGAGGAACTATGTGGAGAGGCAGGAGATTAGAACAAGAAACAGCAATGGAATGAATATATATGACATGAAAGCAGGAGCAGGAGGGAGGGCTGGGGTAGTGCCAGCGAGGACTAAGTACAATATTGTGTGTGATAAAACGTCCATAGTGGAACCCTTTGTTTTGTATGCTAACTGAAAACAATTTTTAAAAGAAGATATTTCATTATTATTAATCATTAAATTATTAAAAGGAGACGCTTGAGTTTGAAGCCAAGGAAAGAACATTTGGGTGACCAATGGCCAGGGAAAAGACATCGTTAGCCGAACGTGGGGACATCTCGGCTTGTGGGGGCACAGAGAGCTATGGGATAGAAGCCTATGAGCTCATGGGAACAGAAGGTACCAGCCATTGGGCACAGATTTGAAGGGTTCAGTGAGCACTCTCTTCTCTCCTGTCCTAAGAGGAGAACTGTGTTTTTATCATGTCTTCCACAGTATCTAGTAGGGAGTTTTGCATACAGCAAGCGCTTACTCCTTGTGAGGCGCTTGACCCAGAACAGGGGTTAATAAGAGATTAGAATGCTGGTTCTGCATAAAGACCCTCAGAAAATTAAAGCACGTATCCAGTCATGTGATTTGTGAGTTTACTGCCCTGCAGTTGCTATTTTATAACTAGAATAAATACTCGTTAAAAATGAAATGATTCGGAATGTGTAAAATCAGCATCAGCAATTGGCAGGCAACAAAGCCTGGCTCCTGGGAACTCGCTTGAGTCCAAGGTCAAAACATGCCACGGGTGGAGATGCAGAGGCAAAAAGTCACTTGCTCCTGGGAGCAGGACAAAGCCAGAACAGCGTCCTGGGCTGTCTGGGTAAATGACACCGCATGGTTCAGCTGCTTGTGCTCTGCCCAGCGTTGGTTCTTTCATAAACACACTCACTGCAGTGAGAGGGAGGCTGGAGAGGGGACCAGACCTAACAGGGGCCACTGGGTGGAAGGCGCTAATCTTGAGTTAACACTGAGCCTCAGTCAGGCCAGAAAAGATCAAGGCTCCCCAGCCCCTCCAAGGAGGCTTTGCAGAAGCCTGCTGGCCTCTGGGCACTTTCCCCAGCATGGGTGTTGTCTTCCAGATCACCATACCTCCTCAGTCCATTTTCTGTCACCTCTTCACACACACACACACACACACACACACACACACACACACACACACACACACACAGGCCATCTGACCCAAACCCTTCCTCCTTTACCTAATTCATTTCTCAGCACATTGGAAATGATAATTGCAGAAAATCTTGTCTTTTGGTTCAAAGATCTCCTCAGATCTATTTTGCCTTCGCTGTCCCCAACTCTTCTCAGAACCCCCTCCTCTTCCTCTCCTCTGTCTCTCTGTGGTTTTACTTAGGAGTCAGCTGCATCTTTTAGAAGCATACCACAGAAGGAAATTCCTCCAAGGCAATGCAATAAGTCACGTGAGCTATGCATGAGCGACAGAGCCTTTGGGGAGAGGTAAAGAATGCTGACCGCAGAGAAAAGCAAAGCCCAAGTGGCCAAGTTTTACAGGGTGAAATAAGTATTAAATAAGAACGTGTCACCGATTGTGAGGTGCTGGGATCTGGCTGCCACACCCTCCTTTTTGGTAAGTTGGATTTACTAAATGAAACATAATGATATGTAACCAGAATACCGGGGACCATTGCTTTACTAAGGGGACACAGCCAACGAACACAGAGGAAAGAAATGGGAGCAATACCTCTCACTCTGGGAGACTAGTTTTTTTTTTCTTTTAAATCTGCCTGGGTGTAAGAGAACAGACCTCAGAGTCTTGGAAAGTCCTAGCAGCCCAGAGATTCGGTGGGAAACATCTGACTCTCTTGAGCTGGATGCAAAACAAAACCAAAAAAAATTGGTTGTTTTTTCAGTTAAATATTTGTATTTGTGAATTTTTGTTCTGTGTTAGACAAGGTATTTTTTAGCAATAAAAATGTACACTTTCATTTAAATGACTGGTTGGTGCCGAGCCCTTGCTGGGAGGCTAGAGAGAAAACTATTTGGGGTGACAAAATGGGGAAAATTTGTCATCAGTGATTCATAGAGACTATAAATGTGTGGCTATACTGTTCTTTTATTTATGATCCAGCCGGGAAGTGTTGTCTGGGAGGAAGCAGAAAGAATCACAGACAATCTCAAAGGACAACCGAGGGTCTCGTGCAGGTTTTCCAAAGTGACTAAGACTCCACAACCCCCAGTCCACCTGTCTGTCGCAGGCCCTGCAATCTTCCATAAGAGCATCTGTTGTACCAGAGAGAATGGTGGCGTCTGCCACAGGCCTATCTGGGATGCCACGGGATGGCCACTTAGTTAATGTTCTGCATTCTGGGGGACATCACTGGGATGAGCTCAGTGCTGGCTCTAGCATGTCCCCAGCTGGGGAGAAAAGTGAAAGCCAGGGTCCGGGGACTGTAGGTTGGCAGAGTTCTTCTGCTTATTTCTCAGAATTCCAGACACACCCTAACCCCCATCCCCCACACACTATAATTAGTAAGTACATCATTCGTGCCTGTGTGTACTCGTGCACCGTGGTATCCCTGGCTGCTTAGACAGACCAGCCTGGACTGCCCTGGTTGAGCCTTTAGTCTTGGGGGAAAACTTCTGCATGAAGATGGCGGAGAATTAGGCAGGTGGAGGCCAAAGGTCCTGCCCACATGGGAACAGAATTGGGGAGACTCCAACCTTGTCACAGGTCAAGAGCAAGGAATGTTCTAAAGCTAACCTTGTGGATACAAGCTGGTGTCCAGGCAGGGCAAGCGCAGGAGGGCACAGAAAGCAGGTCTCGGCTGCTGGAGAGACATAGGCAGATGTTCTGTTACTCTGAAGCGGGAGGACACTGAGCAGTGAAGACATACTTCAGCCATAGAGGAGCGGGAACTGCCAGGAAGGGGGGAACACTTTCCCAGGGCCTCACTGCTGCCTTGTAAAGAGACCGCTATCTGGGTTCATGTGTTTCTAGGTCTGTGTTTTCCAGGTCTTTTCACCTACCAACAAGCCTCTCAGCCCCCAACTGATGTGGGGTGATCAGGATGGAGCAGAGAAAGGGGAGTCCAGACAGGTCCAGATGGCGATACTCGGGGGAGGACACAGAACCTCAAAGTTGGACCAAGACTTAAAGATCAGCTCAAGGGCATCCTTAGGACTCCAATCTCCTCCCCACGGAGAGTGGTACCTACCTGAGACAGACAGGAAAAGGTCCAAGCCGGAGCTGCCTGAGAAGGCACACAAAGCTACGGCTGCGGTCAACTGAATACCCTGAATAAAGACCCCTCTGGACACTAGGTTTGTCCCAGGGTATAAAACAGACTTCACTGTCAGGGAAGGATTGGCCCATCCATCCCGTCTGTAGTAGCTTGAAAAAACAGTGTCCCCCATAGGCTCGGATGTTTGAACAATTGGTCCCCAGGGGTGGCAATGTTTGGGGAGGTGATGGAACTGTTAAGAGCTGGAGCCCTGCTGGAGGAAACCACTAGGGAGAGATTTTGAGAACACGCAGCCTCACTCCACATGCAGCTCTGTCTCTGATTCGTATGCATGGTTGAGAAAGTAAGGTCGTCAGGCTTTTTCTTCGTACCACCACGTAACCCTCCATCATCATAAAATAGCCCTCGCGAATCTTTTTTTTTTCCCGACAGGGTTTTTCCTGTGTAACAGTATTGGCTGTCCTGGAACTGGCTTTGTAGACCAGGTTGGCCTCGAACTCATGGATCTGCCTGCCTCTGCCTCCCAAGTTCTGGGATTAAAGGCGTGCGCCACCACTGCCCAGCAGCCCTCTCTAATATTTCTTCTGTAATTCACTTTTGGTCATAGCGTTTTATCACAGCAATAACAACAAAAAGTAACAAGTGCACCAGGCTCGCAAGGTAGAGGTCTGTGAGCCCAGGAATAAGAAAACATATCACCCTGCCTGACGCTTGGGTCACAGCCCTCCTCTTTACTTTGACTCTGGCCTCTGTCCCGGATGCTCCTGCATCCATATAGGTGACAATCTTCATTCCCTGGTCTCCTAGTCTAGACAACTCCACTGCACTTCAAGACCCTCTCGTTTCTGAAGAGCACTTAGAATATGTATGTAGGAGCCACTCACAGGGACTGGACTTCTGGTTCTGCTAGTGACCAAGTGGTCTGACTTAAGCAAGCTAAGTCACCTCTCCTAAGTCTCCCAAAGGGACTCTGAACGAACCTCTACCCCTGGAGACTGTGGAATTAAAGACTTCATGGCACATGTTGTATAGGATCCATGAACAGTGTCCAAAAAGTGAGCGAAACATTAACTCCTGCGAGACAGTGCAGCACCCCAGCTGAGCACACGACCTGTACAGCAGCGCATGTGCTCCAGGGTTGGTGAATGACTGAACTGTGCCTTCAGTTTGGCTTGGCTTCATCCTTAAAGTTAAAATAGGCACCTCTCCAGGCACATCCTTTATTCTTCCCAAACTAGACTATCTTTAATCTCTCCTAATTCACTTTATCCAGCCAGGATGCCCTCGCTTCATGCCATGTTAGTAACTTTTCTATTGCTGCAATAAAACACCATGACCTAGGCAACTTATTGAAGGAAGAATTTATTTGAGGTTTACAGTTCCTGAGGGATACGAGTCCATCCCCATCATGGAATGTAGCAGCAGGCACTCAGGCAGGCATGGCCCTGGCACAGCAGGTGAGAGATCACGTTCTGATCCACAAACTGGAAGCAGACAGCACACCAGAAATGGCTGGAAGCTTTAGAAGTCTCCATGACACGCTTCCCTCAACAAAACCACATTTCCCAATCTTTCCCAAACAGTGTCCACCAACTAGGGCTAAGTATTCAAGCATCTGAGTCTATGGAGATCATTTTCATTCAAACCCCTGTGTGTGCACACACACACTCCCCAAATTTAAAAATATTATTTTTCCAAACTCATGCTCACAGGTTCCTCTGGTCATGATCCCTTAGAGTGTCCTGGCCTGCATCTGCTGTCCCCTGCCTTCCTCAAACTATAATTTTCTACTCACACTCAGAGCCCCTTCCCCCACCCTCTCTGCCTTTGATTCCAGTGGACAATTGCTTCTCCTTTCTGAGAGAAGAGACATCACTAATGTTCTTGTTATTAATCTAGAGTGTTCCCAAAGATCCATTCAAGGACTTGGACTTCCCAGTGGTACACTTAGGAGACAGTGGAACCTTTATAAAATGGAGCCCTGTGGGAGGGCTTGGGATTTGGGAGATGTGCCCTTGCTGAGAATAATGGGACTTAGCCTTTCCTTCTTCCCCATCTTTGAGGTGACCTGAACAGCCCTGCTCCCACACGCCTGCTATAATGAGGTACTCCTTCCTAAGAGGCCCAAGAGTGGAAGAGTGGGCCTACCCAGTGTGGAAGAACCCTTCAAAATTCCGAAGCCAAAGAAATCTTTTTCTCTATATATGAATGTATTGAGTCGTAGAACAGAGTGAAGTTATAGCTTTTGCAAAAATGTGGATGCAGCTGGAGACAACATGTTTGTTATTCTGCCGAGCTTCCCTGTCACCTGGGGCCTGCCAGGGTCGCGCCACCGTGACTCTTTCACTCTTAAACGAATTAAGACATTATCAGAAAGATATACCGTGTTTTCTCTTGTTTATGGGTCATGGGTGTTATAGATGCATAAGGTCATATGTGAGCTAATAACATGAAAGCGAAAACAAAACTGTTTGGGGAACAAATGGAAGGAGGTAAAGGCAATGGCAGCAGAGTATGGGAAGATAAACCCAAGTACGTTACAGACTTGCATGAAAGCAGCCTTGTATAACCTTGTACTGTAAAAATATAAAACTCGTTCATAAAGGAAACCCCTTTGTTTTCATAAGCTGGCATCAGTGACAGTGGAGTAAACCTGACTAATGCCCCAAACATGAAATTCCACTGACAGTCTTTCCCCACCTATCAATCTCCCACATCTGCTCCTGGTCTGCCTTTCACAGAGCGCTTCCTTCCTCATTAGCCCTTTGCTCAAATGTGGCCCTCATTCAGTTTTCCCCTCAGCACATAGACCAGTTTAAGACATGCACATTGCCCTGGGGAGCAAACTGGGGTACCTGGAATGAGGAGGAAGCAACAGTTCTCTGGGGGAGACTTTTGTACGATTCCCACTCCCAGAAGGCGATGCCTCATGAGTCTCCAGAGCACACACATAAATCTAGATAGAGCCAAGTATGCTATACAAACACTGCAGATAGAACCCCAACTGATATACACACTCTAACAAAAGAACCCAATGCTGTTGCATACAAATATATAACCATACTTGAAAGAGCAGAGGGGAGAAGAATTAATCTAGATATATTTGAAATCTCATTGTGACAACTCTCAGACTGAAGACAAGGAGAACTATGCGTACAAGGGGGCTGCTATTTTATCTCTCAGGAAAATATGTGCCAACAACTCCGTATGGATGTTATAATTAAGCAAACATGTCTATTTCAGACAAGTAAAGCTAGATTCCCCAGTGTCACTGAAAAAAGTTAAAGATAAGAAAAAGGGAAAACTAGAAACAGTATTAAGTGGTAACTTACGGTATGAGCATTAACAGGATGGAGAGAGAGACAGTCTAAATGCAGCAAATGGCGTTGCCTAACCCAGTCAGTAAAGAGAGCCAAAAAGGAACGATTCCCCAGGGAAATGAGAACCCAAGTCCAGTTGCCCCCACATCTAGAGCAACAAAGCATCTCAGGTTCAACCAGCAAAAAAGCACCGCAAATGATGGGGGCCCGGCCCTCATGGCACAGATGCCCGCTCCAAAGGAGTTCCCCGAAATTGGAGGCATGACTCAGAGAGCCACACGTATGTCATGACATTGACAAACCCTCGAATGCATATGTTAGCGCCAAAAAAGGAAAACTTTTCCATACAGTGGCATCGGAATTAATAAACACAGAAAGAATAATGAAAACAGAAAATCTCCTCAGACAAACACCATAGAAATAACTAGTCCCAAGAGGACCGAAGCCTATCTTCATAGTGGGGAGACTAGCAGACATCACTTCCACTGTGTAATTCGGGTTTGCACAACAGACCAAACTCCAGCAGTGTGTGTGCCCATGACGCTGGCTATTTGTACATCTTTTGAGATGTGGGCAGACCGTCTGTTAATTGGCATACTGTTCTTTTGTCATTCATTTTTTAAGGGTGATGTCATCCTGATATTAGTCTCCTGTCAGGTGAATGGCTGGAGATTTTTCTTCCATTCTTTTGCTTGTTTCTTCACAGAGCTACCTACTGATGGGTTCCCCGAGCCTTCCAAAAATTGCATGTTCAGTGTTGAAACCAATGTCTTTTTTCCCAGCTACAATCCCTGGCTTAACTACTGTACCACCATCTACCTGATGCCCCATGAAGAAGCCTGGTCTCTCTTCCTCCCTCACTTCTCACCTCTGATCAGTACCTGGGACTTGCCAACTCCACATCTCGAATACTTTTCTGCTGCCCAATCCGATGCCTTCTTCCTCCCTGACCAGAAGAGGACAAATATCCTCTTGTGTTGTGTTCTTCATCTGGTCAGGCTCTGGTGCACTGGCCAAAGATAACCACTGCCTTTCCTTAAACCCCACACTGCTCTCAGGATAGAGCCAAAAGACCTTAAGATAACACTCGGGGTCCCCCATTATGTAACCCAGGACCCTCACCTCTCACGTTCCTTTCTCACTCTCGCTTCTCCACAGGCACCATGCTGCTATTGGAAGCTTATGTCGAGTCTCCCAAAATGATGCCTCGGCACCCCTCCTCCCTCTCTGCTTTCTTCCTTCATTGTACTTATCATGGCGTGATAGTCTCACCAAATCTCTGTTCATTGACTGCCTCCTCACAAAAGCTCTGTGAAAATAGCAATTTCTAAAGTTGTGCCAATTCCGCATGGCAGAAACTTTACTATTTTAGTCATCTTAAGAGCAAAATTCAGCAGTATCAGTGCATTTACTCAACCATTACTATATATATATCCAAAACTTTTTCTTCCTCTCTAATGGGGACTCTGCACTCCTTAAATAGTAACTGCCCATTACCCTTCCCTCCAGGCTGTGGTAGCCACTGTTCATTTTCTCTCCATGTAAATATGCCCATTCTGAGTTCTTCATGCAAGCAGAATCATAGAATCATATATATTTGTTGTTTTGTGCCTAGCTTATTTCACTTAGCTTAATGGTTTTAAGGTTCATTTGTTCTCTCTCTCTCTCTCTCTCTCTCTCTCTCTATATATATATATATATATATATATATATATATATACAAAATTTCATCTATTTTAATGGTCACTTAATAATTCACTTTATGCATAAGACACACTTTATTTATCCATTCATCCATTCATGCACATCTGGGCTGCTTCCACATTTTACTCTCATCAGCACTTGTACTCCTAGTGCTGGAAGTATCTGGAAATAGAAGTATGGTCATCAATAGTAGCCAACAGCCTGGAATCATATTAGTTCCCAGGCACCCAACCAAGCACCCCTCTTATACAGCTAGGCCTAAATGTATACTGTCTCCTCTGCCTAGAAATTCTCTCCCTTCTTGTCCTTGAAGAAACGCTTTTGTTCCCTTTGGCACGTTACAGCTGAGACACTGAGCCAGTGATTCCCTCCCTTTCTAATGCTGTGACCCCTTAATAGAGTCCCTCATGTGTGGTGACCACCAATCATAAAGTTATTTTTGTTGCTACATCATAGCCATAATTTTGTTCTTGTTATGAATTGTAAGGTAAATATCTGAAATGTAGGCTATGTGATATTCAACCCAAAGGGTTGTGATCCGCAGGTTGAGAACCACTGCCCTGAGTTACCATTTTCCTTTCCCAGGGTCTAAGGGATCTCATTTTTATTAATCTCCTTTCTTTTCCTTTCTTCTGTGCCCCATTCTCAGCCAACCCTGCCCTACAAACCTCTGCCATTCGCCTGCCACCTGCTTCTCCTGCCAGGATCCAATTCTTCCGGGTGGAGTCACACTGGGCTAAATTTTCAGTAGCTTGCAGTAGCTGGTGTTCGTTTGAATGCAGAATGTCCCTCACAGGGTTGCCTTTTGGTCACTCAGCCCTATCTGGTGGTGCAGTTTGGAGACTTTATAGACCCTCTGTGGTGGATGTAGCCCATCATGGGTGGGTAGGGTCTTTGACAGCCATACTCTCCCATCCAGTTCTCTGCATGGTGTCCTAGCCATTTTGAAACTAACTTCCTCAACTGCCATGATAGGTTGTATCCCCCCAAAACCATGAGTTAAAGTAAGTCCTTTCCCCACTAAGTTGTTCTATCAAAGTACCTTGTCACAGTGCAAGAAAAGTAACGAACCGGGACCCGGGGAGCTGAGGCATGAAGCAGGCCATTGCCTGGCTCAGAGCTGGCCACCCACATCTCAGACCTGAGTGTCTCTGTGGGACTGGCTCAGACTCTGCCGAAAAGTCAAAAGCCAGCAGCAGATCCAAAGCACCCAATGATTTATTCCTGGATCTGCCTGCAATAGCGCCCCCCCCCCCCCCCCCCCCCCCCCCCCCGTCTACCTGGCAAGGAGCAGAACCCCAGTGCTGCTCAAGCCCACATGGGGAAGGGAATGGCCATTTCTGAGGGGCTGATGAAGGCACCCTAGGCCCTGTGGGAGTCTGACTTAACAACCTGTGGAGAGCAAGGAGGATTTTCGTTAGTTTTCAGAACCAAATGTTTTATCCATTATAAGAGAAAGAAGCAATCATCATGGAAAAGTCTGAGAGGCGGGCGGGGGAGCGGCTAATTCTGCTCTCTGGAAACCACCTGGGAGTGGCCCTGTCCTCCCTAGTCCTCTCGTCATGCGGTTCTCACTGGACTCCCATGAGCTTCTCTTCCAGGCAGCAAGCATGTCTTCCCATTCTTCACCCTTGGAGAGATCATGATT
This sequence comes from Alexandromys fortis, assembly GCF_014885135.2. Lineage (NCBI taxonomy): Eukaryota > Metazoa > Chordata > Mammalia > Rodentia > Cricetidae > Alexandromys > Alexandromys fortis. The sequence goes on from NW_026068019.1 coordinate 1,403,726, forward strand.
CCATTGAACATTTTCTGTGGGGGAGACAGAACCGCAAACTTCAGAGTGTCAAATGCTCTAAAAGCAGCATTTGTGTGTGTTCATGTGAGCACACGTGCATGTGTGTGAGCATGCATGTAGAAGCCAGAGTTCACACTCGGGTTGTTCCCCCATGCACTATGTTACTTTAAGACAGAGTCCAGAGTCTACCCAATGATAGACTAGCCCTGCTGACCATTGATCCTCACTGGTCCAGAGTCTACCCAATGATAGGCTAACCCTGCTGACCATTGATCCTCACTGGTCCAGAGTCTACCGAATAGGCTAGCCCTGCTGACCATTGATTCTCAGGTACCCTCCTGTCTCCACCCCTGTAACAACACACTCACACTTATAATCTCAGCCTCGTTCACGTGGTTCTGAGGGTCCAACTCAGGTCCTTGTGCTCAAGCCTTTTCTGAAGGAGACATCACCTTGGCTCCAGGAGAACATTTAAATGCTATTATTTTAGATGCATGAAATAAAATACAAAACATGATCCAGATGTTTAGAAAGAGAATAAAATAAAAAAAGAAAGCTAAATATTCAGCTATAGGAGCTGGAAATAGTTGTCTCTGGAGAGGTGTGGCTGGCAAACTCTTAGTTTTTCCTAAGGAGTCTGGTGACACTTGCTGCATCTTTAAGCCATATACAACTGTGATAAAATGAAACATTAGCTTCTAAGAGGGAGAGAAGGCATGTTTATTGATCTAACAGTAAACCCCGTTTATGTTTTGTACTCTGTAAACGCCATTTTTAATGGTTATATATCACCCCATCATGTAGAAATATAACACTTCTTTATTTTTTATTTCCCTGTTATGGAGCATATCATTTTCTACTGGATTCTATTATTCAGGCAGCATTTTGATGAGCAGTCATGTACATGAACCTCTTCCTTACCTGAGATTTGCCTTATAGGAAAGTAGAAATACTAGCAAGGTGTGCTGGCTCTGACCTATGATCCCAGTTCAGAGAGATCGCGAGGTTTGCACCTCCTCGGCTTGCACCAGGCTAATCGGTGATGGAGCCCGCTCCTACACCTGATCTATCTGAAAAGCCAGGTACTAGACACAGCACGTCTGATCTAGAAGGAGGACTCATTACTGCCAGAGTGAGGTTCTAATCCAACCCTTGGAAAGTACTCTTTGATTCTCAATTTCCTTGTCCACAGAAACAAGTGCCCACTGCCACCCACCTACACAGAGCTATGGGAATACGTGAGATCATAAATACAAAGACAAAAACTTCTGGAAAGTTTAATCTGGCTTTAGGCTTTAAAATACGTGGGTTGCTTTGGCGACACCCCCCTATGGGAGGACTTATCCTTTCTGAGGAGTACATGAGAATGGGTTGGGGGGCCGAGGAGGGAGAGGGAGGAGGGGAGAGAAGGAGAACTGTGGTTGGTAGATAAAATGAATAATATGTGTTCAATAGTCTATAGGTGACATTTCTATAGAACTTACACACGGCAGCTGTAATTAAATGCTACATTAAGTACTTTCTATGGACGATCTTGTTGAATTCTGCCAACCACCTTCTGGTGTAGAGTTTTGTTGTTGTATTTTGAGGTGAAAAACTGCAGCTATGACTCAGCGAGTGACTGACACAAGTTTGAATATAGGAGTTTTGCCTCTGGGGTTTGAACTCATAAAACAGAGATTTTTTATCATTATTGGTTTTGGCTTTTTGCTGAGTCCCATAGATTAGGTAACTTCTGCCAATACAATTTCTAAGAGGAAAGGGTCGCCAGAACCTGTGCGACCACACGGGAGGCAACAGAACTGGCCAGGGGGGAGGACAGCATGGATTCTACTATGGATGCTTGAAGGAATGATGGCAATACAGAGGGAGCAGACCAATTGGATGCTTCCCTGGCTGCTTCCTTTGATTCTTCTGAGCTCTTAAGGGTACATGGCCTGCTTGCTGCCTTGCCCTGGAGTGATTTGGGCTGCAGAAAGGTAGTTCAATCTGGGAGTTCTGAAGGGGACAGTTTTGACCCTTTTGGGCTCTGAGTTGGTTGGTTTTCATGGACCCCTTTGTTAGGTCTAGGAATTGGCTGGGCTAGAGAGGCTGTCTCTCTGGCCAACCCCAGAAAAAAAAATCTTCATGGCAGTACTTTAAGAAGAAAGAATAAAAGAAAAACAGTTATTACACTGATGAACTAACCCAGATTACTGGTGCTGGGTGGTTCCCTTCATCATGAACCATCCAACAATAGGGATTTTTGTTCTTATCCAAATGCAAGGTGCATGAAGACAGGGATCATGAAGCACACAGCACAGTGCCTGCCACACAGTACCTCTTGGGATGGCTTTTCAGAATAAGTGAATGAATGAACAAATGAGTAAGACTATTGAGTCTAGAGCTTCCTATACTCTAAAGGACACACTGATACAGATGCTTGACAAATACAAACTTTTCTGCATCTGGTAAGTAAGAAGGTGGAAAGGAGAATGCTGGGAAACGGTTTCTGCATAACCGTAATGGCCCGGATCTAGCACTCTGTAATCACGGAGAGCTTTTCCTTGACGGCTCAGGGCATTCAGATATCGCCCAGTAGAGAGGCCTGAATGCCACAGTGACTCCTGACTTTGTCTTCAAAAAAAAATCTATCCTAACCCCTCACCTAACCATTATTCTGATTTTAGAGTTCTCTCTGAGGACCAAATGTCTTCCTAATTTAGCTGTCTTCAGAACACACCAGCAGACTCTGGCTTTGCATCCTCACATGCCTGTCCTTGGCTCCAAGGCCATCTCAAGGACCTTTAGTCACCTCCGTGTTCTTCATATACCGAACAGCTCACTCTGATCACTATGATTGATGCTGGTCCCTTCATAATCTGCAACTGTCTTCCAAGTGGAACGGTACCACAGAACACTGCTCAACACCTCCCAAGCAATGGTCAGTGCTGGAGAGGCTAAGAGTGGGATGGAGGGTTTTAAGAATACCTTTCCTGTGGTCTTTCAGAGAAGCCTATGCTGCTACACCTCTCAGGAGACTCTGTGAGAGGCTGGAGAACTACACGACTAGGGAGGCAGCCAACAGAGGTCCTTCTGTCCTCAAGGTTTTGCAAGGAATACCGAGCTTGGAGACTAAAGGGCACAGGCATAGGACCCAGCACTGTCACCAGGAGGTGACAAATAAGAACCATTGCAAGGGGCTAGGGAGACAGTTTGTAAGGTGCTTGCCACAGAAGCACGAGGACCCAACTTCAATCCCTGGAGCTCACACAAGAAGCCAGGTGTGGTGTTGTGCGAGCTTACAACTCCAGTCCTGGGGAGGTAGAGACAAGAGGATTTCTGCAGTTCATTGGTCAGCCAATCTAGCCTAACTGACAAGTCCTAGACCAGTGAGACCTCCTATCTCAAAAACAAAAAAGCAAAAGTGGATGGCCACAAAGAAATAAATGAGAAGTTGTCCTCTGGACTCCATAAACACACACACACACACACACACACACACTCACCAAAACCAGATTAAATATGTTTTAAGAACATCTATGACAAGTAAAACAGACAACAAAATAGCACAGAACACACTCAACTCTGACCACTCCCCTTTTCAGAAGCTCCAAGATCCCCAAGTAGCCTGGCCTATCCAGTGGGCTGTCCAGCCCTTTCCTCTCCATGCCCTTTGGAAAGGCACTGGCTGGCTTCACAAGCCACATCTACAGAGAAAATAGAAAGAAATGACTAGAAAATGAGAGTGTTGTGCAATAAGAGAGACAGCTGTGACTTGAACCCCAGGGAGGAGCAGGGAGGCTCACCCCTCACCTAGAGACTGTCACGTCCACTTCCTTTTCCAGCCCTATTCCAAAAACATCTCTCCACATTTGCTCAGGGATGGCTGTTGCCATGGCTACTGGGTGAATCTGGCATGTGAAAAGCTCTTCCAATTTGGGACCCAACCTGAAACAGGTGGCTATTTTTAGTCACACGATACTGTATGCCTTAGAAAAATCGGCTCTTTGCTTTGTATCTAAACTTCACCTTTATCACCACTCCCAGCCCCTTTCATTGCTCTAGCAGCTTGAAGCGTTTGCAGGAAATTTTTTTTTATCAGCATCACAATACCCTGATGTCTGCAACAACTCCATGATGAAAAACATAAACATCTTCTTTCATATTCAGGACGTTCTCCGAGGATCCAAGAGAAGGCCCTGTGCAGTATATGTCATCGTCCCCTTTGAGACAGGAGAAGGATCTCTCCAGTCAACAACAATATCAGTAACAACAGCAACACACACATACATGTACACACATACACACATAAACACAAGCGCGCGCGCACACACACACAGTTCAGAACTGCTGCCAGCTCCTTCTTAAGGGATCTTGCTTTGATCTTGACCTCCAGTTTGGTACGTTCATTCATGTGCCTGAATTGGCACTAACATTTGCAAAAGTCCACCTAGGTTCTATGCATATTGCAGGTAATGTGAAGACAAGCATGAGAGGTTAGGTGTCACCTCCAAACTAACTAGACCTAAAAGAGCTCACTTCAGATGGCCCTAGGTTATCTCTGTAAATGTGCCCGCTTCTTCAGTCTCTCGCCCCCAAGTCAGAAATGCTCCAAAAGTGCAAGAAGTTCCTGCTTCAAGTTCTTCATGTTTTCCTCTTCCTATTTCAAGTTCCACTGTCCAATCAATTACTTGTGTCAAATCCTCCTACTCTATAGTTTAAATAATTCAAGAATTTTCTTTTTCTTGGATCTGACACTTGGCACTGAACGCAGAGCCTTGGAGCTGTGGAACTAGGGCATTTCTTGACTTCATGGTGTCCCTGGAAGCTTTGGGAAACAACAGAGAATCCCCTTTCTTTCTCTGTGGAGTCTTCAGCACACAGAAGGGATTCAGGAGGTATCCGTGGAACTGAATCACTGCATGGATGTCTCCAAGCAAGATTTCTGCCACAGCCCCACACACCTGGATGCTGAATTTGTTTTTGAGCTTAGTTTCCAGATGAGTAAAACAGGCTGACTTACAAACGCTATCACTAGAGTTACATGGGCTTTGATTCATAAATGGCCAGTTCTGATAGGAAAATACATGTTTCTTTAGAAATCAAGGAAGGGATGGAAGAAGTGCGGGAATGTTAGTGTTATTCAAATTACAGAGCCATGGGAATTCTAGAAGCAATCCAGACAAGCTATCCAGAAGAGGAACAAAGGAAACCTGGGCTTGAAGTGGAAGACGAAGAGGAAGAGGAGGAGGATAGGAGAAGAGGGGGTATGATGCAAGAGCATCGTGTGATCGTGGACCACACACAGTTTAATGGAGCTAAGACACCGTAAGCACAGTGATGGCAGAGTCTTGGGCCAGCACAAGCTTTTTCATGGGCTGACTTGCCAGAGTTGTATTGAAGTCATAAGTTTCTAAGTCCTTAGGAAGGAGAATCAGACTGTGAAAGGCCTCATCCAAAGCAGAGGAAAGAGAAATGGAACTGGGAAATCTAAATGTCACAGGAGATTTTGGGTTGGGCAAAGAAAAACTAAGACTTACATTTGTTCCTCGAACCCAAAACCCAGTAGGAGGAAAATAACAATAGAAGTAAGGCATTGCAGAAAGCCTGAGAAACAAGAAGAGATGAGGAGGAAACATTAAACAGAAGAAGCCTAGAAGAGAAAAGTACAAAGTTGGTGGAGCAGAAGTTTAATACATGGGATAAATAGCACAAATGCTCAGAACGTTAAGAATAACAACTAAATTGTTATTTAGTTAATTTTTTTTCAAAATTGAAGATGAACAGAGTAATTCATTATTTATTTAGTCTGGGTTTGCCCCTTAAGTTCAAGAATGGCAATCAAGTAAGATACAAATTTATACATTGTATACCAATAGACTTGTATCTTGACACTGGCTAGAAGGACAACAAACAAGAGAAACAGAAGGGACGTGAGACAGCATGGTGGGTGAGACTCAAAAGTGATGCTGGAACAGAACAGCGATAAGCAAGTGGGCGGGGCTCTGGTGAGTCAAGGGGTCAGTGTGGGCTGGGGCAGGCGATCTCAGGACCATGGATAGCTCAGAGTTACTCTGCCTGGGTCAAACTACCCTTTCCTGTTTTGGGGGTTTTGTTTTGTTTTTTGCTTATGCTTTTCCTCCCATTTTATTGTTTATTTTATGTAGATAGGTGTTTTGCCTGCATGCATTTCAGTGCACCCCATGTGTGTAATACCCAAAGAGACCAGAAGAGAACACTAGATCTCTTGGGACTGGAGTTAAAAAATGGTTGTAAGGCATCCTGCCGGTGCTGGGAAATGAACCCGGATCCTCTGGAAGGGCAGCCAGTGCCCTTAATCACTGAGACATCTCTGCATCCCACAGCTGTCCCTTTAACATAACATTACCTTGGCTTCTCTTCCTTCCTGGGTGCCCTTTGGATGTTCAATGGACCAGCTTTTATTCTGAACTATGGTAATCTCCTATCTCATAACTCTGCTTGTAAGTAGGGTGGAAGAGTAGAAAGGAAACCACTGAGTTTGGAAACTCACTTACCTATGTTGTGACCACTTTCTACCTGTGTGGTCCTGGTGAAGGCAAGCATGGAGAAGCCTAATTTTGTCCTTTGTCAAATAAGGTTAATAAGGTTTTATCCTCTTTCTGAAAAGACCAACTGGGAAAATTAAATAACGTTATGCGTGTGAAAGCCATTTTAAGATTCTAACACCCCAGTAAATCTTGTGTAGTTACTAGAATTAGCTCCTTGCAAAACAAGCACATGACTTTCATAGAAACTCCATAGGGCCAGGAGACATGGGCAGGAGAACAAAAGTGCAACAATATTACCAGTGTTCTCAGCATAAAGCCTGAGCAGGAGGTATGCATAATTAAAGTGTCTGGTCAAGGGTACTACCACTCACCCTAGCCCGTCATTATCTCACTTGGGTCTTTCATGGTGAGCAATTTAGGACAGTTAAATTGTTAGTCCGCTTGTTGCTGAGGTTACCATTTCTTTATCGGGGGTGGGGTCTGTCCTGCAAGGTGTGGCTGACTCCTCCTGGAATTGAAGGTGACTCCGGAGGAAAGGCAAGGATAAGTACTTATCTCTCTGTGCCTTGAGCCAAAGTGTAGGCATAAAACATGGGCAGAGCTGCCAGGCTTTCATCTGCTTTTACCTGCCTCTTGGGCCCAAGTAGAGTTGGTGCTTTTTAGCATAAAGAGCTTCTAAGTGCCTATTTCAACTGCCCGGAGTCTCCAGAGACTGAAGTAAGACCCCGAGAGGATTTTGAAAGCCATGGGATCTGGGTAGAAAGCTGAACAAATACTAAGAAGAAATAGAAGGGAAAGGAAAGATTTTTCAAATAGCCACGACTTTTCCAAAACAGGTAAAAGATCAAGAGGAGAATGCTGTATAATGTTTATATAAAGTCAGGACGAGAGAAGCTAGTTATTAAGTAGGCTTAAATAATTTCAGTAGTAGCAATCTTCTTTCTCAATTTGTATGAAAGTCCTTTCCAGCCAATGTGTATTTCTTTTTATATACTTTTAAAAATTTTAGTTTTAACTTTGTTATTAAAAATATGTTATCATTATAGGAAAAATTAGATAATACAAAAGTATGATCACAATCCTCCAAAATGAAAGAACTGTCTTCGTTCATTTTTTAAAAGCAGGTATGGGATCATGGCCCCCACGATCATCTTCTCAAACAGCCAAAAGCTCAGGAACATCCCATCCTGTGGATAACAAGAAATAAATCTAGTAAAAAAATTTAATAGTTATATGTAAGATCTATTGTGTGACTATGTTGTAATTCTTTGTCCATTTTCCTTTTGTTGGATATTAATTTCATCACAGCTACCATTTCTTTGATACAAGGGGTTAGTGGAAAGGTTAAACCCGTGAATTATGTGGAGGAAAGAGAAACCTTATTCACTGCTGGTGGGAACATAAGCTGGAGCAACAGCTATGGAAGCCTATGTGGAGACTCCTCACAAAACTGGAAGCAGAACTATCACGTTATCCAGCTATACCACTCTCGGGTTTACGGACATCACAACACCTAAGAAAAGGACCATTCTAGATATGTATCAATACGTGAGTGAGTAAACACACATTATGGGCTTCTATTCGGTCATAAAAGAAAATGGATTCATGACCTTTACAAGAAAAACAAAAGCAACTGGAGACTATTATGTTATTTAAAACAAACCAGACTTTAAAAAAGACAAATTCGGCAAGCTTTCTTTCATATGTAGGCAATAGGTTTAAAATCCCCCCCCCCACCGTCTGTGTGTGTCTGTGTGTCTGTGGAGGGGGGGATAGAAAAAAGATCATGAAAGGGAGGACGGGGTCTAAAGGAATGGAAAGGAGGGACAAAAGATAGAGTAGTAAAATAACATGACTGAAACAGGGTGTGGGGGGATCAATAAAAAGTAGAGAGGGGTTTAGGGTGAAGGGTGGCGACGAAGAATGGCTAACAACAAACAGAGACACACATATATGAAATGCATGATGAAACTCATTACTCCATATACTAAATTTAAAAAAAATAAGAAAATTTGAAAACGGAAAAGGTTTAAGTTAAATATACAAACTTTTCAACGAGTTCCTGCTAAAAATATTACATGGGAAAATGTAAGGATCTCCAAGAGGTACTACACATGTGACTTTGTAAAGATACTGTGATTGAGGTTATTTAGTTAGGTGCACCAGCAATGGAGCCAACCCACATAAAGCGTGTGAAAGGATTTAAAGTGGAACAATGAAACACAGATGTTTTCTTATCCCAATAATCCAGCGTAAAATTTGCAAAAGGTGATGCAGAAATAGGCTAATGAAAAGAACAAGCTGTCCATGAACTAAGGGTGTTGCAAACTTATCTTTCTGATCAGGAAATCCAGGTGACAGAGCAGCAAAGATACTGGAAATTCCCACACCCAGTGCTCAGCCTTTGAGTGGAGTGTGTTTATCCTTCTGTGGTAATGGGGAGCCCAAGGCACACAAAGCTAAGTGACTGACAAGGCATCTTGGGGTTTCTTAGAACAGACAGATGACCAAGATGCTTTTCTCCTGATCAAAAGGGGAGCATTCTCACCATCTTGGGAACTTGGCAAGATCAAATAGAGACTACACAAATTCCTATGAAGCTGGAAGAAATTAAGATTATTAGAGGTATCATTAAAGATAGCACGGCCTCTCCTCCTTCAAGATAACAAGAAGAAGTAGGGCATGTTAAAAATGCTCAAAGGGAGGCCCTGAGCCAAGGACTTTAAATAACAGAATAGTTCTTTTTCCCTTCCACAGAAGTGATCAATACAGACCATTTCTTCCCCCATATAAAGGTGAAGAAAATGGGACAGAAATAGCAAAAATCAAAGGACAAATGAGGGAAGTCTCCACAAACAGGGTTAGGGAGATGAGCAAAGACAAAAATGGCTAACAAGAAAAAAGACATTGGCTGTAGATGCTTTAGAGCACATCCCCTTTTTTAAAAAAGTTATTTTTTCTTTTATTTGTATGAGCATTTTGCCTGTGTGTTTGTATGCACGCAGTGAGTGTGTGTGGTGCTTGCAGAGGCCAGGAGAGGGGATTGGGTCCCTTGGAACTGGCATTAAAGATGGTTGTGGCTACCACGTGGAAACTGAGAACCAAACCCAGACCCTCTGGAAGAGCTGCAAGTGCTCTTAACCAGCGGACCATCTCTCCAGCTCCTGGGGCTCCTCTCTTAAAATTGGATATCTTTAATTTCATCTTTGATAATTGCGTGCATGTAATCAATGCATGTTGATCATAGACATCCCCAACCCCCAGCCACTCCTCCAGGCACACCAGCACACCCCTTTCTCCACTCTGTCTTTTTGTTTGTTTGTTTGTAACCCACTAAGTCTAATTAATGCTGCCTGTGGGAATGTGGACCAGATCGTGCTAATCTGATAGTTGTAGTGGGCAACTGCACCTACGGTGAATTACGAGTGCGATGGCCAAGTCATACCCAGAAGACAGCACTTCAAGCTTGCTTCCTTCCCCATTCTCCGACTCTTTCATTCTTTCCGGCCCCTTTCTGTTGATGCTCCTGCACCTTGGGCAGGTTGATATAGATGTCCCATTTAAGGATGAGCTCCGAGGATTCACTTATTTTTAGTACTTTGACCCGTTATGAGTCTTTTAGATATGATCTGTCCTCAAGGATACTACACTGGGAACGTGGTTCCCTAGTATAACGGCATTAAGGGAGAGTGGGTGCTTTAAGAGGCAGGATGTGGCGGGAGGTCTAACCAAAGGCTAAATAATGATATTGCACCTAGAAGTGATTTAGGTAGTTCTTGGAGAAGCCAGGAGCATGGGTGAAGGCAGCAGCTGCACCAAATTGTCCACCCTGGATGGGTGACAACTCACAAAAGGTGCAGGACCGGAGTTCCCTGAATACCTTGTAGGCAGCTTGGCCAACTGAGAGTTTCCCCTTCTCAGCAATTGCTCCCGTTTTTTATAACCTCAGGGAGGGTCTTTGTGGATCACTTCCAGAGACATGTAAATGTTATGTCCTGATTATTAAGCCTTCCTCGGGAAGTGAGAGTTTCACTTAGGAGGAGAAAACCTCTCCCTCTAATGATCTGACCCAGGGTAATGTAGCCATGGGAAGAGGGGGGCCAGGCTCGGCACCATGTTGTTCAGACTTTCCACTTCTAAGACTGCGAGCTAAATAAACCCCTTGTCTTTATAGGTATTGAACTTGTTGCATTTCATTAGAGCAAGAGAAAATAAACCAGCGCAGAAACAAACCAAGGGTTCAGGAACCAGTGACTCCTCTAGGTGAGCATAGCTTCTCTGTGGTCTTTCTGTTCCTTGAGGCATAAACAATTTTGTTCTAAAGGCTTCTTTTGTTTTGTTTTTCTTTTCTTTCTGGTAATGAAAGGGCCAAGGAGAGAACTCTAGAAGCTAAATGCTAATTCTGCTGTTGTAATGGTACCGGGAAGGGGGAGATTTTCTGTGGAGAACAAACAGTATAGAGGAAACTCGGACCCATCACCGGGTAACTCTCAAAGGGCCCTCTGCTGGATGCGCCAGCTCAGTGACCTGCTTCAGCCCTGGGAGACTGAAAAGGGGGATTTCAGGGGACAACAGTTTTCACCTTAGATGCTTGGTTTCATACAGGTTAAGCACATTCAATAATCCTCTTCAGTTTTGTAAGAAAAAAAATTGTCTGCTGACTAGTTATGCAATAATGTAATAATATAAATACTTAGCATTACTAAGCTGTACACTGAAAATGGTTAAGGTGGTAATTTTTATATATGTACTTATTCTACTGCTTTAATCTTTAAGAACCAGTGGTGGTGATGCACACCTTTAATCCCAGCACTTGGGAGTCAGAGGCAGGTAGATCTCTGTGAGTTCAAGGCCAGTCTGGTCTATAAAGTGAGTCCCAGGATAACAGAACTACACAAAAAAAAAAAAACCTGTCTTGAAAATACTATTACTACTAAATAATAATAATAATAATAAATATCTTTAAGAAGGTACAGGAAATTTTACAAAGAACTAGGACAATTACCCTAGTTACCTCTCTTACAGTAGAGGCAGATCTCCCTCTACTGTAGAAGGTGCTTTTACAAGCCTTCCATTTTGATCCTGACAACCACATTAGCTGCTGAGCGCAGAGACTTTCACCATTCCAGTTTTCGTACCTGCTCAATGAGACAAAAATGAGCATCTCGTCCAAGGGGCCAAAGGCTGGGATGACTCATGGAGCGTATCATTTCACAGCCAAATGTTCTTCTTAGGAGTCTGAAAGAGGCGAAAGTGCAAAAAGAGAGACGGGGAGATGGCGTGCATGAATGGCCATGCCACGTCAGACTCAAGCCTCTATGGTATGTAGGCATCATTCCCTCTTACATATTTTTAAACAAGGTTCCATGTAACCTGGGTCAGCTTCAAACTCACTCTGCATCTGAGGATGGGTGACCTTGAGTTTCTGATTCTCCTGCCTCTGCCTCGTGAGTGCTGGGATTAGAGGCAAGAACCATCATCATTCCTGGCTTATGTGACACTGAGGACGCTTGGCCAGCTTTGGTGCACCTAAGACAAGCACTCTGACAACTGAGCTACATCCCACGCCTCCTCTTTAACTGATAATCACAAGCATATAAAATTAACTGGACTCTACTTTGGTATTACAGTTGTGGGAACGTCTGCTCAGAGAGGTACACTAACTTTTAATGTTGCCCAGTTAGGTAAAGCTTAGAGCTGGCTCCAAGACAATAAAACATGGAGCATAGAAGGGCAGCTGCAGGCAGAGGACTGTATTGGGAAGTCTCGATAACAATTGTTGTGCCTCTCGTTGACCTTTGGTGCTGAAGAGCTTGGTGACACTTGGCTGTGCTGACACTGGAGGAGGTAATAGGGGCAAGCCACAGGTGCAACGAACAAAACATTTTCTCAAAGGGAAGTAGGAAGGGGACAAAGGATTGCTATCTCCGAGACACAGACAGGAAAGCAAAGTTGCAAAAACCTGTAATTACAGTGTCAAGAGAAGTGGCCAGGGGAGAGAAAAGACTGCTTAGCAAGAGATGGGGGGAGGCGGGTAAAAGATTCAAAGACATCTTTTTCCAGCCTGTGCTACATTTATAAGAAAGCAGCAGACATTGTGCAAACTATGTAGGTCAAGTGGGGGGAGATTATAAATACATTTGACATTTAGCTAATTTTAAAAACAATTTTAAATGCAAAGGGATCAAACAAAACAATGCATGGGAAATGCTTAAATTATAAAGTGTTTTTGCAAAAGAAGAGTGGTACTTATTTTTATGAGTATATTTATAATAAAACTGCAAAGACAAAGAAAACTCAGGCCAAGAGCCTGGACTACAGCTCTGCAGGCCTCAGCTCTTGCTGTGAGTCCCTGGCCTGGGAGGTTTCCCTTTATCTTGTTGAATTACAACTCCACTCCACCTCTGTTGCTGAGGGCTGATGTGGGACAGCTGTTCAGCAGCTGGCCTGCATTTACCCCAGGTGGTGGTATCTTAAGAATCAGTTGAGCAATTGCTTTGCTATGTGTTGTTTGGGATTTGCAAAAGTCCGGCATGATCTTGGAAGGCTTGTGTCAGCCCTGAATTAGGTGCTGGAAACTGGCATTGGAACAATGGGTGCAGGTTCCATGGGAGCGCTATGCTGGTGTTGGAGGAGGAGAAGGACAGCCAGGACCATGGAGGGACCTTTGTCACACTGGGAGGAAAAGCATCATGTTCTCATCCTGGGAGGTTCTGAAATAATTCACTTTGCTGTATCTGTACCATGGCCCACTCTTTTCTGGTTTCCTGAGTTTTCTTTTCCCTTTTCTGTTCTAGTTTATTCTTCCTCTTTCATTGACTTCCCTCCCTATACCTTTCTTCTTTGTCTTCATTATCATTCTTTACTCTCTCCCTTACTCTTTCTGCTCTCCCTTCCTTCGCTCACTCTTTTCTTCTGGCCAATGACTATGCATAGATATATGTAATGTGGGGCTGAGAGATGGGCTAACGTGTGTAGAGGGGGAGTTACAGTAATAAGCCACGTATCATATAGACAGCTTCTCCTTCCAGCTGAGGATCAAGTTAATGAAATCCCAGGCCTGCAAAAGTAATTAGGCAGACAACATTGAACTATCACTTCCTTACAACCAAAGCCACCCACTCGGTTCCAGACAGCCCAGGCCCTAGGAACAAGCAGGAAGTGGGCCAGCTATCTTATTTGGAGTCTTCGATGTTGGGGCCCCACAAGGGGGGCCACAGCTGTCGAGGTTCAAACTCAAAAGGTGTGTACGTTCCAGGGTAGGGTTGTGTGAGTTAAAAATGCCAGGCAGATAGAAGAAAGATATGAAAGAAGAAGACAGAGACGCAGAACCGGGAGAGCAATCCAGTGAATACTGAATTCACCCACGTTTATTTTCCATATGCTCCAATCCAAAAAGAGGGTAGGGAGGCAAAAGACTGCTTGAACATGATACAAAGAACAAACAGAGAAATTACCTCTTCAATACCTGAAGCGTCAAGCAACTATACCCTGAGTTAAGTGTTCTGCTGTCGGGCAGGACGTGCAGCAACCACACCTTAGGCCGAGCATCCTGTAGGCAGCCACTCTCTGGGTCAAACATCCTGTCAAATCCCTGAAGAAACAAGAATAGACTTGAATTCTCTGACCTTTTATTAAGGTGGAATGGATCCACCTCTGTGGGGGCCATCTCATACCCAAAACAGCAACTAACCACACCCTAGGTCAAGACGTCTTGTTAGTAGCCACACCTTAGGTCAAAACTCTTGTCAACAACCCTGAAGGAGTTGGAATAGGCCTGAACTCTCTGACCTCCAGTCAAGGTGGAGTGAACCCATTTCTATGGGCCCCCACAGGTCTCTTCAGTTCTACCTGCTGTCCTCAGAGCCCTCATCTCTTGGTTCTGGGATCTAAGTGATCAAAAGGTTCACCAGTACAGAGAACACTGAAGGGGAAGATTTCCAGGCCCCTCACTGCCAAAGGTTCCTGTTGAAACACTTGCTTCTCAGGGGGCTGGGGTCCAAGCAGTAAAATGACTTTAAAACAAAACAAGACAAACAAAAACATTAAAATAACCTTGTTTCTCCATGACCTGGTTAATCATAATGGATGTGTGTGTCTGTCAGTTAGGCATCTGATGGCATGAGGGCCCAATGTCCCCTCCCCCTCTGAGATGGTTGGTACCTTGCAGACTGCTCACAACCAATTGACATTTCAAATGACCTTTAAGGTCTGCTGGGTAAATAGGCTTCTTCCCCTGAGGTTCTCAAGTATTTGAACACCCTTGGAAGTCAAAGACACTCATTCTTCCCTGCTGGGGAGCAGTGTTTTGAAACACAGATGAAAGCCACTAAGGAGAGATGGCCTGTCTGGGGTAGAGATGTAAGAAGTTCTCAACTGGGAATGACTCTGCTGGTTTTGTGAAGTTTGAACATTATTCCTTTTTGTGTTGTTGTTTTTTTTAATTTTTATTTACTTATTTATTTATTTTTTGAGGTTAGACTTAACAAAAAGGTGTGGAAACTACAGGTGAAAAATTCCCATGGAGCTTCATAGGGATCCTGCTGCTCCTTCCTCTGAGTTGAAAGAGTCCCTCTGAGGAGGAGGGGAGCTCTTAGGAAGCAGGAAGTATGTGAAACCTAGAAGGCTCAGGAAGTAGAGGAACCTCACAGATCTCAAATAACCCCTGAAACCAGATATGTAAAGTCCTCGTGCAAGCTTCTGAGAGCAGGGCCAATTTCTGGAGAGAAGGGACTCTCCCACCAGCTGAGTTGCCTGCAAACCATGCAGGAAGCGCGAGAGCTTCAGCTGGTATTGGGCTCCTCTGTGGTGTGCAGTCGTCCAGGCTCCCATAAGCAACCACCGCAGACTCATTCACTAAGCTAGACTTGCCACAAACCCTTTCTTGGATCCAGTTTTTATCCTATCCAAAAAAGGTATCTGTTCCCATCTCCCCAGGAAGAGCCACAGCAATGGGTCCTGAAGCCTTAGGCTTACTGGTTTCCCCATAAATTTGTCCCAGCCCTGTGAAGCACTCCTTCTGAGACTCAGAACTGCTCAGGCCATCCTAACAAGCAACTGAGATGCACTCCTTACTCTACCCAAGGGGACCTTTCCTCAGAACAGGAGCAATCACCATAGGGCTGGGTATCTATGTTGACTATGAACTTGAACCCTGTGACCCTTGTCTCTCATGTATGAAATTTTCACCAATGTTCTGTGACTAGTTCTCTACCTGGTAACAGGCATGAGAATTGTAAAATGGAATTTCAGTACTTAACCTACAAGGAATCTGTAAAATAATAGAAGCAACAAGCAAACACATAGAGATTAGAATTATTTGGGTCATTCATAAAGAGCTTAAGAAACACTCCATAAAAGGAAGAAGAGTGAGCCGGGCAGTGGCGGCACATGCCTTTAATCCCAGCACCCTGGAGGCAGAAGCAGGTAGATTTCTGTGAGTTCGAGGCCAGCCTAGTCTACAAGAGCTGGTTCCAGGACAGGCTCCAAAGCTACAGAGAAACCCTGCCTCGATAAACAAAAAAAGAAAAAAGAATAT